>NW_024412395.1:57553027-57558490 GCF_014898765.1 Herpailurus yagouaroundi | reverse complement strand
TACTTTGTCTCACAGGGTCCCCCTTAGGATCTCTTGTAGGGCTGGTTTAGTGGTGACAAATTCCTTCAGTTTTTGTTTGTTTGGGAAGACCTTTATCTCTCCTTCTATTCTAAATGACAGACTTGCTGGATAAAGGATTCTCGGCTGCATATTTTTTCTGTCTAGCACACTGAAAATCTCGTGCCAATTCTTTCTGGCCTGCCAAGTTTCAAAAGAGAGATCAGTCACGAGTCTTACAGGTCTCCCTTTATATGTGAGGGCACGTTTACCCCTTGCTGCTTTCAGAATTTCCTCTTTATCCTTGTATTTTGCCAGTTTCACTATGATATGTCGTGCCGAAGATCGATTCAAGTTATGTCTGAAGGGAGTTTCTGTGCCTCTTGGATTTCAATGCCTTTTTCCTTCCCCAGTTCAGGGAAGTTCTCAGCTATTATTTCTTCAAGTACCCCTTCAGCACCTTTCCCTCTCTCTTCCTCCTCTGGGATACCAATGATGCGTATATTATTTCTTTTTAGTGTATCACTTAGTTCTCTAATTTTCCCCTCATACTCCTGGATTTTTTTATCTCTCTTTTTCTCAGCTTCCTCTTTTTCCATAACTTTATCTTCTAGTTCACCTATTCTCTCCTCTGCCTCTTCAATCCGAGCCGTGGTGGTTTCCATTTTGTTATGCATTTCGTTTAAAGCGTTTTTCAGCTCCTCGTGACTGTTCCTTAGTCCCTTGATCTCTGTAGCAAGAGATTCTCTGCTGTCAGCTATACTGTTTTCAAGCCCAGCGATTAATTTTATGACTATTATTCTAAATTCACTTTCTGTTATATTATTTAAATCCTTTTTGATCAGCTCATTAGCTGTTGTTATTTCCTGGAGATTCTTCTGAGGGGAATTCTTCCGCTTGGTCATTTTGGATAGTCCCTGGCGTGGTGAGGACCCGCAGGGCACTTCCCCTGTGCTGTGGTGTATAACTGGAGTTGGTGGGCGGAGCCGCTGTCAGACCTGATGTCTGCCCCCAGCCCACCGCTGGGGCCACAGTCAGACTGGTGTGTGCCTTCTCTTCCCCTCTCCTAGGGGCGGGATTCACTGTGGGGTGGGGTGGCCTGTCTGGGCTACTTGCACACTGCCAGGGTTGTGATGCTGGGGATCTGGCGTCTTAGCTGGGGTGGGTAGGCAAGGTGCACAGGGGCAGGAGGGGCAGGCTTAGCTTGCTTCTCCTTAGGTGATCCACTTCAGGAGGGGCCCTGTGGCAGCAGCAGGGAGTCAGATCCGCTGCAGGAGGTTTGGCTCCGCAGAAGCGCAGAGTTGGGTGTTTGCGCGGAGCAAGCAAGTTCCCTGGCAGGAACTGGTTCTCTTTGGGATTTTGGCTGGGGGATGGGCGGGGGAGATGGCGCTGGTGAGCGCCTTTGTTCCCCACCAAACTGAGCTCTGTCGTCCGGGGGCTCAGCAGCTCTCCTTCCCTTTTTCCTCCAGCCTTCCCGCTTTCTGAGCAGAGCTGTTAACTTATGACCTCCCAGACGCTAAGTCGCACTTGCTGTCGGAACATAGTCTGTCAGGCCCCTCCGCTTTTTGCAAGCCAGACTCGGGGGCTCTGCTTGGCCGGCGAGCCGCCCCTCCGCCCCGGCTCCCTCCCGCCAGTCCGTGGAGCGCGCACCGCCTGGCCGCCCTTCCTACCCTCTTCCGTGGGCCTCTCGTCTGCGCTTGGCTCCGGCGACTCCGTTCTGCTAATCCTCTGGTGGTTTTCTGGGTTATTTAGGCAGGTGTAGGTGGAATCTAAGTGATCAGCAGGACGCGCGGTGAGCCCAGCGTCCTCCTACGCCGCCATCTTCCCTCTCCCCTTCATTTCCTTCTTAATTAAGAGTCCCTCCCTGCCTCCCACCACCACAGGGGATTTTTTTTTATTTTTATTTTTTTACCATTGTGTCAATCTTCAAGTCCCATCTCATGTCATCCTCCTGCTTCTCTGTCCCTTGGTTTCCTTTCCCCTTCTCTCTCCCTCCCTCTGAAAAGCAATTTTACTTCTTTTGTTACCTTAGCTCCTGCTAACCCTAGGTCCTCTGGGGTTAACCATCGCCCTTTCAAAGCTTGCAAGATATTTTTGTAAACAAAGGTAATTTACTCCCTAAGGAAAATTCTGGTGCTAGCCATTAAGATATATATATATACATACATATATATATGTATGTATATATATACATATATATGTATGTATATATATATTCCATCTCAAAATGTAATAATTACAAAATGCTTTGAGATTCTTGCAAGTCTCCTTATCCTTGAAAAGACATTGTTTGTTTGTTTGTTTTGTTTTGACTAATTGCATATATACCTCATAGGACGCGAATTTGTATAAACTGCTATGCAGACTTCTGCAGTATTTTAAATGCTTTAATAAAGACTTCACTGACCACATAGTCTCTGGCAGAGTGAGGTGGAAACACATGAAAATGTAATCCAACATTTAGAAAGCCAAAAAGGAGAAAGAAAATATATCTTTTATTTATTTTTATTTTTTTTAATCTTTATTTATTTTTGAGAGAGAGAGAGAGCAGGGGAGGGGAAGAGAGAGAGAGAGAGAGAGAGAGAGACAGAGAGACAGAGAGACAGAGAGACAGAGGAAGCAAGCTCTGTGCTGACAGCAGACAGCCCAATATGGGACTTGAACTCACCAATTGTGAGACCATGACCTGAGAGCTGAAGTCAGATGCTCAACTGACTGAGCCACCCAGGTGCCCTGAAAACATATCTTTTATATCAGGAAATAACTTGTCTCTCTGTTTCTTCCATATTAGTAATGAAGAATTACACATCACATGTTGAGGAATCTCAACCAGTTTCACAGTTTGTGAGGGGAAGAGAGAGTATTAGACCCTGATCTGCAATCTGCCGAGCAACAATGGCCAAGTTCTTGTTTAAAAAGGTCGAGGAGAAGAGAACCAGAAACGTGGGTAGAAACATGAAACAGCTGTTTCTAAAATGAGAGCTCCCCAAAAGGACAGGTTGACATAGGAAAGCAGAAGGCATGGATGTTTTGTTCAAGGGGCAGATGGAAGGGGAGTGAATATTGGTCTAGAAAGATGATGGCTTGGCTCAGTCTGACCCGCTTTACTGTACAAGGAAGGGATTTCTTGATTGTGAAGATGATACCTTTTGGAAATGAAGAGACAAAGAAGGCTGGATCAGCAGTTCTCCCTGATGTTTGTAATCATGGTTTCTCCTCTTTCCCTTAATCATTTCTCTTCTTTCTCCCCTTAATCATTCTCTGGGTCTACGAACAGTGTTTTCCTTTAAATTCAGGGCATAGTGACTCTAAAGGCAACTGGGCTTTTGCTCACAGCCCTTGGGAAATCATCAGGTGGGCGGCACAGGCCTGGCCTCTTGTGGGTGGCCCAAGGCACTTCTCAGCCTCCAGTGGCAAGAACCTAACCCTGCTCGTTGACCCACCATGCCCCAGCTTACAGAGGGGGCTGTCTTTGCCGTAGTACACACAGTGTACTTCTCTCTCTGTTGGAAACTTATGTTGGAGACCAACTATTTTAATAAAAGCCTGACAGCTTTATTTTCTTCAGGTCTGCAGGCAAAGTTTTGCACGAGAAGATATCACTTTGTATCCACTTCATGCTGGGTGGACTAGACCACCTGGACTGGAGGTCACTAACCTCTATACTAGGTGGCAATTCTTCCCTGCAATACCTAAGTTCTCCTTGAATACCTGATCACCTACTGACCATGGCCAACCCTGACTAGCCACAGAGTTGCAAGAGTACAGAATGAGACCACGCTGCCCTTACGCTGCCACCTCACCTTCCTGTATCCTGTGTGTTCCTGTCTTCCTGCCATAACTTCTCATTTTACCATCTGCCCACCACCTATTTCCTTATCTTTCATACCCAAGAGCAAATGTCTTCTTTATTGACTTTAGCAATTTACTTACTGGATGATAATGCTGAAGAGGGCCATTTAGGTCACCCCTCCAATTTACAATTCAAGAGACGGACACTTCTGTGTTTACATTTCAAACATTAGAACCTACCATTTAAGAATCCAAGTGTTTTTGTAATATTTTTTATTTTTAAAAATTACCTCCTTCTCTTTGGCTGCATTGATTACCCTTCAAATTCTACTTCTGTTATATGAGAGCAAGCACCCTTAGATTCTCTAATTATTGTGAATAATCCATGGCATGTGCTTTCATTTCATGCCATTGGATATGTTTGAAGAGTTAGTTCCATGGAGTCCCAAGTGCCATTCATCCACAAATTCCATCATTTTTTCCAGCTTCTTGAATTTCCTATACCTTTATTTTAAAAAAAAAATGGTTATTTGTTTATTTTTGAGAAAGCAGGAGAGTGGGGAGGGGGAAGGTACAGAGAAAGAGAGAGACAATCCCAAGTAGGCTCCAAGCTGTCAGCGCAGAACCCAACACGGGGTTCGATCTCATGAACCATGAGATCATGACCTGAGCAGAAATCAAGAGTCAGCTGCTTAACCAATTGAGGCACCCACATACCCCTCCCTTTATTTTTTAACATGGATACAGGTCATGTTGGTTTTAGCAGCCATTTTGAAGTCTATGACATACTGGTTGAAGAAACCTTAAGAGCGTAGAAAGAACATAGCAAGACTGTCCAGCGTGGAGACCACAGTAATGGTTCATTTCTAACAACTGATTAGACAAATAAAATTTGCAATGTGATGACAATAACAGTATAGCTAACGTCAGCCAACTCACCAGCCCTATCGGTATTATTGACTCACATGATCTGTTACTACTCAGGTCATCAAGATGTTCAAGGACCAGCAATGGAGGAAAGTGCTTATCTCTTTTTTCTTCCTTCAGGTTATTAAAACAGCTCAGTGAAGTACTGTACCATGGAAGGAGCATTAGACAATGAGAACTAAAGTGAAGTCTTGTCAAGTATTTGTTGAGGGATGTCAAATTTCTAGGTGCATGCAGACTATAGGGAAGGCAATGATATGAAACTATACAATTAAAACAAGATTTTGAGCTCTAGGCGTCTTTGGACAAGAGAGAGCCTTTTTGGAGCAGCTTAATTTAGAAACAGGATTATAATAGTGACTTACTATAAAAAACTAGAACTGCAAGAGGCCTGAGCAACCGTTTATTTCAGTAGATTTTATCTTTATTGGATCACGATCTTTTTTGAGAATCTCATAAAAGCTATAAAGCTGAACCCTGAAAATACGTATAGGTGCAAACATGCAACATTTGGTCCAGGATTTCAGGGGATTCATGGATATCATGAAGACCATCAGTGGATCCCCCAGGGGATCTAGGCAATTCAGATTAAGGACCTCTGATCTGGTCTAAAACCAAAGGAGGCAACTGAAACCCAGGAGTGTAAGTGACTGACCCTGGGTTGTTCAGCTTCATCATTTTTTGTGCTATTGTTCTCCTTTCCCTTTCTTTCTTTCTTTCTTTCTTTCTTTCTTTCTTTCTTTCTTT
>NW_024412395.1:57527159-57553017 GCF_014898765.1 Herpailurus yagouaroundi | reverse complement strand
TTCTTTCTTTCTTTCTTTCTTTCTTTCTTTCTTTCTTTCTTTCTTTCCCTGTGTGTGTGTGTATAGATAGATAGATAGATGCTAAACTGATATGGGTGCAGAAAGTTGATTCTCTTCCCAAATGATGGGTGATAGGAAGTCAGCTCACTGTCTCTGCTTCATTTAATTGATGTGGCACCATAAACTCCATCAAAGGGCCAATATAATAGATCTGCTTCGTTACAGTGGAAGTCTGCCATGGTGTTAAAAATTACCAATATGTCTGCAGATGCTATTGTCAAGAAAAGCCACAAAAGGTCCTGGGAGTTGTGCGGGGCAAAGGTCAAGCCAAGCTCTACTCTGTTCCCTTAATGGGTAGCTGGAATCTAAGCATACTTATGCCAAATTCACTCTGAAATGGTTTGGCCCTTGATTTGGAAACTTCTGGCACACCTAACCCCTTATTACTGTAACACCCTTTTATAAACATTTAATGTTGGGAAATTACACATTTTGATCAAAAAGCTTCCTTGTCCTTCTCCTGCCCAGTAATGAGCAGCAATATAAATAGCACTTTAGCAAGCCCCTGGTGTTAACACCAGACAACCCGGGAAATAAAATATATATGTGAGCATTCTAAATGCTGCTCAAAGAACTTTAGCAGCTCAGGGAAGAAAGTTGGAGAATTCTGCACTTCACTCCTTTTGCTCTTTAGAAATTTAGAATAATAGTATGTACTTGTTGTCTTGATCTGTAAAAACTATGCGTTTTGTAGATAATCATCTTATAACTCGCATCAGACTTCTTAGAGCCACCCGAGATACAGCCATCAAGCTCTTACCCAGTAAGCTTTGTTTCACTCACAGCTTTCTTTTCTTTGTTATTTCATTCTAGACCCTCTCAAAAATCTTCCTACAAAAGTGGATGGCATGTTCTTTTGTGTCTCAGTAATGTTTCTAAGTAAATAATGACTGTTCCCGACTTAGATCCTTTTCGGTCCCAAACTGATGTCTGAAGAAAAAAAGTGGAGGTTAGATTAAGGTCTCATGAGATACATATATATGACATATGACCCGAAGAAGGACTTCTAATTGAAGATGTCACCATGGTTGCACCTGGACAGGAAAGCACCCATCTTCCAAGGTTGCTGTTTTAAAACATCATAAAAATCAAAAGCAATCACTTAAGGAGGTTGACTAAATAATTTGCCATTTGTGAGCACTGTCTACAAAATGATAGGACTGCGAGGATGGCCTTCCCGGGTAAAGCTTCTAACCATTTAAATCACCATCCTAGTGTTATTACCTGAGTCACCTCCGGGAGCCAGATACACACCTGTGATCTGCTAGTAATTCAGTGAAGGAAGCAGCCCTCCCGAGTTGCTTTTAAGTAGTCCTGGTGTAGTAAACCATGTGTACAATTTTGGACGTGCAAAGAAGGTATGACGGTAAGCTAAGGTTACTGCTCCGAGCTGAATGCCCAGCCAACAAAGCTAATGGCAGAAAGTGCATGGTGTACTCAATATGGTGTACTTAAAGATGCAAGGCTAGGCATGCAGACAATAGATACCAGTGCTACTTGGAAGGCAATTCAGCAATTCGGCTTAAAAATGAGAGTAAATGATGCATGTTTGGAAGAGCAAGAAATGGTAGCTGTCTTGTTTAAACTAAATGTTTAAGCCACGACATGGCCATTGGAATAATAATCTCTTGGAAAGCAATATTTAAATGTATCCATCATCATTTAGGTTTTAGACACACAGTTAAATATTATTGATCATTTGCAATTGTGTGCATCCATGTGTACATATATTAAACTGAAAAGTAACAGTAGCATGGAAAGTGTAGAAGATGAAGTATAAAAATAGTACTTGAGTTTCTAATTACCAGTTTTTAATTAAGAAAGCCACAAGCAAATTATAAACATCCAGTTTATAGCATTGCAATCTTAGAGGCTTACACTCATGAATATGGTAATTTTTAATTTTATGCCCTCTTGAGATGTCTTGTTAAAAACATTTTATTGGTGATCCTAAAATTCAGTAAATTTGAAGCCCTTGGCACCTTGTAGATAGTTAAAGTTCCTCAAAAAAAAATGTCAGCAATAAATATTTGGCAAATATAAAGAATATGCACATTTTCCCAAGTGGGCGATTTTTTTTTTTGTAGTTCTTATATTCCAGTGATGACACTGCAGTTCAGAATGTGAAGGCATATTGATATTTTCTTGCAGAAACTGCATGGGTTGCTGGGAACACACTGCTTCCACCGAGTTATTTTTATGTGGGCACCTGGAGGTGGTGGCACGCTTGCTCCAGCTTGCAGAGTTGTTTTGGACAATCAGGTGTACATATGAGCAAATGGTCTTTATTTAGAGCAATTAAAATTCTCACATTCTCCTCTCTTGACATGCAATTACCAGGGCTCTACTGTTCCCACTAATTGCTCTTGCTGGGGACATTGGTGAGAAGCCAATGATTTTGATGGGTAGCGGATTATCATTTTTACTTTGCTACCTGAGAAAAAAATCATTTGCAAAATCCCATGTGTAATTAGCAAGACTCATGATTAATTGTCCTGCAAAATTAGCTTCACTGTTGCTTTTATTTTACTGCTTCAAATATTAATTAATGTTAACTCCTTTCCTTCAGTTCCAGCTTTTGAATATTCAACGTGGCTTTGAAAAATTATCAAGGTTTCTACTTGCATTAGCATGCTAGAGCTTTGATTTCAGGAATAAGTATTCTGATTTAAAAGATCACACTTGGGTCATAAATAATTTTTATAGGAGGACAAACAAAGCATCAGAGCATCATGGGAAGGCATTCATGCACTAACTGAAAGTAAATTGTTTCAATAATGATTCATTCCCGCGTGCTTTTGGGGGAAACATCAGCAAATATGCAAACCACCGCATTGTGTGGGGGTAAAAACCATTCCCCAGTGACAAGCAATCTACACTGGCATTTTTCTACCTGTAAATATGTGGTAGATGAGGCCCATCGCCTCGGCAAGAGATCATAGCCTCTCCAGTATAAAGGAGCCACGGAAGTTATCCTGTGCAAAAAGTCCCAGTCCTGGGCTGTGGGTGGTGGGCACTAGAATAGCTGCAATTTTTTTGAAAATTACAGACTCCTTAGGTCCCATTCCAGACCTAATGAATCTGACCATATGGCATCGGGCCTGGTAATATGTACTTTTCCAAAATTCGCTACATCTTGGTGCATGTCTAGATTTGGATACCATTGATAACCATCTAGTTGAACCGCCTAGATGTATGAATTCCCTCTGTAACATCTGGGCCACGTGATTCTTGAATACTTCCAGGGTTGGGGAACTCACTCTGTTACTTTTTTTTTTTTTTTTCAACATTTATTTATTTTGGGGACAGAGAGAGACAGAGCATGAACGGGGGAGGGGCAGAGAGAGAGGGAGACACAGAATCGGAAACAGGCTCCAGGCTCTGAGCCATCAGCCCAGAGCCTGACGCGGGGCTCGAACTCCCGGACCGCAAGATCGTGACCTGGCTGAAGTCGGACGCTTAACCGACTGCGCCACCCAGGCGCCCCACTCTGTTACTTTTGAAAATAGTTTTGTCTGTGTGTTGATTCCTTCCGTTCTGTTAACTGCAGGTTTTTGATTTTGTGGTACAAGATTTCAAATGCTGACTGCCTATGTGCAAGGGCAGTGCTCTGTGAAATTCTTGGAATTAGACTGATGGTATCTATTACCCTGACATCGTCAAGGTTACACATTATATCTAGATTTGGGGGAAAGAAACCAATGCTTGTCTTTTCCTAGTGAAAATGTCTGTGCCATGTGGTGCAGGGAGGGCACTGTGGTCCAAAAAGCCCTAGCAATTGACTGTTGAGATCGGTCTGAGCCCAGCTGCCCCTTCCACCACCTGCCTGCTCTGTCTGTCCCATCACCCAGCCCTGGAGCACAGACTCTTGCAGATCTTGTGTGAGAAGGTTCTGCCTGGCATCTCTGAAAGCTTTCATTATTAGACTTTGTTTTCTCTGAGATTCTCTTAGTATAAGATTACCCTCCCAAAGGTCTAGGATCAGGAGCCACGGGGCCGGACTCCACTTTGTCTCTTCCCTCCCTGGCAGCAGGAACCTGCAGGCATCGGCATTGAAGATCTCCTGTTTCTCCTGACATGGAGCAGACTTTTTTCTGGACACGGCATCCAAGTGAGAGGGCACTTCCGGTAGACAGCAAAGGAGAGGGAGTTTTGGGGTTAAGGATGGGCTCTTCAGACTGTCATTCTCAGAGAGTTCCCTGAGAGATAGCCAGACAGCTTAGAAAGGATGGTGTGGGAGTTGCTGCTCCCACCTGCTGTGTGACCCTGTGGAAGTCATTTAACCTCTCGATGCTTAGTTTCCTCATCTCTAAATGAAGATAATAATAGCACCTCTTGAAGGTTCCAGTGAGGCTGTAACAGGTTAAAACTAGTGCTTAGAACAGTCCCTGGTACCCAGTGAGGCCGGAATAAGTGCTGAACAGATAACAGTAAACACCACTACATCCATTTAATGGCTAAATACATTTTAAATCCCCCAATACTACCTCACAATAAATTTTAGAAATGTACCTTACAAAGAAATTGGTCACTGGATGCAGGACCTCACAAAATCCAGTCTTTGTTTATATTCTAAGGTGGCAGGAGTCCACATTTAAATTTATTTTTTTAACCTGGAAAGCTTTCAAAGATAGAGATAGAAATCAAATCTGGACCTCGAATACTAGACATTGCTTTTCAGCCAAAGTGGTTCAAGAGTCCTCTTTGCCCCCTTTAAAGCTGGTTTTACCAAGGGAGGGTGAGGTGGGCTCTGTGTGGATGGTCTGGGGACCACCATAGTCAACGTGAATACAGTTTTTGCTCTCATTTCCAACCACTCATCCCACTTCATGGTGATTGTCTCTTGACTTAGAAGCTGAATGAGAGCTAGACCCTGTCAGAGTTGCTCATGGGTTATTCCCAGCATCTGGCATGTAGGAGTCAGGACAGGTTTGTTGAATGGCTAGGGGTGAGTAAAGGAGAGTCAGAGGAAAGCCCTGACTGAGTAACGGCCACTGACAGGCAACTAGTGCGGTTGCTTAGGTCAGACCATTAGCTCCGGTATGTATCAAAATGGCAGGAGACACTGTGAGATGTTTTCTCCTGCAGAAACTTTCTCATCAGGAATCTTCCACTTCCGTAGGGGACTGGTTAATTTTCTTCTATGAATATCATTAGCCAATGCTTCAAAGAGGTGAAGCGTAAGTGCATAGCCCCATTCAGAAGTAGCTCAGAATTGCTGAGAAGTGGCATTTCTACATAGTGCCTCAGAGAACTGGATTTAAACCCAGGTCTGGTGCGGTGAGTGCCTGTGCAGGTAGGATCTGAAGGGGCAGCACATCGTGGTTAATGGGCATGTGGCCCCACAGCTGCTTCAACTTACCCGCCTGCTCTCCCAATAATTGCAGTAAGACATAAAACAGAAGTCTTGACTCTCTGGGGTCATTAAAGGAATTGGTGCCTCCCCCGACCCATGCCAGAGGGAGTGTTAGTTCAAGTGCTTTGGCTGAGTTGCGGCTGAATGAGCTATCAACACACCCCTCTTCCCAGCCAGCTTTCAACCAGGCTCCTGCTGCGTCCTCTGGGTACCCTTTCCTCGCACCAGGGCGGCTTCCTGATATCACCTCCAGTCCTAGGAGAAGGGATTGAGGTTGACATAGGATCAACCAAGTTTTTTTTTTTTTTTTTTTTTTTTTTCATTTAAAAGCAGAGTGAGAAAATGTCTTCTTTAGTCCTTTATGGGTGATCTCACTTTTGAAACATTTAGCTTTAACTTTATTTAGTTCTACATTATTGATAAAGCCAGGGAAGCCACTCACTGTTAGCAAATGTTTGAAATGCCAGGATATGGTAGACAGGGTTTAAGAAAAATATGATGATTCACATTACTGCTTCGTTACATTTGATAGGTGAATTGACTATGCCATTGTGTGATTGGATTTGTATTGCAGGTGCTAAAGTGTGAAAGAGAAGGAGAATCTTCTGGTTGTCTTGATTCTACTGGGTTTCAACTCTAAGAAACCTGAGGCCAATAGCTTCAAAATAAGAAAAAAAAACCCTGGACAATGAGTCCCAGGTTTATTTTGGCCCTTCTGTAGATTTTTATGCCTTCTGAAGCCAACTTGGACCTTAGAAATATTTATTATTGGTATTTCTAATGAAGAACAACCCTTTATATACACCAATCGCCAACAGTAACTTAGTGACAGAGCATAAGCATAAGCTTCTTCCCCAGGAGCTAACATGGGGTCAAGGTTACCCCCGGTTGGGAATATCTGGCATATGACATATTTGCAGGTAGGCTGTTTAGTTTTAAAATGGCTTTGACATCATATTTACTGCTAGGTTAAAGTACTATAGACCAGTTGTTAATAGGAGAAATATAGCTGGAGACTGCTCTAACACAACACTAACGGGAAGTTAAGGCCTGCAGGAACACTACATAAATAGTGTTCCTCCTGTATTATGTTAATTCTTAGAATAAGCTAGCAGCAACATTTCATCGTGACATTTGCATCTATACACCCTCGTGAAGCCTGAGGTTGCTTCATCAGGCACAGAAATATGTTCTTCTTGCCTGTGGCTGCCAAAGTAAATAGAAATCAATGGAAGGCAGCAAAAGTGCTGAAGTCATTCCAATAAGGGAAGTGTTGTTAATTTAAATTTTGCACTTGACATTGGTAAGGACTAATAGCAGAAAATAATGTCCTACCCTGACTTCTAAAGTCATTTTGGTCATCACTTATCCCACATTTCTTTGTTGTTGCAAAAATAGTGTTATAAATAAGAAACACTTCTAATTGTGATAGATCATTAAAATAAGGGGGGGGGGACAACTTTTGCACATCTGAGTGATATCAAGTCCTTGGAAAACTTTTGCACAAAAGGAATCTTATCATATTGCTTGTGGACTGAGTGACCTCTGTGTGTGTTCATGCACACATATGCATGTATGCATGGGTATGCATTTCAGAAACTTCAAAAAGCACCTCCCGCTGTTTTCAAAACTAGGCAAATATGTTTGAGGCCTGGTGGTAATTTAAACTAGGAAGATATACACAGAGCTAAAGGTGGCTATACAGGAAATTAGAAAAGTCTTGACTCCTCTGAGCTAAATGAATGTGCCATTATATCGCTGAATAATTGGTGGGGTGGGTCTGTGATGTTGATGCTGAGCAGGTGTCCATAAATCAGAATAAATGTTTGTAATTAATTGTTATTGGTGTTAATAAGAAAAGGTTTCAAATAAGCTAACTTGCTTGTCCCTCAGTTACATCTTTGGGAGTTTAAGCCTTGTCACTGCAATCCTAAATAGATGGAAAATCTATAGTGTTCTTGAGGATTTCATGCTAGATCAGTAGAATACTGTAACCTGGCGTTGGTGATCTTCTGTTTTTCCTCAGTGGAGCTCCTAACTTTAGACAAAAATTAGCTTCCTGGTCTGAGTTGTAGAGTCCCACATGGTGCTGGAACACCCACTTCAAAGCCAAAGTTCAAAAAAGGAGACACCCAGTTTGTCAGTTCTTGGGGTGAAAGTTTTAGATCGAGCTGTTATGTCATGTCTGTCTGCTCTGCTGTGGGTCCGTCTGGCTTCACACCTGACTCAAAGATCAACTTTGTTAGGTGGACCCAGAACATCTGCTCTCTTTCCATCTTTTTCCTTTCAAAGACATCTGTTAAAGAATAACAGAACTCTCTAGATTCATTTCTCAGATTTGTGGGAAAGCCTGAGTCAGGCACTTTGTGTCCCACCACACGTCTCCAAGCCTGATGGTGAGGAATGTTATTATTTAATCCATATACATTTCTATAAAGGAACAATCCTAGAGGGAAAGATAGGCTATGCAAGTGCCAAATGGCTGGGAAAGGAGGCCACGGAAAAGAAATAGCCTCACATTTAAAATCTGCTGTGTGTTCCTTCTAGGACTGTAACCTGGAACAAGGAGACCAAGGGAAAGAGGAGTCTGGAATCATGGGAGGATGAAATCGAGATATGGAATAGGTGGTGAGATCATCTCATTAGTAGACACAAAAGAGAATGCTAAGACTAATCACCACAGATGAAACTCAAAGGCCAACAAATGCAAGGAGGCATTTATTCCAAACTCAGCAAAAGAATAGTAACAGATCTTGGAGACTAGGGCAGCAGTCAGAAAATAGTTCCCAGCTAGTCTGGATCTAAGTCTGTGGCATGGGCACGATGGGTCGAAAGGAAGCAGAGTATATGCTCCACTTCTATTGTACCCTGGTTTTTTATGCTCCCCCACATGTTGTAATCATCAGTAATCTGGAGGAAGATGCTACATAGATCAGAATACCATTAGATGGGTGTTCAATAGCTAACAGGATCCAGCAATAGCTAATAGGATCCAGCCAGAGTGATTACCTTAAGACTGGGTCAGCGTGACCCAGAAGGCAGAGGAAAGCGAGGTTTATGAGTATTGGGCTGAACCCACTCTTGCTTAAATGTTTCAAGAATTATCTTAATGATGGAAAAGAGAGATAAGAGAGGAAACTCATTAAACTTGCCAAATATGAGATGGAGCTGGGCTGGCTGTATGCAAGCACCGCAAAAAAAACATTTAGAGGTCATAATACACTTTTCTTCTTCTTCTTTTTTTTTTAATGAGCTAGCAGCATAGCACTGAAGGGAAGAAACCATGTGTTCTGTTAAAATTTTTAAAATAATTTTATTGTGAAAGACAGTATGCAAGCTGGTAGCTTTGTCAGCAATGCTAACTGCTTTTGAAGAGCATGCCCATGGGTTCTATTGGTGACCAGGACACAAAGGGCATAGAGAGAGGACTTGTTTTTCTACTCCTGACCCAAACTCACTGAGGCCATGTCAGAAGCTTCCTTCTTCTGATGGCCCAGTTAGGCACTGGGCCTGGGCCAGGGTGAAGGTCTACGAAGGTGGCTTGGTTCTGTTCTAAAGATTTTCTTGCGGTAAAAATCGCCTTTCTGGAAACATTTGAAAGAGTGAAATGCCACATCTCCAATTTCTAGCAATGTATTCATCTGCCATCATTTGGCTTGGAAGCTTAAGCACAAAGACCACTTGCAGCCAGACTTCAGAGTGATCTGTCTCTAAGGAATAACTTTCATATTGTACTCTGGTTTTGCAGTTCTTCTTAAGCTACTGTAAATTCTCAACATAAATCTGCAGAAAGACTTCACCTTGCATGTCAAACCCTTATAAGGCTCCATTTCTGCTCTCAGTTCAGTCTCCGTTTAATGGCCAAAGGCAGACAGAAGCAAACCAAGAAATCCAGACACTGCACCAATGGGTTAAATCCTATGTCAAAGGGACACCTATAACGTATTACAAGCTTTTCATCACATAATACATCACTCAGGGAAAAAAATATTTGGGGAGTCTTTTCAAATTCATCTGCCTGGTGTTAAATGAGCACATCTCCGGTGTTCGTGTCTTTCTGCTTCAATTAAAGCAATCATGCCTGCTCTTTTAGGAAACGACTAAGGGTTTATTACCTCTTTGTTTCACTGCTAGTATTTAATTTCTCCTCTTGGTCTCCCCTTACCAATACATTTTTTTTTTAAATAATTCTCTATCTGGCTTGGCTTCTCAGCACAAAATACAGTTTGGGCTATTGTTTGATAAGATGACTGTTGATAAGATATAACATGTTTAATGAACACCAACAAGCGTTTATTGTCTCTGTGTATTCGATACGTTGAATGGGTGGCAGTGGGTAAAGGAAATATGAGGTGGGTCATGTTCCCAGTGGGGAGTGAAGATGTCAATACTCATAACATCTAGAAAACAGTTTGCTGTTGGTATAAAGCCAGATGTTTGATTTCTATATTGCTAAGTAGTCAGGAGAGTTCAAATAAAAAAAGCAGCCTTCTTAGCCAAGACAGTCTTTCTAGAGGGAAGTCTTACACATTTCCTAGCAGAGAAGAAAAGGGAAAGCATTTAGGGTTGAGAGACTGGCCTGAGCCTACAGGGAAGAAGGTCAGGAAACACAGGTGGACGTTCAGATAGCCGTCTGATCAAAGGGGAGGGACTTCTGTGCTAGAAAAGTCAGGTGTGGGCACTGCTTATGGAAACCTTTAACTGCAGGGCTGAGGGGCATGTAGGGATACCAGAAGCCCTTTAACAGAAAAAAAAATGCAAAAGAAGGAAGAATATGTGGCTATATCTAGCTGCGGTGTGCAGGACTCCCTGGAAGAGAGGATAGCAAGGGAACAGAATCCTAGGTATTTAGACCATTATATTGGACTAGGTATTTGGACCATTAGATGTCCATTAACATTCCATCTAATCCACCTTGGAGATAATAATTATATGATTCTATGCTAAGGAAGAGAGAGAGAGACAGACCCAACTGTAAATATCTGCAAAGGTGTCATAGAAGAAGTGACATTTAAATTGGTTTCATGGAGATGGCTGGAAGAGACATTTCAGGCAAGAAGAACAACATTAATAAAGGCATAGAAGGACTGGGAAGTGTGGGGCCATGTGGAGAATAGCTAGAAGTTGTTTGCATGTAAAAAGGAACCTTGGGGCAGGTTAATGTGTGAGGGATTATGGATGTTGGAGCGGAGTTGTAATTAATTGGACAAAATCTCACCCACTTTCCCTGCTCATCTCCATAAAAGAAGAAGTTTGTTATATGTTTGTTGTATGTCTAGCCTGTTCTTGAATACTGAGGGTCGCTCAGAGGAAACCCATGCCACTGGAGAACAATTTTAATAATTAGAAAGTTCTTCTTTATGTTGATGTGAAACTTGTCTTTCAATATCTTGCTTCTGTTGATTTCCCTTCTGTTCTTTGAGGCTGACAAGAGAGGTATCAGTTTGGGAAAACCTGAGTGCCAGGTGCAGGTTGAGTGGTTTGAGTTTAAATCTGTGAGCAGCATATCCTGGATCAGTGAGTAGACTTCTCAAGTGAAGTGTTAGAAGCCCTTAAAGTTTTGTTTTGTTTTGCTTTGTTTTGTTTTGTTTTGTTTTTTGAGTAGGGGAAGGTTGGGATTATTTCCATTAGAGGAAGACACAATAGCCAAACTGGGAAGCACATTTTGGAGACAAAGAAGACAGTGTTAAAGGAGAGCCAGTAAGATCTCTAGAGCAAGTGCTTAACTCAGGTATTGATCCAACCATGGGATTGCCTTTGGGATTCAGTTTTCTCATCTAAAAAATTGAGAAGTTTGAACAGGTTACCTCAAGGGATACTTCCAATCCTATCTTGTGATTCTGAGTTTTTGGAATGGAAAGAGACATTTACAAAAGTAGGAAGAGTTTGTGTTATTGTACATAAAAGCAGAGAGGACCTGGAAGGGGAATGTTAGAGAGAAGACTAGGAAGGCTGAGATAACAGCTTGGCTGCTAGGTCAAAGGGAAAACAAGAATAACCATAACTCAACTCCTGGGTTATGGGGCAGGGTGTTTCTAAGAGAGGGAGAAGAATAGAAAGTCAAGCCTTGGGGGATACTCTAAATGTGAGAATGGGAGGATGGTGATGGTGGTGATATGGGGAAATTGGGATGCGTTTTGTAGGTAGTGTTGATGGGATTTACTGATGGATTAGATGGAGGAAGGAGGAATATATTATGTTTAAATCTTAAAGTCACTTTAGTTGAATTGATGAAAATTAACAGAACAAATTTAAATCCCCATCTCCAACATAGTTTGACTGACTGATGATCAGTGGAGCTCCTACTCTATGTATGTTCCAGATTCACTTATTGGATAAACATTTGTGAAGTAACTACTATGCCCAGGTTCTATGCAGAATGATACTGATAAAATTTGCAGCAAGACAGGTACAGTTCTCTCAAAGTTCTTAGAGTTGAGGGAGGGAGATAACTGTTTATCAAATAACCACTCTGTTAATGCATGACTGTACATCACAAGAAGGACTAAGAGGGAGAGGCATATAATGTTTTTGAACTTAAAAACAGATGGATCTAATCCAGCTTGAATGGTCAGGAAGGCTTCCTTGAGAAGGTGATATCTGAGTTATCTGAAGGATGATGGCAGACAGAACATCTCATTCTAAGGTCTTGTGGCAGGAAGAAACATTGTGATTCAAGGACCAGAAAGGAAGCCAGTAAAGCTGGAGCCCAGAGAATAAGCAGGAGAGGGATCATGGATGGTCAGTCAGTGGTCAGATAACACAAGGCCTCATAGACTTTTGTATAGATCTTGGTCTTTATTCCAAAGACAATGAGAAGAAGGTGACATTGATTAGGTTTTTAAAAATCTCTTTGGCTAATGAGTTGAGAACAGATTCAAAGAGGTTCTTCACATTTAGAGTTTCTAGGTGAATGCATAGATTGGCTAAAGCCTGAGTCACATGGGCTTCCTTGGGGAGGGGGTGAAGACCAGAACAAAGCTGGGGTTCTGTTAGAAGGCAAGGAGAGGGAAGTACATGCAGCAAAACAATATATCATGGTCGCCTTTCCATGTCAGCACATCTAGAAGGACTATATTTTTTTCCCAATGGCTACATAACATTCAACTGTATTGTTAGGTCATATTTGAATATTTACCACCTAGCTATGAAGGGACTTTTAAGTTGTTCCAATTTTTTTACTATTGCAAACCATACTACAAATTGGAACATTCTTGAACATTTATCTTAGTCCTTATGAGAGCACAGAAGTAAAAATACCAGGTCAGAGTATATGAATATTTAAAATTTTAATGGGTGAGGGTATATTTTCCTGAAAAACGTGATGCCATTTTGAGCAGTACTTAAGGTATAGTCTTGAAATAGCACAAAATACAAAAGCTAGGAAGTCAGGAATTATGGCAGCAGCAAGGACCGGGTACAGTGATGCAGAGATGAAGTACTAAGTTCCTGATCTCCCATGATGAGCTCTATCAGAGTTTGCCTCAAAGCCATTAACCCTCAGATGGGCAGCAATAGTCCTCTGGCCGACAAATCCTGTTGAGCAGTAAATCCCTGAACTTCTGGTACACAGGCCACCAGGAGGAGCAGGTGCCTTCTGAGAAACTGGCTGCAAAGAGCTAGAATCCCAGGCATGTTCTCCTTAATCCCTCCATCCTTCTTGACTGCTCTCTTTATCTCCATAACAATGAACTCTACAGTTTGTCCTCCTCCTTCATGGGCCATTGTGTGAGTCTCACCTTTTTTCTCACCTTGAGCATTGATGCTTCTCAGACTTTGGATCTGGTCTCTCTTCTTGTGCATATCCATACTCTCTCCTTAAATGGTCTCATTTCTTCCCATGTTCAGTATCTTTCATATGCTGGAAGCTCCCAAATTTTTGTCTCCAGCTCAACCTCTCCTCGGAATTTCAAAATGATATATGTGCAAATTAAAATGGAACACTTTATTTCTACCTCCAATTTGTGCCCTCCCCTCACCCAGTCTTTCCCATATGGCCAAATCGGTAAAAGGCACTTTCATCCACCCAGCTACTCAAATGAAGAACGTAAAAGTTGCTTTGGATTCCGTCCCTTTCCTCACCTTCTCAATACAGTCTGTCAACAAGCCTTGTTGAATACACTTCCTTGTTCAGTCTTTCCATTTTTCTGGCCTCTTCATTTTCCACCTTAGTCCACCATCTGCTTCACTTAAACATCTTCCCTCTCATCCATTCTCCATATAGCAGATAGATTTGGAAAACATGTAGATCAGATTTGTCACTTTCCTGCCTAAGAACTGCCCAAGGCTTTCTGCTGCTTTTATGATAAAAATGTGAATTGAGTTACCCTTGCCCACCTGGCCATGGCCTGTCTCTAACCACACCTCCTAGACCTGCCTTCCCCATGGACTTTACCATGCTCTGTCTCACTGCTTCCCTTCCAGAACTTGACCATGCCAACTCTCTGCCCATTTCAGGACCCATTCACCTGCCAGGAATTTCTTCCTGCTGGTCTTTGCTTAGCCAGCTCCTTTGCCTCCCTCATGTATCAGCGTAAGTGGTCTCCTCAGATAAGCCTTCCTTGACCCCCTATGGAACACGAGTCTCCTGCATTGGCCTCTATCTCAGACCTTTGTTTCCTTCATCTCAATCATTATAGTTCGCCATTTAATTTTGACTTTTTGTTTGCCTTTTCAGCTCTAGAATAGAAATACCATGGAAGATGGCACATGTATGTCTTGTCCACTGTGGATTTCTCAGTATTAGTAGGGAGCAGTAAATATTTGTTGGATTAATGAAAAAGCCCTATTCTTTGGTCTTATTCCCAAACAAAACACCCATCTTGGCTGTAAAATTGCCAGTTATCCTTTGGGCTTCACCAAATCAGAGACTAGAAAACTCAACCAGATTTTTTTCTCTGCACAACATACAAAAACCACATTTCAAATGCTCTGCTCTGCTCTGAGTTAATTTTTATCCAGTGTATTTTCTTTGATTCTGGATCTATAGTCATGCTTTCATGCTTTACCATGAAAACATTATTTAGTTAGCCTTAGGAGGACGTGCAGAAGTCTTCAAAGCCTTGCAGGAAAGAAAGCAGAGTTTGCATTTGTGGAGTGGTATTCACATTGAAGCAGAGTAGAAGTTGTTCCCTTAATCAGTCCTGAGGAAATGAGACAGGCATATTTCTGGGGCTCTACATGTTCTTTCCCTGCAGCTAGAACACTCCTTTCTCACTTGATTGGTGATCAGTACATTCACTGCTGCCATCCCTCCCAGCATTTCAAGACTGGTCAAGTAGTAGGTGTCTGATGAATTAATCATGACCAGCCAGTTAGTGGCTCTTTGAGGCATTGAAATCTACTAAATTTAGTAGTTGTCAGGACAGCAAATAACAAGAGTTCTGTGACTTGTGGCTTGACCTCCTCCCACTTCTGGGGTCTCTTATTCTTAATCTGAAAACCAAATATTTGTTTGTTTACCCTCATCAACCTTCTGGATTCACGGACTTTCTCACTCCTTTTCTCCCTGCCCACGCACATGGATAGGGGTAGGGGTAGGGGAAGACAGATAAAATCCATTGTGATCCCAGAGACGTTGTGAAAGTACTGTGCTTGCAAAAGAACTACATGAAGCCTTTATAAACAAAATAAATCTAGCTTTTAAATTTTATCTGTTAGCACAACCCGGACCTCCACCTCAATTCCAACAGCCTGTAAAATGTCTTTTTCCTCCAAAACCAAGCTCCATTATTGTTAGATGTATGAGGGCTCTCATTAGACTGATTTTACTGCACATCAAAAAATTTGAGGGGTGCCTGGGTGGCTAAGTCAGTTAAGACTCTTGAATTTGGCTCAGGTCATGATCTCACGGTTTGTGAGTTTGAGCCCCCTGTCGTGCTCTGTGCTGAGAGTGTGGAGTCTGCTTGGGATTCTCTCTCTCTTCCTGTCCCTCTCCTTTCCCCCTCCCTCCAAATAAATAAATAAACTTAAAAAACACTAGAAAAAAATTTGTCCTAACAATGGCCTGACATATTACAACCTTGTAGTCATTAAAATAGTGTGATATTGGAGTAGGTCAAATGAACGGATCAATCAAATTAGACAGCCTGAAAGCAGAGCCATGTATATGCTAAAATTTAGTTTGTGTCAGAGATTACATTGCAAATCAATGAAGAAAGGGCAGATGGGCCCGCCTGCATGGGAAAAAAATAAAATGAGATTTCTACTCTATTCCATGCACAAATATAAATTCCAGATGGATTAAGTACCTAAAATATAAATCACATAACTCTAAACCTATATGTGAAAAATTATCCTTGAAGTAGGGGAGACTTTCCTTAATAGGATATAAAAGCATACACTATAAAGGAAAAGGCACTTAAAGTTGACTATAGCAAAATTTAACTCGTTTATTTGGCAACAAAAAAATCCATTGTAAACAAAGTGTGAATACAATTGAACAGAACAAATTATGCTTTTTAAAAAAAGTGTTTATTTATATTTCAGTTAGTTAACATACAGTTAAAATGTAATCGTTTTTAAATACTACAATAGTAGCATTAGTTTTAGGTGTATGATATAGTGATTCACTACTTCCTTACAACACCAGGTGCTCATTACAAGTGCACTCCTTAATCCCCATCAACTATTTAACCCATCCCTCCACCCACCTCCCTTCTGGGTCTCTCTCTCTCTCTCTCTCTCTCTCTCTCTCTCTCTCTCTTTCTCTCTCTCTGTCTTTCCCATTTGCTCATTAGTTTTGTTTCTTAAATTCCACATGTGGATGAAATCATTTGTATTTGTCTTTCTCTGACTGATTTCACTTAGCATTATACTCTGTAGCTCTATCCATGTTGTTGCAAATGGCAAGATTTCCTTCTTTTTTATGGCTGAGTAATATTCCATTTTATCATCAACACCTGGGCTGCTTCCATGTCTTGGCAATTGTAAACAATGATGCAATAAACACAAGGCTGCATGTATCCCTCTGAATTAGTGTTTTTGTATTCTTTGGGTAAATACCTAGTAGTATGATTGCTGGATTATAGTGTAGTTCTATTTTTAACTTTTTGAGGAACCTCCATACTGTTTCCCACAGTGGCTACACCAGTTTGCATTCCTACCAACAGTGCAAGAGGGTTCCTTTTTCTCCACATCCTTGCCAGCACCTGTTGTTTCTTGTGTTTTTGATTTCAGAAAAAGCACTTAGCTTTAACTAGTATTTCCACTTCTGAGGATTCACCCTATTGGCATTTGTCTATGTTTGAAATAATGTATGTAGAAAAAGTCATTGAAGCATGATTTTCAATAACAAAAGATTCGAAGTCATTTAAATGTCAATCGGTAGGAAAATGGTTAAATAAATCCTGATCCATTGATACAAAGGAAAACTCTGCAGCCTCGAAAAGAAAAGAAAAAAGAAAAGAAAAGAAAGGAAATATGAACTAATAGAGAATGATCTTTAAGTGAAAATAGCAAGATGCAGAAGTAATGTTACTGCAGTGGAAATATAAACCATTTTTTTTTTTTTGCCCATGCGTAGGACTGTTGGAAGTCTACACTAGCACATTGGTTTTCTCCAAGAAGGCAAACTCAATGGGAGAGGTGAGAATAGCTATGAGAGAGAGGTTTTCACTGCGTACTGTTGTAACTCTTTATGTTTTTCCCCGATGAATATATTACCAATTTAAAAATAAGAACACGAGATTTACTTGTAATGTATATGATATGCAAAAGATTACTATGCAGGGAACATGTAGGATCCTTACAAACTGGTAATAAAATACAAATCATATAATAGAAACATAAGCAAAGGATATGATAAAAGAAAACTGTTATTGCCAGTAAACCTGTGAAGACAAACTTATGAATAGTAATGGAAATGAGAAATAAAACCAATACTTAGCCATTATTTTTAAACCATTAAATTGGAAAAATATTAGATGTCCAATAGTATCAGGTACTGCAGGTGGAGGAAATAGTCCCCTCACCTTCTGCTGGTGGGAATGTTAATCAGAATGGTCACTTTGAGAATCTTTGGCAACACATAAGTAAAATATAAATTGTGCATACCATATACCCATAGATTCTACTACTGAGTATATTTCCTATGAAAACTCTTATATGTGTGTACAAAGGGACATTTACAATAGCGTTTGTAGAAAACAGTGGGAAACTGGAAAGAACCGAAACATCTATCAACAGTGGATTAAAAATGTCATACACACATAATAAAAAGGGATTAATGAACTAGATGTACATACTTCAACATGGATAGATCGCCAAAAACCTGAAGTTAAATAATAAAAAAAGGCAAATTGCAGAAAATATAAAGAATGTTGTCATTTATTTAAATAACAAAACACGTAGGATCACCTGGGTGGCTCAGTCGGTTAAGCATCTGACTTCAGCTCACCATTGGTGGGTTCCAGCCCTTGCAATGGGCTCTGTGCTGACAGCTCAGAGCATGGAGCCTGCTTCACATTCTGCATCTCAGTCCCTCTCCCATTCATACGCTGTCTCTCTCTCTCAAAAATAACTAAACATAAAAAATTTTAAATAACACATATAGAAAGTAATACTATATATTGCTTGTTGCATGTGTAAGTATATAAAATGTGTATATATATTTAAATATATATATTTTAATGCTTATTTATTTATTTTGAGAGAGAGTGTGTATGCACATGGAGGAGGGGCAAAGAGAGAGAATCCTAAGCAGGCTCTGCACTGTTAGCACAGAGCCCGACTTGGTACTCGATCCCACAACCCTAGGATCACGACCTGAGCCAAAATCAAAAGTTGGGTGCTCAGCTGACCCAGCCACCCAGGCACCCATGAAACAGTCATGGTGTGGGAAGGATCCTCTCCCAATTCATGAAAGTGGTTTCCTTTGCATGAGGGGGAGTAAACTGGCTGAACAGGATGGAGTTTGGAATCTCAAACATTATTTCTTACAAAAACAAAAACTGGAGGAAAATACGATCAGATGTTAATAGTTGTTAACTCTGGAAAGTATGGATGTAAGAGTTCAACTTTTTTGTATCTTTTTAATTTCTCAAGAAAAGAGGTTAAGCGAAGAGAAGACTTTGTCAGGGGAAAAGAATCCTATAGATTTCCCTTTGAACACAGGAGGACCCAAGCAATGTGCCTTTCCCTTTGTGAAAAAGGAATCCTGAGCAAATGCTTGGCTTCCTCCAGAAGAAACTTTTGCTAATGATGGCCTGTTTCTCTCCTCCCAACTTTTCACCCTGCCCTATACCAATGCCAAGAGAGCTCCTAGGAAGGGTAACTACTTCAAATACCAGGAGGCTGGTTAGAAGCCAATCTGCCTAAGTGAAATTGTGTTTGAGAATAAATAATTTCCATGAACATGATTTGTAGGTTTTAAATTCTACATTGTGTGCGTGCATTATTACTATTATAGATTATCAGGCATTTGCTGTATCATAGGGAACAAATAATAGAAAGTGGCTTAAATGTGGAACCAAACTTTCAAATATTATATGCATGTTAAATGATATTCTGAGGGAGTGAGCAATCCTCCCCAACTTCTCCAAAAGAAAAAAAAATGCCAAAGATTATTCAGAAATTCTTTGGAAAGAAAATATCTCAGTGCAACAACTTGATCAGTAGACACATTTGGTAGTCATAGGCCTCCTACTTACAAGGGCTCTTTCTATTGTACCTATGAATGAGTTTGACCTTAAACAGCAGGAAAATGACACCCCTCCCCCACCAACTCATGAGATACAATGTGGGTTGGGAGTGGGAATGACTTGTGTGGTAGGGTGGAAGGGGCCATTGTCTGGGTCCATAATTGATACCGGGTTTGAGCCCAGGTGTGGACAAGAGGTGCATAGAGTCCTCTTGGAAGAGGAGATTTTGGTGCCATAGGCATTAAATAGTATCTTTTTTACATTTTGATATAGTAGTAGCTTATGGTATCAGTTGGCTGCCACCAAACTCTGCTGTCATTCCCTCCATGACAGTGATAAAATTACACATGCATTTAGTAACTCAGAAAGGAGACTTGCTTGTTCTGACACCGTTGTTTCTGTGAAAGAGAAAGGAACCAGACTGAAGAGGAGAGTCATGGATTGGCAGAGTTCATTAAGAATAACAACAGCACCAGTGTGCGTCATTTGGGAGAGGTAAAGCTTTGATGAGGCACTGGAATTCATGGGGAAATGTTAGCCAGCTCTTCCTCCCTTAGCTTGGACATCATCTGGTCTCATTTCTATGCCTTCTGTGTAGTTGAAGGGAAGCACACTCCCACCTGCCAATCACTTAACTTCCTATGATGCCTGATACTAAAAAAAAAATAGTATGTTAGTAAACATAGGGATTCCTATTTGTAGAGATAAGTCTTTGCTTTTTACTTAAGCCTTGATTTATTGTCTTTGGTTGTTTTGGGTTGGGGGATGGCTGATTTTTAACAAGAAGATAAACTTACAGATGGAAATTCTTTTAAGCCATAAATACCACTAACTCGCCTGGTCCAGGGAAGTTCAAATAAAGACTCTGGAATTTAGCAGCTGCTGAATGTTTTCCTTCTTTTCCCATTGGCCAGGAAGAAAGAAAAAGACGTGCCCCAGCAGCAGTGGTGTAGGCGCCAGGGCCTGACCCGGGTCTGGATACGTAAACCATTCAGAGCTCCTCTTGTGGAGAAAGGAGCAGAACATGACAAATTGGTCTATGCCAGTTGACCTCTGAAGGGGAAGCATAACTTTGCACAGCAATCTCTGATGGTTTCCTTATCTGCTTTCTTTAGTATAAACACTGTCCTTCTTGGGTCCTTCCTGATTCTCCTAGCAGGCTCCAAGGATTAATTCTGGGTCATTGGCTGTATTCACCACTTCTGCTCTGCTCCCTAGTATTGTTTCTATCTTCTTTCTTAGTTTCATGCAGATCCTGGAAGATATTAACTCTTAGGGCTGGTGCAGAATCTTCCTTTCCCTTGGAGTCTACCACTGCATGGAGCACAGCACCTACCACTAGTAGGCAAGCAATATATGCTTGTCAACTGGTTAATTCAATAGTGTCAGTGCTACGTGCACATTAAGCACTTGGCGGAGCTTTAAACCACTCACAAACAACAAATATTACACTGTTCTCTCCCCAGACCAACTGGATCGTGATCTCTGGGTATGGATCTCTAGCACTGGAATATTTGTAAAGTTCTGCAGGTGATTCTGGTGCATGGAGAAGGTTGAGAACTACTGGATTAATTAACCTGTTGCTGTACTTGGCTACATTCTGTTTTCTTCCAAGTTTGGGAGAAAACTATATGAATTCTTTTGAAAAACAAATATCCCACTGAGAAGATGCCAGTGCTATTTTATAGGGAGAGTAGAATAAGAAAGGCTGGCTCTACCGTGTGGTCCTGGGTAAGCTATTCAAACTCTCTGTGCCTCGGTTTCCTCATCTATAAATTGGGAAGAATAATACTAACTATCTCTTAAGATTGTTGTAAAAATTATATGACCTGAACTATGTAAAACTCTTAGAACAGTACCTGGTATATAAGTATTTTGTAATAAAACTCAATATGAAGAAACAATTTGTTGTTTCAATTGTTCTCTTCTTTGGTTAATGGCTCCAGTCTCCTCCTAGACTAAGTTCCCAGGACAGTTTTTGACTCCAGCCTCCCCTTTGCCTCTTCCATCTCATCCCTTGTCAAGTCCTGCTCCTCGGATCTGCCCCTTCCTTTTCATTCCCATTGCCCCAAATCTAATCCTCAGTCTCTTTCCTCTCTCTGCTAGAGAGAGGCCACCTAACTGGTCTCCTTGCTGCTGATCTGTTTGTGACTTGACCATCTTGATATGGCTCCCAATAGCCCTAAGGTCAAGTTGTAATCTTGGTGCCACCTAGCTCAAAACTCAACCTGTATCCTCATTGCTATGAAAATTCAAACCCAAGATGTGTGCCTGGGGTGGTTTAGTTACTTTTCCAAGCCTGCATTTCCTCATGTGTAACTGGAGATCACCTAATAATACTTTTCTACTAGTAGGGTTGTTGTGAGAATAGAATGAGAGAATGTCCGGAAATAAAGGCATTTAGAAATCTACATGGCACATAATAAGAGCTCAATAAATCCTGTTATTATTACTGTTATTTATTTGGAAATTTCCTGCCAATAGCTGTCTAGACATCCTCAATGTTGGCCATCTGGAAGTCCTTGCTTCTTCCAGACCACACCGTGGATCAGGCCTCTGCTTCTACTGACTTTACTTTAGGAATGCCCGCCACCCCTCTCCAGGTGCCTGAATCCTATCTTAAAAGGATGTAAATTATTCCATCTTCTGGTTTTGTTCAGTCTTTTCTTTTAAGACAGCATTTCTCAAACTTTAAAGGACATTCATTTGGAGGGCTTGTTAAAACTCTAATTGCTGGGCTCAACCCTGGAGATCCTAATTCAGTAGGTCCAGGGTAGGGCCCAATAATTCACATTTCTTTTCCTTTTTTAAAAATGTTCTATATATTTTTGAGAAAGAGAGAGACAGATCATGAGTGGTAGACAGGCAGAGAGAGAGAGGGAGACACAGAATCTGAAGCAGGCTCCAGGTTCTGAGCTGTCAACCCAGAGGCCAATGAGGGGCTTAAACTCGTGAACCATGAGATCATGACTTGAGCCAAAGTTGGATGCTTAACTGACTGAGTCACCCAGGTGCACCCCCCCCCCCAAATTCACATTTCTAGCAAGTTCCCAGGTACTATTAGTTTGGCTGGTCTGAGGTCCATATTTTGAGCAGCACTGTTTTATAGCTTACAGTTCTATTTTAGTTATTTGAGTACAAATTCCTTCTCCAAGGAGACTAAGTTCTCAATGGAAGGGCCCAAATCTACCTTCCCTTCTATCTGTAGGAAACTTGGGCTGGGACTTGAAGAAAGGGCAGGGTAGAGAGCCCCGCAAATGAGAAATCCAAGACCAGGGGCAGACAGTGGCCTGACTGGGGAAGGGTGAGTGGATGGGCCATTAAGGCACGTGGGAAAGAAGTCTAGAGAGAGGTATCAGGCTGGATTTCAACAGATAGGTGTGGGGAAGAACCTTGAAAGGCAGGCAGAGGAATGTACGATTGAATTCTTAATCTGGGAAACTCAAGGACTGAACTGCATGGTGTCATGATGACCTTCCCATCAGCCATAAGCTGCTGCAGAGCTTGGGCTCTCTGTACTCCCATCAATGTGCACCAATCCTAGAGAAATGTCTGCTATTCTAGCTACCAAAGTCTGTCATTCTGTGAGTGACTCTTCTGCATGAAAACATGGACTGAGGCTCAGGACAAGCCATGTGACCCTGCATACCTGGGCCAAATCAGCGCCTTGAGGTCGTTGTGACTGGTACCCCCTCCCACAAATTCTGGCCCATTCCTTCTCTGAAAATCATTTGCAGTAGTTTGGAAGTTCCTTGACCAAGCATTCAGAAACACCACTGCCTCTAGAAATAGGGTTATTTTCTCCCTTTCAGTAGAAGCTTTGTTTAAGGAGATAATCATAAGTGAGAAAGAACGAAGTGGTCACCTGGAGGTAACAGATCTGGGCTCAATGAGAAGTCCTTGGTATTGTTCTGTGGGTTTTCTGCTATGCCTGCCTCACTGGGTACTGATGAGGTTAAATAATTAATGTATGTGAATGTACTTTGTAAGCTCTAAAGCACTGCAGGAATATAATTAATTATGTTTATAATTACAGGTAATGTAATTATAATTGTAATTACTTTGTGGGTGGAAGCAGAATATATATATCTCATGCCCGTTCTCTAGTAGGATATCCTTGGTGGATATCCTTGGTGAGATCATCAATGTGTATAGTTGAGCTTGCCTCACTCTCTCTGACTTTATTTTCAGCATTGAGATATATGTGAGACTTTGGCTTGAGGACTTTCGAATGTGTTCTAGAAAATGGGAAAGCATTTCATAGACTGAGGATGAGATAGTCAACACCCCAAAGCAATATTCTTTGACACTTATCTATCAGGTAGATAAAGTTAAGGCAGTTTATGCCGAGATACAACAATGATACTTGCAGAGATCCTGGAGTTAAACAAACATATACACATAGGCACATATAATATATATATATGTATATGCGCATGTATGACTCCAAGTTATTTCCAGAAATCCACTAGAATCTAATACAATCTAAGATGATCATGCAATTGCTAAGTTATAAGTCTGCTGTATTTATCAGGCAATATTTATTAATATTAAGTCAAAATGTAATATGTTATGCTATTTTACTTATTCAGCAAAATGAATAAACTTGATACAAGTGCCAGGTAGTTACTTGCTTCCATTAACATACTTAATCTTAAAAAAACAAAAACAAAAACAAAGACCTTGTTTTGGCCCATGTTTTGAAGCAATATTTGTATGCATGTCTGAGAGGCGTTCCAGGGCTAGAAATTCTCATAGCCTATCAGAGAAATCTGTACTGTTAGGAGATAACACCACTAGAACCATCTTTTGTGGTTTTCCCCATTTGAAAGTCAATACAACAGAGGAATATTTAACAGGAAAAATTCTCCTGGTATGTCCCTCCTTTGAAATGGCAAGCTTCCACCCGAGAAGCTAAACATGGCGTTTTGGAGTCTCTGACCTTCTGCCCTTGTTCCTACGCACTGTTAATTGTTGTTAATTTCTAACACCTCATTAATTATTTCCATTAAAGATGTGGGAGAGGGAAATGCCCTTCACTCATGGGTGGCCACACGAATAAACCCATTAATAATTACGAAAACTGTGTTACTTTAAATGTGAAAAGTGAATTTGAGCCATTTTCATGAAAGTTTCTGTTTCTGACGGCCTGGCTGTGACACTTTGAAATCCTGCCACTGGCGCGTAGGTGGGGACACCGGGAACGATCCAGTCGTGACTGGAGTCTCCTTTTGCTTCCTTGATGACTGTAACATTTGGCCTCTAGAACATGATGTACTTTTCAGAGAAGTTTTTCTCTGTACAACTTTTTCTTCCTTTGCAAAAGAAGCCTGGAGGTGGAACAGTTTTCTCCAGTGTGACAGCCCAAGTCGGGGACTTAGTGTGGAGTTCTTGACTCCCACTCCCAGGCACCCTGCCAGACCATGGGACATTGGAGGAGGGGGGTCAGCGCTGGGGCCATGGAAGTTTCCACGTCCACCTCAGGCTTCCACAGAAATGGTGCCAAAGCCACTTCACTGATGCTGGGCTCCCAATCTTTAAAGAAAAAGAAAAAAAAGCTTGGATTGCCACTTAGTGTTGAGATTTTTATTTGGTGCTTATCTTAAAAGCTTAGGTAAAGGAGTCTTCCCACAAGTTTGTAAGAGTGTTGAGAATTAAATATTAAATTGGAAAAAAAGCATCAGACATGGTCTCCAGGTTTGACCAACCAGCACAAAATTGTAAGGTATAGACAAAAGATTTGGGAGTCGTAGATGAAAAGTGATGTTATGGGTGTGGATTTCAACAGTGAAATCCAGACAGCTTAGAGTCTATAGCCAAAAGGTAGATTGCTACAGGGATAATCTTGTGAACTTAAGGGGTCAGTAGAATTCCTTCTAGTCGAACTCCTTGTTTTGCTAATAAGATAATGGAGATCCAGAGAGGACCAGGAGACAATTTAGCTGTGAACACTGGAAATGTAAGAACTGGCTCTTAGGGTTTCCTATTACAATTCTGGTCTTCATTTGGATTGTGATCTCAAGAACAGGGCCACATCTTTTCTCTCTCCTCCTCTTCCTCTTTCACCTTCTTCTGATTGGTCTTCCATGCTAGAGTCCTGGGGAGGTCAGAGGGGACAACTTCCTAGAATACTTCCTGGAATAAACTGGAAACTATACGAGGTGATTTGGAGTATCTGATGACTTCATGGACACAAGGCCATGTTAGAGGTCTATAAACAACAGCCTGATTTTAAGAAACCATTTAACCTGCAGGCCCCCATTTCTTATCTGTAAAATGAGGCACTTATATTTTAACTCTTAAGGCTTATTAGACAGTTGGATTCTAAACTCTAAATTCCCCTGTAATTTCTTCCTATTGTTTTACTCATTCCTCTTAATTGCAGTACAATAGTCTAATGGCCTATGGTTGACACCATCCCACATTTTATTTATTCCCCTTCTGTTAATGAGCATTTAGTTTGTTGGATGCTTTTTTCCCGTTAGAAGTAATGCTACAATAAACATTTTTGTACAAATCTCTTTATATATGTGTGTGTGCAAAAATATCTCCAGATTTTCAATTTTACCGAATTCTGCCAAATTAGCCTCCAAATTGGCTCTACTAATTTACCAGTCTCCACTCCCTCCACCTCTGCTCCCACAACTGCTGCAGGGGTTTTGCCACTTTATCACATCCAAAGCCAGCTAGCAGGACACAAGTGCCTGTTCTTGTGGATGTAGGTCCCCAACATCTCTGTCCCCATTCGTTCCCCTGCTTCTCCCCCTCCATCAATCCCGGGAGGGCTTCTCCCCCTCCATCA
>NW_024412395.1:57452658-57527149 GCF_014898765.1 Herpailurus yagouaroundi | reverse complement strand
GCTTCTCCCCCTCCATCAATCCCGGGAGGGCTTCTCCCCCTCCATCAATCCCGGGAGGGCTTCTCCCCCTCCATCAATCCCGGGAGGGCTTCTCCCCCTCCATCAATCCCAGGAGGGCTTCTCCCCCTCCATCAATCCCAGGAGGGCTTTTCTTCCATAAGAGGCAAAGAGGTAGAGCCTCGCTATATTCCTGTTTGCTTTCAGGTCTTTTACTTCTGCCTTAATATTAAGTCTTTCTTTCCCCTAGAAGTTATGCTTTGAAATGTGCAAGTCAGGAAGAGAATTCTTCTTCTGTTTAACACTATCTCAGCCCTTCCTTGAGTTAAAGAACAGACATGTTCTTTAGAGACATGTCTTTTTAGACATGCTTGAACAGGGGAGGAAAAAGTTCAGAAGGGGAAAAAGACATGCTACAGGAAAAAAAGTCAGATGATACTGAAAAATTTTATCTTTCAACATAGGCATTTAGCAAATTGCCTTTATTGAAAATAATAAAGTTACATGAAATCTGAAGTATCTGGGAAATCTAACACTTAACACTCACTGTAACACTCAGCATTTCTGTCTTGGATTAGAGACAGTATTTCATTATTTTTGTCTGAGTCTTATATTTCCTATAGGAAGAAAACAATATATAATTAGAGCAGCTAGATATATGCCCAGGCAGGGAGAAGAAAAGAGGGAATACAAAAAACGTATTTATTTATGTATTTATGTATTTATGTATTTATGTATTTATTTATTTATTTATTTATTTGAGAGAGAGAGCATGAGCAAAAGAGGGAGAGGAACAAAAGGGGGGGGGGGAGAGAGAGATTGAGAATCCTAAGCAGGCTCTACACTCAACATGGAGCCCAATGCAAGGCTGGATCCCACGACCCTGGGATTACTACCTAGGCTGAAATCAAAATCTGGTCACTCATCCGACTGAGCCACCCAGACGCCCCCCAAGAAACATTTTATTTTTTTATTTTTATTTTTTTCCCAAGAAACATTTTAAAAGAGAAGAGATTGAATGAAGGGAAAAGTGAGGAGGAGTAGCTCATGATTTTGAGTTTAGCCAGGGACACCAAAAGAATGCTTCTTCCTTCGTAAGAAATGGGAGGAGAATGTGGCTTGAGATGACAGGCAGAAGTTGATGAATTTGAATTGGGATGTAGGAAGTGCATTAATCTCCAAGAGATCTTCTTCTTTAAAATGGGAAGCAGGACATGGGGTGTCTGGGTGGCTCAGTTGGCTAAGTATCCAACTTCGGCTCAGGTCATGATCTCACAGTTGGTGAGTTTGAGCCCCGTGTCGGGCTCTGTGCTGACAACTCAGATTCTGTGTCTCCCTCTCTCTCAGCCCTTCTCCTGCTCATGCTCTGTCTCTCTCAAAAGTAAATTAACATGAAAAAAAATTATAAGATGGCAGGCGGGACAGAACAACACTTCTGCTATGTTTCCATTTGATCTGCAAGAATACTCTCCTCCTGTGTGTGCATTTTCCTGCCCGCTCCAAGTTGCAGTGACCAGCTGCCCCACTTCTGCTCCATGCATCAGCATTCTTGAGGCTGCCATTCTCAGTGCACGTCCTTCATATCTGAACTTTGCTGGAGTGTGTGTGAGCACGTACACAAGCATACAAATAAACCCACAGGCAAGAGACCATTGATGCACACTTTTCCCCAGAGGAAAAGCTAACTTCCTTCTGAATCCCTACGACTGGCTTCCGTTGGCTTTACCTGTGAACGTTCTTGAATGGGGGCAGGCTTATCACCATTCTTTTGTACATCTCAGGGGAAGTGAATGACCCCACCACCAGGTAAATATTCTACTGGAGGTTCCCAGTCGGTTTCAGCAGTAGAAGGACTCACGGCTCTTCCTTCTTATCCTTGTGGTAGATAGTTTTTCCTTGCCCCATTTGAAGTTTTTCAAAAATAAATTACCCAGCAAATTTTATTTCATTCCCATAGTTTCACCTCCCACTGCAATAAGGCCATAGATGCCTCCATGCTGACTGCACCCTCCAATCAGCCCAGCCAGAAGCGAACAAAACAAGGACATTTCTACCCAGTTTATTTGAAACACTATTTTAAACAGACTGCTCTGAGTCATCAGTGATGTCCTGTTTCTAAGACAAAGAATAATTGCTCTGACCTCATAGTTGCTCTTTTCAAGGACTCAGGTTTAAAGGTTATGAAGAGCTATTCAAACTCAATTATTTCTAGCTCCCCCTCACTTTGTGCCCTGCCTTTCAGTGCGTGCTGGTGTGCCCATTCATAGTCCTAGACCAGTTCAAATAATATGTGTCTTCCAGATTACAAAATGAAGATTCATTCATTCCTTTATGTACTCTTTCAACCAACACTTCTTGAGCATCTTGGCATGCCAGGCACACGCATTGGTGCTGAGGATTCAAGATATCCTGACAGATGTCTTCTGGAGGGGAACCCAAATACCAACAATTGGCTGTGGCTGTCTTAAAACAAACTGCCCATCTTTTGTGTTGTTTTCTCTACTTTCCTTCCTTTGTCTTTTCCGTACTTCTTTACTTTTCATTTCTTATCTCTCATTCTTCTTTCCCTTTTCTCTATTTTTTCCTCCTTTTTTTTTAAGCCCACTATGGCACAGTATTTTCAAAAGGCCACCCTTGTCTTCTGTTTTGCCCACTTATTTCATAGTACCAGTATTTATCAGCGGTTGAGGGCAAACCACTGCTCTGGCCAGATCAGGCTCATTTGGCAATTTTAGGCATCTGAGAGGAGGAAGAAAAGTGTGTGAACTATGGAATGGGTGAATAAACCTATTGGAAAAAGGGTAAGAGTTTTATGAATTGGAAAGAAAGACCGTATTTCTGAACAAAGTGTCAATTTCTGGATTAGTCAGGATTGGCTGGGTTTTGTTGTAGTAATAAATAACCTCCAAACGTCAGCGGCTTAATCCAACACAAGTTTACTTCTTGCTGATGCTACATGTCCAACATGGGCCTGGGGAGGATGCAGTCCCTCCATGTCATTCAGGAATCCGGGATATTGGACTCTCTGTCATTTCAGCATGTACTTCCAAGATCACTTCTGAAGGGAAGGAGAGAGCTGGAGGGTCACCCACTGCTGAATGCTCCCGCCTGGCAGTGACCCACAGTTCTGCTCATGACAACCAGACGAATCAGATGGCCTATCCAACTGCAAACGAGCTGAGCCGTGCAGCCATATGTGCTTGGGAGGAGAGGGTGGCTGACTCTTTGTGACATTAGTAGTGTCCACCACAGCACTCAGAGTCAGCAAGTTTGAAATCAAGACTGTGGAAAATCCTGATGTCTGGCTGCAGTGTTTGAAGGACAAATGTAGAACAAATAGCCTGTGTTCTGCAGCGACAGAGCTCCCTCCTAGCCCCTCTGATTGCTGTTTTACAAGTGCATGTCTCTGGCCACCTAAAAGCCTCACCGCCTCAGGCAACCTCTTCCACAGATCCTTGTATGTAAAGGCAGCATTTTAAATAAATACCCATGTGTGTCCTTTTTATCCAATAAAATGTCAGTCTTAAATTACTAAGATAATTCATCCCTAAGGTTGAAATATTCCTCTTAATTTACTTCTTTAATTAAGGGAGGTGTGGGGTTTGTGAGGCTTGGGCCATTAGGAAGCATAACTGTTTTGAGCCAAGACTGGGAGGCCACTCCTCGCCTCTGACAGCGTGATGGAGCGAGGCCGCCAGGAAGCCAGGGTGTCAAGGATGACAGGACAGCTCCATCTATTGTAGCCACCAACCTGAATACATAACAGAGTGCATCACCTCCCTCAGACACATTCTCTCAAAGTGAAATTAACTTTATGGGGTGCGCAATTGTAAAGTCTATTTGGATGGTTTTATGTAATGACCCAGGAGTTTTCAGACAAGTGACTTTTGGGCAGCTGTAAACTAGAGTTCGCCTGCACTCCTGGACTTCCTGGAACGTCAAAGATCAAAGTCCTAAGGGTCGTCCATCTAAGAGTGGATGTGTACTCATGACTGATCCCTTGATGGAGCCCAGTCTAAAAGAGAGGAAAGGTGACAAAATCAGCCCGGCACAGTGGCAGAGAGCTGAGTCTCCAGATCTAGGCCAATTCTGGGTTTTCATCTTGGTTGCCCACTAGGAGCTTGTGTGACCTTGGGCAAGTTACATAACATCTCTAAACTCTAGTTACCCATACAATGAGCTTGAAAATAATACTTGTCTCACAGGCTGGGTGAAAGAATTGAGTGAGGTGATGATACTTAACATAGTGGCTATCTCATGTTAAGTAGTCAGAGAATGTTAACTCTTAGTAGTAGTTGTTACTACCAATACTTTTCAGGATAGCAAGCACATATGGAGCTTAAGCAATGTACTGTGCTGGACCCTGAAAGTTATGCCCGAATGAATAGGTCAGAACCTCTGCTTTTAGGGATTTGCAAGTGTGTGTGTGTGTGTGTGTGTGTGTGTGTGTAAGGGAGAGAGAGAGGGTGGAGGGAGAAAACTGGGGGAAATGTAAGGGTAGAACAAAGAGAAGAAGCAGGAGAGGCATAAGACAAGATAACTAAAGTAAAAATAGACAGCATTTAATTGTGGGCTTACTCTCTCTTTACATAGATATATCTTTACATAACTGATCTCATTTAAAGTTCACACAACCCTCTGGGTAGGCATTATTATTACCCTCATCTCACATTGGAAGAAAGGCAGCTTTAGAAAGATGAAGTCAGCTGCAGTGGGCAACATGTGGGGCTGCCTAGAGAAATGGAAGAAAGACCATGCTGTGTGGTCTGGTTTGACTGGAGCACAGGAGAGGAATGGCTAAGTGGAACAGGATCTACCTGGTGCTCCAGGGAAGCCCTGCTTGCCAGCACAGGTGGTCATTGCCCGCGTGGAGTCCAAGGTCATCTCTAATTTTGGCCACATGGTCTTAGTGGAGTGCTGTTTGACCAAGAAACAGAAGACTGCCTGGAGGCGGTCCCCGCATCTTTGAGAGACAGGAAGACTAAAACAAATTCAGGATGTGCTTAAGCTCAGCCTCAAATCTTGGGGCAAACTCAAGACATGCGGGAAACAGCAACCAATAGCAGACCAGTCCCCACATGGTCTGTAGGTCACTGGAGGCAAAAGCTTGTTGGTGATCCAAGGTTGACCACTAGATGGAGCCCTGCCAGACATGGTGACCCTTAAGGACAGAGCCCAAACCCACCTCCCCACCCCTCCTACCTCCCATTTGTCTTTCCAGCACTACAAGTCCAAGACCACCATTGATCCCAGTTTCTAACATTCCTCCATATGGAAACTTGGAAGCTTCAAAACTCTTCTAGACTTTTGCCCCAGTAAACACTTTGGGAAGAAAAGTTATCTCCATGTAAAATCTCCATTAAAATAACCTTGTGGGCTTATCTGAAATTAGCACCTCCAGAATTCTTGTTGTGACTCTTGGTTTAGTTTACCTACTTGTGTCTTGATCTTACAATTGATATGCCCTTCTAATCAGATAAGAAAAGAGTTGAAGCATTTCTGGACTATAGACCAACCTCTAATGTTATTTGAAAATAGGAGTTGGGCTTAGGGGTTAGGTTTTTCCCTTTTTATTTGTGTATGATTTAGTGTTCATCCTGCACTAGACACTAAAATGCATTGTTTAATTATCTGAGCTCAACACACCATTTTATAATTCATTAGTCAGTTGCTCTTTGCAAAAGCTTATTTCTTATGAAACAAAAGTGGGAATCAGGCAACTGGACTATTTATCTCTCTTTAGGGGTTGGGGGTTAATATCTGATAGCTCATAACATCTTTATTATAATGCATTTATAATGATTTACTGGAATCATTCTATGGCTAAGTATCTAATGTCAAAGCTGGGATCTGGCATGAAATAAAATGCTGTATCCTTGGGTAGCTCTAGGGAGAAAAAGGCCTCAGCCAATATTTTCTGTGTAATTCTACAAACTGTAATAAGGGTAGGGGTAATTGCCTTAATGTCAATTAAGCTATTAATAATGCCCATCTTGTCATTCCTAAATATAGCAGTGTCTCAATCATACATTACTGTCCCCTGTTAAGACTACTCAGAAATGAGATCACAGCTTATGTGACTCAGGAAGTCTGTCTAGCAGTCAACCTTACTCCTTTACATAAAGGAAAGTTTGGAGATTGATTTACCTGTGTTTGATGAAAAATTTCTACTACTTAGACACGTATTGGTGTTTGTAAGCGAAAGGGTCGGCAGTCCTTGTAAGCAGGGGAAATCCAGCCTTAAAAACTGTTTCCGGTTCCTATTCTGCTTCTAGATGGCCAGAGCAAGGTGCCCCTAATCAGGACTAGCGTTCTGGGTTCCAGGCCCATGACTGATGGTCCAGACAGTCCCGGACAACCGTCCAGGCATTTTAGAGTTGGGGGCATTCACTCTAGCTACAGGTGATGGTGTGCTGTGTGCATGTTATTTCCAGGCAATTTGGATGCACACAAGTTCCTCAAGGACAGACAGACAACAGACTGAGACATGCCACAGAGTAAAGGGGCCAATGGTCCATCAGCAAATTTCAACAGCCGGGGTCAAGGGAAAGGCATATTTGGAACACGGAATAGGGGGTGAACTGTGGGATGTGGGTGAGCGGGGAGGATGTCACCAACTCTCCCAGATCAGCCCTAAATCAGAACCATTTATCTCACAGCTAAGAAACAGGACAAGACTCCTTCAGCTGGCACTTATATTTCTCCTGGGCTAAGATTTCTAAGCAGTCACTTCCTTCTGCCCCTCCTTGTTGGCCCTCTTGGTGAAGTGAACTTCTACTTGATGATATTTAGAGCTCATTAATTTGTCCCAAGGAAGCTTATTGTATGGCAGTTTAATGACAGAAACCTGTTTTAATGCAAATGGACATGTAATCCCACTAAGCCACTCTGAGGGTGTAAATTTAGAACAATTGCTAGGAACTGACACCAGAGTTTAATAAGATGGAGGGCCAGTTCCTAGATCCCCTACGCCCAAGGGACCCTGCTTGGACCCCCAGCCCCAGCCGTGTTAGTGGAGCTGGCGGTTACCATGGCAATTTAAATGGGGGAGGGAGGAGCTTGGGCGAGCCTTTCTCAAGTGGTGGGTATCAGAGCTCTGGAAGAGTAGACTGGGGTACACAGAGCAAGGAGGGTTCTGGGAGGGGAGGAAGTGAAGGGTGAGTGGGTGTCTTCTGCTCATTATTCCTCAGGGTATAAGGTTGGGGAAGGTGTCCAGGAGGCAGCTTTCTGTCCTGGTTTCTTCCAGGCAAATCCCCACAGAAAGAGCACACCGTCTTTCCTGGGACCCAACTTCTCCAGGCGGGTGAAGGGGAAAGCCTGCCTCTGGGGTGGTGGTGGGAGGTGGAAAGGAGACCAAGGCGGGAATTGTTTGTGAATATTTGCTAGATTATAATGCTGTTGGGTACTACATCATTCTCCAGAGAGCCCTGAATAAGGTTATTATGGGTGAAGTCATTTTTGTAATAAAGTTGGCTGTAACTCTGGGTCATAAATCACCGGTTCTGGTACTAAAAAAATTACTAACCATGCCTCCGTTACCACATACTGTCCTCCTTTTAAATACTTTGATTTTACTACAAATCCTCCATTGACTGAGATGGGGGAAATACACACAATGAGCAAATGATTCCTTCCGTCCCCGGCAGCGGCCGGGCCGGCATCTGGGCCTCCCGGAATGATTTCCTGAGGTGTGATGTTATTTATGGCGTGCTTTCTCTATCAAAAAGGCAAACAGCATCCCGAGTGACCCCGGAGCATTTGCATCATTGCTTCTCTTGCTAATTGATTCATCCCCTGGCAGGGCCTGAGACACGGGCTGTTAGCTGGACACTCTCTCCCAGCTGCAGAGCCCATGGATTAAGAAGCAAAGATGTTAATAAAATTGTTAAATGTCAAAACTGCAAAACCCACACCCATCCCGAGTCTATCAGCTCTTCGGGAATGATTCCGTAAAATACCATCTCCTCCCCTTGTCCTCTCAGTCTAAACTTCACAACCTTTGTTAGGTAAGGAGATTAAGAACTATCATTAACAACACCGATTGTTTAATTTCTTTCATCACTTCTTCCTTTCACATAAGAGTCTGGCACAGAATGAAAAGGAATGTTATCATATGAAGTGCATTTCAGACGTAATAAAGCAGAAAGGAGAGGGTGGCCCCAGTGGCAGTTGTAAGAGGGACAAAGTGTGGATCTCTATAGCTCAGTGGCTGCAAAGCAGAAAATGAAGATTGTAAAAACGTCACATAAAGAAAAAATGCACAGTGGATTCGTTTTGCGATGCCCATAATTCAGTAATGCCTTTAAGTAGCTAGAAGAAATATAATAAATGTTTTTCCACAACATTGATCATACTGTATCAGAGGAAATATTAGTGTGCAGGGAGCCATGATTATACTGGTAGTAATTCTCGGTGCAGAAAACTAGTAGAAGATGGGACCTTTATAGGCCGAACTTTTATTGGCTGCAGTTATTTACCTTTAAGAATACGCCTAATACATTGTCCTATGGCTAAATATTTTTGTGAAAATTCAAACCAGCACTATCAGTAAATCAGAAATCCTGCCACCATTTTATAGAATTTATATATATATTTTCCTGCAGACGCTCTGATATGTTCCAGAATACAAGACCAGCCAATTGACCATGTAAAAATTCTGGAATGTCTGTAAAACAGATCCTTTTCTGTATTCTCAACCCGGATAGGAGCAGACAGGTTTATGGCATGTGATTTCACCCAAATGCCACCTGTATATATATAAAACATCTCTCTAAAGAAATTAAATGGATTATTAGATTGTATACTGCAGTAAAACTATACCCAAAGCTGTAAGCAAGGAAAGGGTATGCATGTCATGTAACTATGTAACTGCTTTTTTTTTTTTTTTTTTTTTTTGTCCTGGAGAAAGCTTTGCAGGACGGGTTTTTTTCTTTAGGGAGAAAAGAAGGGAACGGACTCCTCATGCCAGCCTCTTGCTCCTCGGACTGGCAAGAGCTGGTAATGCGGTGGCTGAAGCAACCTTGGTGCAGGAAGCCCGGGCATGTTAAGGGAAAGTTCTACCTTCGCTCTGGAGGGACCCCGGACTTCACTGTAGAAACCATCGAACTGGGCTTCCTGGGAGCACAAAATAAGAGCTGGCCCCACCAGTTTCTCGCAGAACTCCAAGGGGAGGTGAGACCTGGGCACGCTAATTCTCCCTGTGTCCCCCACGAAGCCCTGCTGTGAAAGGTCTGGGAGAAGCAACAGGGCAGAGGAATCTCCAGGTGAAGATACTGGGAGAGTAGTGGTGGGAGCACGGCATTCTTTCTCTTCAGAATCTGGATAGGCCAGCATGCAGTTCAAAGGCCTTGGAAAAGCAAACAAACCTGGCTTAAGGCTGTAGATTTACCTGCTCTGTTTCAATGCACATCTCCCCTAACTCTCTCGGACACAAATGGGAATCATTTCCCAGACTTTCCTTGCAGAGACCATCCCCATGTCTTTGTCCTAGCGCTCTTTGCTGCGTGCAAATCACGGGTTTCACGCACACAGGCTCCTTCGATGCAACAGTTTCTATGATGTTCCACCAAACAATGGGAGTGTATTAGCTAAAGGGCAATTGGCACGTTTTATGGAGTTATGTCTTGATTTTTTTTCGCTGGAGTTGGGTAGATATTTTGTCTGTTTTGTTTGATTTTTTTTCCCCTTCCTTTAACAAGGAAGAAGTGAAAGAGGGCACTTTCAAGTCCTTCCCATCTTGACTTTAAAGAGGCAGGCAGTTGAAAAGAAAAACCCCAACATAAGGGAGTCTAAGATGGAGAAACAGCTTGCCACAGATGACGGTTTCTCTGAAGGAGTGCCGCCTGGCAAGCTGGTAAGCAGTCACCTGATGTGTTCAGCATTGCTGTGGATGTAAATAATGTACAGGCTGAGGTGACCTAACAGGCTTCTGTCGAGTTCTTGCCCAGTATGGCAGAGGGGGTGCTTCATAAGCGGCATTGTTCTAGGTACTTCTAAGCAGCAGTGGCTCTTCTGGGATATTTTTAAATGAAAATTATTATTATTATTATTATTATTATTATTATTACTAATAGTCTTAGCTGCCTGCCAATTGAAAGAATGCAATTTAAAATGAAAAAAAATTTAGAGGCTAACAGCTCTTTGAATTCCCTCTTTAGATATTTTATCACATTAATGCACCCATTACCAAAACTTATTAAAGATCAAAGGGTAGTCCTGTTCTTTCTTCCCTCTTCTTCCTTCCTCTCTGTCTTCTTTGTCTTCCTTCCTTTCTCTCCATTCTTCCTGCTTCTCTCCGTCTTCCCTCCCTCCCTCCCTCCCTCCCTCCCTGCAGCCTCCCCTTCCTTCCTTCCTTCCTTCCTTCCTTCCTTCCTTCCTTCCTTTTCCCCTTCTCTCCTTTATTTTCCTTTCCTTTTCTCCTCTTTCCTCTCCTTCTTTCTCTTCTTCAATGACTTGGAAAAAATCGTAATGAATTTCTTAGAGCAATTCTACAACAATGAAATTATTCAGGGTCACACATGCCTTCCCTGGAGTGTTTAACAATGGAGTCAAGCGCAGCGTCCATTTTTGCTGGGTGTGCAGAATACGCAAAGTCTCATTTATCCTTGAAAAAATATTTAAGTGTGTTTAGGAGGGTCAGAGAGAGGCTTGGAGAGTAGACCTGCTATAATTTTAGTAAAATTAAAAAGGCAGCAAAATAATAATGAAACAACTGACTTTGGAAACTACTTAGTAAATAAACAGTAAATTTAGCTTCACTGGAAATCTAGCCTGCATTATGGACTTACACTGTGACCAGAAAAAGACTGTAACAACATTTGACAATACAAAACATTTGATTATAATATGAAACATTTTATATTCTAAAATGAGACACACTTGTAATTATCTCTGCAACCGCTGGATGTCACTGTTGCATACGTCTGGCTGTAAAAACTTTCCACTTAGGCAATCTGAAACGGATATTTTAAGGGCTGTTATGTTACCTCCTTGGCACTCTACGGTTTGATTGAGCACATGCTACCATGCTAAGACAACTCTCTTCTCCATTCAGTGCAGTCAGCCCAATTCTCAATTATGGCACTCTCCTGGGAATTCTTCTAATTTATACAGGATGAAATTCCCCAAACACAATTATCTTCTTCACTATACTTAAAAGGAATATGGTACTTTTATAATAGTTCCCAACATTGTATATTAATTATAACTAACACATTCTGGATACCAAATGGAGTGAAGTGAAAACATAACCATAAAATACCCTGGATTTATAAAGTGTCTTTTTTTTCCCCCTCAAAGAGCTTATAACAGTTTCATATCTATTTGCTCATCTGTCTTCCCAACATCCCTAGGGGGTTACCTGCTTTAATGCTTTTATGAGTCAAAGTTGACCTGTGAAATAAATTGAATGAAGTAATTATTTACACTGGCATCCCAGGAGTAAAGCAAAAGCAAACATTGGAAATGTGTTCCAGACAGCGGATTCTAGTTTGCAAAAGTAACTCACTAAAATTTTGGTGTTCTGGGTTTTTTTTTTTTTTTTGTCAATTACTTTTATAATTCCTTAATTCATGGGCCCTTTAATTCTTCTTTTAAAAAGTTGTTTTAAAAAATCTGAGCCATCTAGTGTAGCTGACGTTATACAGAAATTAGATCTAGAGACTTTTCCAAACCCGAAAAAAAGCCTGGCTCAGGAGAAGTGCTAGACTAGGCTAGACTGATGGGGGCAGGGCTGAGGGGGGTGGGGGCGACAGATGAACCAATTGGAACAGTCCTTAGCTTTCTCTGTGGTTAGAAATGATCATGAACTTCAATTTTGCCATCTTGTTTCATCTCTTTCTTTTTCTTAAAACCTTAGAGTTGTCTCTAACTTCCTCTTCTGCCTTTGCACTGCAGCAGCCAGAGCTGTTCTTGGAGGACCATCGGTCTAGATCGTGTATGGGGGTTGGGGGTACTCTATGTTTTAGGGAACGAGCAGAGAGCTGTGTGCCTGCCATCAACGGATGCTTTGATCCAAAATTTCAGTCATTGTTTCCACATTTAGGGGCTGGAATGAACATCAAAGAAGTGGGTGTACGGAATTTACTGAATGCCAAAGAAGTACAATAACATACAGAGGATATAAGCAAGTCCCAGTGGCAAAATTTGCTGCCAATTCTTGCACATAATAGAGGCCCTAAAATGACAGTCTATCTTTGACAAATGCATAATGATATCAGTGCCAAGGGAAGGAACTAGCATGCTGCAAGGTGAATAAAAGAGTTGGGAACAATTCAGTGGACTTACACATTTCCTTAGTGTGTTTTCACACAACAAGGAAAAGCAGATGACACAAACGCATTAGGTAATCATTGGACTGGGCTGCACACTCACCAGCAGTTTCAAACCGACCTGGCTCTTCTGGGATCCAGCTCTAAAGATGAAAATAAAATGTGATTAGAAATCATTCATCTTCTGGAGGGGGGAAAAAAAGGAACAAGAAAGTGAAAATAGCTTTCTTGTTCTGTCTTGGATAGTTCCAGTTTTAAAGCCCATATGTTGTTTGCTATAACTTCGCCTCCCAGGGCCAATGCATTCCAAACGCTTCAGCTAGTGCTCTGCACCGAGTAGTCTCGGAAGTTAGGGCTCATTTGTATCCACAGTCTTTGTTCAAATATGGATTAATTTTGGTTAATTTCAGTAGGTGCACATAAAGTAAAATGCACAGAACTGAAACCCCTGAAATCAGGCCATTGCGTGATCATCTAAAAACCTACTTTTCAAGCTCTTTTAAGTTTTATTTTTGAAATAAAAACAATAAAATGACTGTAAAAAGTTTCCAAAAGCGTTGACATTATGAGCAATTGCTAACCAAGGCTATTCCCAGAATGATAGTGCAAATTTGGATATAATTCTGGAAAAGCTAACTGCCCTGCAGTGCCAGCTATAAATATTTCATTCAGGAGGTGATTTGAGAAGGGTCCTGCAGCATGTGGCTCTTGCCTCCAGGGCCACGTATCTTTGCAGATGCATATTGTGTTGCTGACACCAGGGCTGGCATTGGAGGGCAAAGGCAGACTTTTGCCCTTAAGCTGTAATCCCTTGACTAATATGAAGATGAGTGTGTGAGACCTTCTGTAGGCTGCTTTAAACAGCCAGACCGCGTGTGGATGTTAGAGAAAGAAGTTCAGAGAAAGAAGTTCAGGTGGATGTTAGAGAAAGAAGTCTCAAAATGTCACAGTACGTGGCAAGTGCCTGCAGGGCTCATGAGCACAGTCCGGTAATGAATCGAGCGTGGGCAAGGCCAGGTGTGTGTGTTTAGTTGAGACCCTCCTTGGTCGAGCAAGAGATGGTGCCAGTTGCAAACAGAACCAACATTTCTGTCCTTTGTGTTAAGCAGTCAGAGCACATTTGCTCATACACACCAAAACCATTTCCAACACAGCTCCCACAGGTCCTTGGTGCTTTTTACAAAATTTCTTCCAGTGGCCTTGCACTACCTAGCAAAGGAGCACATGGAAGCATCCTGCTCTGTGTATTGTGCATATTAAGTAATTGCAATGATATTCACTCTTTCAGACTCCCTCATGAAATAAATGGGTGCCCAGCAATATTAGAAAATGGACAAACAAGTATTCAACTGGCCGGATGAACCATGGCTTTCTGGCATTAAAAGTGTAATATTTATGAGTTAATTTAATCATAGAAGAAACTATTGAGTAGGTGACTGAGTAAAATGATGACTGTGTATTATGCTTTTGCCACGCAGCTGGATAAACATATTCAACGGCAGACCTTGGCAAGAACTGCAAAGATGCTCTTGACAATGGCATGAATAAATATTAGGTGCTGCCTCACATTCACTGCATTTGAGATCTTGAGCAAAGCCAGATGAGTTTTAGCAGGGAAATGTAGAAGAAGCCACACATGCACGCTGGGATTATGTAAACATTGGAGTCTTTCTCTGCTGCATGGGAATGGCTCTAACATTCATTTTCGTCTACATCACTGACAGATTTTTTTTTTTCTTATTATCTTTGCAGTTCTACAAGTGTACTTTAGCATTAAGACCCAGCTTTGGGGAAGCTTATGGCAGATTTTTCAACAACATACATGTGGGGAGAAAAGAAATACTTTGCCTAGGTTACCCAGAGCTGACCAAAAAAGATTTTATTTTGTAGTGACCCAACTCAACCTATATAGAACAGTAAATTGGAAAAATTCCTTTAGATTCCTTCTTGAGTTTCTTTAGAATATATGGCTTCTGATTCCAAGAAGGACCATATTTTGAAAAGATTTTGAAGAGAGGAGATCGGTAACATTAACAGTCAGTTGAAGAAGCATTTACATCCAGTGCAAAAAGAACCAGTGTGTAAGAGAGTGTTATGGAAATATGTCATTGTGAGTCTTTCCCTGTACAATTGTCATTTTACCAATAAAGGAAAGATCTTTTTCCCCAGGTTTATTGAGATATAATTGATATATAACGTTGTATAGGTTTAAGGGCGTATGACATATTTGTTTGAGATATTTATACTGGGAAATCACTACCATCGTGGCATCAGTGAACGCCTCTATCACTTCACGCGATTGCCATTTCTTTTTTTGTGGCAACAGCCTGTAAGGTCTACTCTCTGAGTAGCTTTCAGGTATATAATACAGTGTGGTTAACTATAATCACGAGGCTGAACATTAGATCCGTCCAAGCTTAGTCATCTTATAACTGCAAGTTTGTACCCTTTGACCAACATCTTTCCATTCCCCAAGCACCAGCCCCTGGCAACTACCATTCTACTCCCTATGTCTATAAGTTTGACTTTTTTTTTTTTAAGATTCTGCATTTGAGGGATACCATGCAGGATTTGTCTTTCTCTGTTTGATGTATCTCACTGAGCATAATGCCTTCAAGGTGCATCCATGTTTTTTGCAAAGGCAGGATTTCCTTCTTTCTCTTAGCTGAATGGTATTCCATTGTATACAGTATATACATATACCGCATCTTTATCCATTCATCCTTTGATGGACACTTGGAGTGTTTCCATGAGTTGGCTATAGTGAATAACGCTGCAGTGAACATGGGAGTTAAGGTATCTCTTCGAGACCCTATTTTCATTTCCTTTGAATATATACCCTGAAGGGGGATTGCTGATCATATGCAGTTCTATTTTTAATTTTTTAAGAAACCTCTATATTGTTTTCCATAGTGGCTGTATTCATTTACATTCCCACCAACAGTGCACAGAGGTTCCCTTTTTTCCACATTCTCACCAACACTTGTTATTTCTTGTCTTTTTGATGATTGCCACCTAAAGGTGAGAGGTGATAGCTCCTTGTAGTTTTGATTTGTATTTTCCTGATGATTAGTGCTATTGAGCATCTTTTCCTGTACCTGTTGGCTATTTGTATATCTTCTTTGGAAAATATCTATTCAGTTCCTTTGCCCATTTGAAATTGGATTTTTGTTTTGTTTTGTTTTGCTATTGAATTGCATGAGTTCTTTATGTATTTTGGATTTTAATCACTTACCAGATATATGATTTGCAAATATTTTCTCCCATTTCATAGGTTGCCTTCTTATTTTGTTGGTTGTTTCTCTTTCTGTGCAGAAACTTTTTAGTTTAATGAGCCTCACTATTAATTTTTGCATTTGTTGCTTATACTTTTGGTGTCATATCCAAAAAATTATTGCCACGACCAGTGTCAAGGAGATTTCCCCCATGCTTTCCTCTAGGAATTTTATGGTTTCCATTCTTCTGTTTAAGTCCTTAACTCATTTTGAGTTAATCTTTGTGTATGGTATAAGATAGGGGCCCAATTTCATTCTGTCGCATGTGATTATCTTAGTTTTCCCAGCACCACTTATTAAAGAGACTATCTTTCTGTATTGAGTATTGTTGGCTCCCTTGTCAAATATTAGTCAACTCTACATGCAAGGGGTTATTTCTGACTATTCTATTCCATTGGTCTATGTGTCTGTTTTCATGCAAGCACCATACTGTTTTGATTCCTATAGTTTTGTAATCTTGTTTGAAATCAGGAAGGGTGATGCCTTCAGCTCTGTTCTTCATTCTCAACATTACTTTGGCTATTCAGGATCTTTTATGGTTCCACATGAACTTTAGGATTTTTTTTTTATTTCTTGAAAAATGCCAATAGAATTTTGATAGGGTTTGCATTGGATTTATAGATGGCTCTGGGTAGTATGAACTTTGTCTCTTACAGGCAGCATATAGTTTGGTGTTTTTTTTTTTTTTTTAATCCACCCAGAAACTCTATGCCTTTTGATTGGAAAATTTAATCCATTTATGTTAGAGTACTTACTGATAGGTAAGGACTTACTATTGCTATCTTATTGTTTTCTGGCTGCTTTGTAGTCCCACTGTTCCTTTCTACCCCTCTTGCTGCCTTTCCTTGTGAACTGATGGCTTTCCACAGCGGACTGCTTTGATTCCCTTCTCTTTATCTTTTTGTGAATGTACTAGAGATTTTTGCTTTCTGGTTATCTTGAGGCTTACATAAAACATCTTATAGATGTAACGATCTATTTTATATTAACAACCAAATTTGGATTACATGCAAAAACTACCCTTTTACTCCTCCCTTTTATGTTTCTGATATCACAACTTACCTCTTTTAATATTGTGTATTCAATGCCAAATTATTGTAGCTATAGTTATTTTTAACACTCTTGTCCTTTAAGACAATTTCTTACTAAGGTTTTTGCTTTTGATTTTCTGGAGCACACACACTGTCTCTAGAACAACAATAGAAGAACTTCGGTCTCTGGGCCATGTTGTTTGTGCCACAGACTTCAGCTTAAACCTATGAATGCCCTTCACATTCCTTTTACTGTCCTTTTATTGTTTGAGTCGACGTAGCATTAAAATATGAGAACAGAATGCATCCAAAAGGTTAACAGAGCCGACAGGGGAAAAACACCTATGTAGGTGTGGGTATTCTGGATTCTAGTCTTAGTTGGTGTGTAACCCTGGGCAAGTCACTTTGCCTCTCTGTACCTCAGTTTTCAATCCATAAAATTATAGGAGTGCCTGGGTGGCTCAGACAGTTAAGCATCCAACTTCAGCTCAGGTCATGGTCTCACAGTTCCTGAGTTCAAGCCCCGCATCGGGCCCTGTGCTGACAGCTCAGAGCCTGAAGCCTGCATCGGATTCTGTCTCCCTCTCTCTCTGCCCCTCCCCAGCTTGCGATCTGTCTGTCTGTCTCTCTCAAAAATAAATACACATCAATCCATAAAATTGTAGGAATATTTTTTTCCCAGCTTTGAGTGTGATTAAGTAGATCATCTAAAGCATTCTTTGTTTTTGTTATTAAACCACAATGTATTTGGTTGAAACTGTCCTGTTCCAGAAAAGATCTCAGTTGCACTCAGAGAAGTTAAACCGCAAATTTCAGACTACCATGGCTACAACGTATCCTTCCCAATATAACCAAGTGAAATATGGTGAACCTCAAGCTTAATTTTTCCTTATTTTCTTTTGAAGAAACTTCTAAAAAATCTTATTTTTAAAAGGAAATCCAGGGACACCTGGGTGGCTCAGTCAGTTAAGCATCTGACTTTGGCACAGGTCATGATCTGTGCCACTTTGGGTGCCACCCACTTTGGGTGAGGTGGAACCCTGCTTCTCTCTCTCTCCCTCTCTTTCTCTGCTCCTCGTGGGATTCTCTCTCTCTCCTCTCTCTATCTGCCCCTCCCTCACTTGTGTCTTCTAAATAAATAAATAAATAAATAAATAAATCAATGGAAATCCAGCTCATCTCCCAACTACTTTGTCTTCCTGGTGACATTCTTAATTGGACTCATTCCACTTTGACATGCATTTAACAAATAAGTGACCAGAGTGCTTGACCCATGCAGTGTAGCTAGAAGTAGCAAGAGGGGGGTTTGGAGGTAAAATTGCCAAAAGTTGGTGATGGGTTGGGTTTGGGAAAGTGAGAGAGAATGAAGTATCAAAGATAACTCCCAGACTTACACAGAAGTTGAGAGAAGAAACATTTATAGGAATAATAAAGAATTCAGTTTTGGATATATTAAATCCAGGGAAAGATCATAAGCACAGCTATGATGGTAAAAGAGCACTGAGCTTAAGAGTTTATTTATTATTTCATTTTATTTTTTTAAAGTAGGCTCCACACCCAACATGGGGCTTGAACACACGACCCCAAGATCAAAAGTCACATGTTCTACAGATTGAGCCAACCAGGCACCCAAAAGAATACTGAGCAGAACTTCGATCAAGGTGCTGGCTCTGCTCCAGTATGTATGACTGTGGGAACAAGTCATACATATTCTTCCTGAGTTTTGGTGTCCTTATCTTTAAAATGGAGATATTAATATCCTTGTCATCTCTTGTAGGGAAGGTAAGAATGACGAGTAATCTTAAGTAATCTTTACACTCAGTGTGGGGCTTGAACTCATGACCCGAGATTAAGAGTTGCACATTCCAGTGACTGACCCAGCCAGACACGCCAACAAGTTTTTGAAAGCACTTTATATGGAATCATCCTACTTCTTATTACTACAGAGACATAAGAAATAACAGAAAAAAATACATTGGGACTTTTTGTCCTGGAAACATCCCCACTAAGTAACAGATATCCTTCTCTTCTTGTCTTTTCACTAATTCACCTTGTGTCTTTCACCCAGTTGCCTGGGAGGCTCTCTCTTTCTCTTCTCTATCTTCAGGAGGACGCCTACACCCATGACCTCATCTTGAAGGGCACAGAGAGTTAATGTGGAGAAGAATCTCTTGAGATTCATGGTTCATTAGGGGCAGGAATCATGGCTTTGGAATGTTATGGGATTCCAATGAATATTAATTGATTGGCCTTTAGCATTACCATTTTCCCACTAGGTTTTAAATTGGTGGGAAGAAGGAGAGATTTTATTCAGTTGGGAGAAAACATCTCCATGTATGTTCATGTTGGTTTGGGAACATCCATTAACCCCACAAAGTCAAGCCTCAGCTCATGCCCAGAACCCAAGGAGGGATAAGGGCCATGGAAACATGAGGGAGGAGCTAATTTTTCCTCTACTTATGTTTCACCAGGGTGAACTCCTTGATCCCTCCCTACAAAGATGGACTGAAATCCTGTGTATGATGAACATATTCTGACCACTCCAAACCCAAGCAGGGAATCTCGCTGCCCACAGCAGTGGGGTAGCCCTGGATGTAGCAGAGATTCCAGGAAAGGGCAGATGTAAGTGGCAAAGAAGCCTCATTCTCAAAGGGCAGATAGATTCTGCTTGTGAAATACGGGCTTCAAAAAATGTGAACATTTATTAAACCTCAACATTGGGGCAAAGAGTACAGAAATATCTGAACTGTGCCTCAGTCTCATAACCTTTCTGGGTGGGTGGGGAGAACTAGTAAATGAAAGACTGGGTACTAGATAATGTCTCTGTGCTGGGAAGCAAGTTTTGCTGTGTTGTTGTCTTTGCCTCTTACATGTATTTTTTGAATCTCTGTTTCCTGCCTGAGAATTTCCAAGTGCAACAACAAAAAAGTGAAAACATAGCTCAAACTATCCCCCTACTTTCCAAGATTGGATGCTATTTCTGCATTAACATTTTTTTCCAGCTGAGCTCTATGATGAATATCTGAACACAAACTTCCTATTTATTGGAGTTATTACTGGATATTATTGTTCTATTCTTTGATTAGTGTCTCTAGTATATTTGTCATGATGTCTTAACATATTCAAATAAGGGGCCAGTCATTAGCAAATTTTCAGGGCTGTGTAAGGAATCACTGTAAACAGACGCGACGCTACGCTTCCCAGTGTATGCGTGTCGACATGCATATACGTCACTCCAAAGAGAGGCACCACTCGTCATTTGGTATATGTAAGGTATTTAGGACGGTAGCAGCATCATGGTTAAGTCCTATGTAAGTCTTGGCCACTGCTGCTTCTATTGCTACCATTACTACACTCTTACTCTTGGAAAGGCTAAGTGTTATCCTGCGACCAGGGGTCAGTTGGACTGGTTTCATGAGATCTACCAACCCCTGGTGTGGACCTAACCCATGTGCAGATTTGACTTTTGCTTCTCATCTATGAGTGGCCCTTTGACCCTTCAGAAGACCATCTTTCTAGGTCCACATTTTTGCCATTGGCTGCCTCTTGGGAACTGTCAGAGTGTCACAGGGAAGCTTTGGGATGTAGCGTGTGTGGGGGCCATCACTCTAAGGCAGTGCTTCTCAAATTATGTATGGTGAAAGGTAAGTGTTGTTTTTGTTGTTTTTAAATTTCCAAACTGCCACAGCCTGATATTTTGTAAGGTGCAATAAAAATAAGTTAAAATGGAATATAAAACCAATACACACAAAATTCAAGTCCCATTTTTTATTAGATTCAACAGACGTAACCTCCTCCTGCCAAATGTCTCTCCACATTTGAAATGCTTCCTCTCGATGCTGTGTTTGTCTCATCTCTGAACAGTAACCAAGATTACAATAGCAGGCCTCGTTTTGAACAGCAATACCTTAAAGGACAGTGAGGAACCCCAAAGGCCTGTCATTTTGTGGAGGTCAGAGGCCTCTCACCACAGTCGAGGACGCTGGCGGTCACCAGGCCTCAGGCCTCAGCTTCCCCGGTGTGGAGCTGGTGTGCAGAAGGTGACTGAGAGGCCATGAAGGAAAACTGTGTTCTCCTGGGTGCTGGCCATTCTCTCAGCTGGGAATTTATGCACAGTGAAGCAGTAGGCTGTTGAGTGCAGATGCACAGGTGTGGAAACAGTTTGTGATAGGCAGGTTTATGGCATATAAACACATTGTATGATATACTGTAATCAACTATATAAACAACTTTAAAATTGTCTCTACTTCATATTTCCAGCATTTGGTTTTGTTAATCATATGTCTTCCTGACAGCAATTAAATAACCTTGAGAGAAAACGTGCACCTGCTGTCTCCCCTGGGGAAGCTACATCTCTTTTGTGAATGACATAAGTTCTCTATAAAGCATAACTGAAGATCGAATTGAATTTGGAGATATGTCTCCTTTCTCTCTTGTTTTATCTCTAGTTGAGTTGGAGAGCATGGTTTAATAGAGCTGATCTTTTTCTGGATCCCTATTCTAAGATTCTACTTAAACCAAAACATTTCATTGAGGGGCTAATTGGAGACAAGATCTAAATGAGGTTGAGGTGGGTATGGCAGAGAGGAGGTCCCATGGTTGCCTCCTTGGCCTTCACTCCCAACCTCTCTTCCTCAAGGCTCCCGGTTCTTCTGGATTTCCTTCTGTGAACACTATACTGGTCCTGTTTTCCTTCAAACAAAACAACATAACAAAGCATTTGTTTTGCTTGGGTCAGGTTCCACACAGGGTCCATTCATTAGGATTGTTGAATTAAGTATCTCCTAATTGAGGGCTGCCTGGGTGGTTCAGTTGCTTAAGCATCTGATTCTTGATTTTGGTCAGAAGATTGAGCCCTGTGTAAGATTTTGTGCTGCATGTGCAACCTGCTTAAAATTCTCCCCCTCCCTCCCCAACTTGTGTGCACTCTCTGTCTCGCTCTTACAAAATTTTTTTATTTTACCCTCTTGTACTGTTGGTGGGAATGCAAACTGGTGCACCCACTCTGGAAAACAGTATTAAGGTTCCTCAAAAAACTAAAAATAGAACACCCTGAAATCCAGTAATTGCACTGTTACTATTTACCCAAAGGATGCAAAAGTAGAGATTCATAGGGGTACAGGGGCACCGCAATGTTTATAGCAACATTGTCAATAATAGCCCAACTATGGAGAGAACCCAAATGTCCAATGACTAATTAAGAGATAAACAAATTGCGAGACACACACACACACACACACACACACAGTGGAATATTACTCAGCCATCAAAAAGAACAAAATCTTGCCATTTACAATGACGTGGATGGTGCTAGAGTGTATTATGCTAAGCAAAATAAGTTGGTCACAGAAAGACACAGAAGTACCCTATAACTTCACTCTTATGTGGAATTTAAGAAACAAAACAGATGAACATATAGGAAGATGGGGAGAGATGAGAGGGAATAAACCACAAGAGACTCTTAATGATAGAAAACAAAGTGAAGGTTTCTGGAGGGGAGGCCGGTGGGGGGATGGGCTAGATAGTTGAAGGGCATTAAGGAGGACACTTGTTAATGATGAGCACTGGGTGTTGCATGTAAGTGACAAATCACTGAATTCTACTTCTGAAACCAATGTTGCACTGTATGTTAACTAAAATTTAAATTAAAAAAGAAAGAAAAAAGAAAAGAAAATTAAAAAAAAGTCTCTCTGAGTTTTTTGACAGGTATCAGGGCTCCAGGGAGGAGGTCATGGGCCGGGTGGGCACTGACTGGGAGCTCAGTGCAGCCGCGCTGCTGTGCCCTGAACTGGCTGAATCTTGACTCTAGATTTGTTCTGTGAAGCAAAGTTCGGGGAGTTATTACCCTGGGGGTGTGTTCTCGAAGCTGGCCTGGAGCAACAAGTGGTCCTGGTGGCACCAGATGGGGGAGCAGCAGCCCCAGTACCAGTGCCTCAGGGCAAACAACTACCAGCCCAGCTGTAGCCACGTGGACTTGGGACCACCATTCCCCGCACACCTCTTCCACCCTGATGAGTGGGCTGACTTGTCCAAGCCATGTGGCCAGTAGGAAGTCCTGACCATGCAGCATCACAAAGGTTTCACAAACTGGCCAAGTCCTGTGTCTTGCAGCTAGAGCTCCCAGGATCTGGAACCCCACCCCCATCGTATTCTGCTGAGTTGATGAATTGGGAACGGATGTCCAGAAGAGGAACATAAGCCGTGGAGTCTTTCACTCACTCTCAGAATGGTTCCATTCCCTCTATCTATTTTGTAAGAAAAATGGCTTCAGAACACAGCATTTTGTCAGTGTGAAAAAGATGCCAGAGCTATTTGACCTTATTTTTAACCTGTTGGTCTGATGGAGAATGAGAATACCCTAATACTTATTGCAACTCTACAAATTTCCTTTCTTGGCTCTTCGATGATAGCCCTGTCAAGGATGAAGGTAAACGATCCATGGGGTTGGAAATGCTCCTGTTACCATGGATGTTACTACAACTGTCAGGACAAATTCAAGCCAGGAAGGTTACTAGATCACAAATGGGAGATGTGCACCACCATCCACAAGGCATCCTGGAATTATCATCGTGACAGGGCCATGTCTTTATATTACAAGTGAATTGGAAACCATTTCAGCACTGGTTTAGACAGTAGGTTTGGGAAGCAACTATCTTCTCAATGATGAACCAGCTAAAGGTGGACTGATCGTTCCAATCTTCCAAGAAAGGCTTCTTGCTGCAATATTCACTTATTAGCCATCAAAGGGGAGGCTATTTATGCATCTAAATCCTGGAGGGTGCAATCAGAAAAGAACACAGTATACCTTAAAAGGATCATCTATGTATGCCATTTTACTGCACTGGTCAAAAAATGGAGTCCAAAAGCTTCAATCCCTCAAGTAATCAAGATAGATTACAAAGTTAAGGGTGTTGGGAATCCAAGAAGATCTGGAGTGGTCCACAGATCTGTATAAAGTTTTCCTCATTTTTCTGACCTCACCATCTGCTCTCCCAGTTGAGTTTGAAGCTGATTATTGGAGTTCAAGAGGAAAGGGACACTGCCTGCTGTTTGCTGCTTTGATTTTCCTTGTATAGCACCATAATTGTAATAAGCTAACTTTTCTTCCCTCTCCAGAGATGGCTTTTCCAACACATTGTAATCAAAGGAACTGAAAGCATTAGATTGATGTCTCAATGGACCAAGTATCTGAGCTCCTCACTCTGGGTGGCAAAAGAAAGGACTGAACAGTTAAGCTCTGAGTTTATCCATTCCTACTTTTGGAAATTATCTGAATGGAAACTGCTCTCTATTTTCTTGCTTACTTGATGACTTTAGTTAAAGAATAAGCCGAGTCACCCTGTTGCCTATGAGAGGGGACAGAAAGAGTTTGGAAAGCTCCACCATATGCTATTTATTTAGCATCAACTGTCACCAAACTCTTTCCCCTCATCCCAAGTGTGGAAGAGCCTGGAGGGGAAGGAAAAGGCTTCTAGACTGCTTATGTTCGATCTTTAGAAGTTTCTAAAGAAAACTAGTCGCTCTGAATTTCAGTCTGTTTACAGGGATGCTATTTTAAAAACTGGATGTGATTCTTTCCTGCCCTTTAACATATGATCAAATAAATACATTTGCGTGTCAAAAATTTATATATTTCCCTATCATCTCTTCTCTTTTTTTTCCCTTGCAGTTTTTGTTCTTGTTGAAGAAATTGGCTGTTTGTCTTGGAGTTTCCAACAGTTTGGATTTTGTTGACTGTGTCCCTATTTATTGTGTTATTCTGTCATTGTAAGCTCTAAATTGGCAATTAGATCTAGAGGCTTGATAAAATTCAGATTCAATTATTTTGTCAAGAATATTTCATATGCAGTGTTTTGTACTTCAATTAGGGGGTACATATCTGATTGTCTCTTTTTGGTGATCTGAGAAGCCATTGGTGGTCATTGCTCAGATCCACTAATTCATTAGGAGGTCTCAAAATGGTGATATCCTGATTCTATTGGTCCTTATTCATTTATTGGCTGAAAACATTCTATGAAGAGAAAATTCTCCTTGACTCTCTGGTTACTATGAGACTAGGTGTTTTTTGGTTTTGTTTTGTTTTGTTTTGTTTTTTAGCACAATGAATTGGTTCCCTACTATCCTCTAAAGGTGAATCTAACTTTTTTTGTATCACACTAAACTTACAAATTTGAATATACTTGATATGTTTTAATCCATTGCATTTATCAGCATACTGATGCTCAAATCTTTGGCCAGTTGGGTCCTCTTTAAGCTGATTCCCAAACCCTCTGGATAGAACCCCAGTAGCTTTTCATAGCTTTCTACTTATCTGATATGACAAGATATCCCAGACTCTTTTCACGAGCTTCCTGCCTCAGGCCTGGAATCAGCCATCTTTCCAAGTGGCTTGGTTCCTTTTGGTGGGGAATAGTATTTAGAGACACAATTAAGGTTCCAGGGGTGCTCATTCTACTGGGTTGGCCATTGTTTACAGATGTTTCCAGTGGACAGAACTAGAAAATGAGTATTTTTTTAATGCAAAACACAGAATGAATCCAAATTGCTACCTCAGATTTATTTGCAGGATTTTTACTTAATCTCACTGATCTTACATTTGTGTCTGCTCTCACCCAAACTGAAAGTCCTGGTTCCCAGTGACACCCATATATATATACATTTCTGCTTTATCTCACACTGCAAACATAATAGTTTCAGAACACCAATAACGATACCACCACAATACGATTACTGAATCAACAGTGAATCTGGATGAATTACTCTACAACCTAGCATGGAGATAACTGTAAATTACAACTTAAAAGTAATGAAGTAAAATGATTGACACATTTGATTATATGGAAACAAGTGCTTTACATTTAATCCACATGAGTTATATCGGGCCCATTTTGCAGAGGAGAAAACTGAAACTCAGAGAAATTAAATATCTTACCAAAGTTTACAGTTATCAAATGGCAGAGATGGGATTAGAACATAAAGAGATTCTAACTCATTGCACTCTGAGCCACCTAGTTCTGTTCACTGTAAACACATTCAGAAAATCCAGAAATAAACACTTCCCAAACCCTACTCATAACTGGGAAATGGGAAATAAAATCTTTTTTTTTTTAAATTTTTTTTTCCAACGTTTTTATTTATTTTTGGGACAGAGAGAGACAGAGCATGAACGGGGGAGGGGCAGAGAGAGAGGGAGACACAGAATCGGAAACAGGCTCCAGGCTCCGAGCCATCAGCCCAGAGTCTGACGTGGGGCTCGAACTCATGGACCGCGAGATCGTGACCTGGCTGAAGTCGGACGCTTAACCGACTGCGCCACCCAGGCACCCCGATAAAATCTTATTAATACTGCTAGGCTATTATTATTGTTGTTATTATTATTATTAGTTTGATAAAAACTTTAATGTTGAGTTGCAGAAGAGCTTTAAAAGGCACAAGAGTCTTGGGGGAGCACCTGAGTGGCTCCATTGGTTAAGCATCTGACTTTTGATTTTGGCTCAGGTCATGATCTCACAGTTTGTAGGATCAAGCCCACAGCAGGCTCTGGGATGACAGTGCACAGCCTGCTTGGGATTCTCTCTCTCCCTCTCTATCTGTCCCTCCCCAGCTCTCTCTCTCTCTCTCTCAAAATAACAAATAAACATTTAAAAAAGACACATGATTCTTGGGAAAGAGACTTCAGGGCATTTCAAGTATAACACATAAATATAGTATGACACTGAACATGGAAATTTACATTTTTTAGTTTTTATTCTTGGTCAGGACTCTGTTACATTATGGTAGCATATTCTTCGTCATATCTTTGTACCATGAAACATCATCTCAACCTTCAGAATTCTGCTTTAAATATAAGAAAACTGAAAGATCTTCAGATCTTTTAGTTTATTATCAGCAAAGACAGTGGCTTGGCCAATTCTTTTAATGGGAGCAGTTCAAACTGTTTGTTGGGTTTATAAAGATAGAAGGTGTCAACTGATCAGAAGTTTCACTTCTTGGTTGGTACTTGGTATTTGTGCAAGCTAAGCAATTAGTTGCAAACCATTATTCCTGTCCTTTCCGGGTTTTAATTTGTTCACATTTTAATTATTCATTTCTTTCCATTGTGCTCATGACTAGTCAACAAATACTGAATTTCTGTTTCTTAAAAGAAAACTTTTATTTTTTTATTTTTTTAAGTTTATTTATTTATTTTGAGAGAGAGAGAGAGAGAGAGAGAGTGTGTGTGTGTGTGTGTGTGTGTGTGCGCTGTGTGTGTGCATGAGTGGGGGAAGGGCAGCGAAAGAGGGAGGGAGAGAGTCCCAAACCACTGTCAGCACAGAGCCTGACATGGGGCTCATCTCACAAAGAGTGAGATCATGACCTGAGCCGAGGTCAAGAGTTGGACACTTAAGTGACTGAGCCACCCAGGTGCCCCTCTTCAAGAAAACTTTTAAAGCCAATTATGCTTTTTCTCCATCAGGAGCCTGGCTGTTTGTAGGGGTTTGCGAGAGCAACGAAATTCTTCCATTCATTTCACAAAGATGTATTAAGCATTGACCTAATGTGCCAGGCATTGTTCTAGGTGTTGAAGATACAGGGAGGATAACGTAGACAAGTTTCCACTCTCAAGGATCTTACCTTCTATAGGAGGAGACAGAGGAAAGACAATGAACAAATAAAAGTCAGATAATGTCAGAGAGTGACTTTTTCTGTGAAGAAAACGTTAAACACAGTGATGTGATAGGGACTGGGGCATGTCCTCAGCTTGGATGGTTGGAGAAGTCCCTGTCTAAGATTTGAGCCACATGAAGACCCAGGCAGAGAGATGTCAGGCAGAAGAAACAAGTGCAAAGGCCCTGAGGCAGGAATATACTTGGTGTGTCTGAAGAAGAAAGAAACACAAGAGCTGGAGTGAACTGGACAAGGAAGAACACAGAGCTGGAGGGGAGTGAACTGCACTGAATGATGACTGACCTCTGAGTATTTAAGAATTTGCTTATTTATGAGTTTGTGCATTTATACTCCATCTTGGTCTGGAAAGGATTTAGAATAGCTATTTGAATGTTGTTCTTCCTTAGAGAGCCTCTAGATTTGAGAAATATAAAAATGAGTCCTTTAGCAGGGAAAGTCCAACAGATAGAGCTGTGTTTGGGCATAAGCCCCATCGACGCAGGGTGTTTCCTTTTTTTCTTAAAAGCTCACATACCTGGAAATGTCATTTAAAAAATTATTTTCAAAGAAAATTGTCACACTGAATTTAATTTCAGACCAACAGACCCGTTATATTCTCTAATTAATCATGGCACGTGCTATTTACCAAACTCCTGTAAAAACAAATTTCTTTTGTACACATTACAAAGAAATGTTACATAAAATTAAGCACCAAGTAATGACTTTAATTTGCGGTTAGTTAATAATACACAGATGATCACGCGGCTGTAAAGGAAGCCGCTTGGGACATTAACAGATATGCTGGCACAGAGGAATTAGAAACAGGCAGACTGTGAGCTCTGGGTGGGAAATAAAGAGGACTCAAGAGTAAATGGACATTAGATGTTTCGACTTCCAGTAACAGAAACAGGCCTGCTGAAGGCCTTTCCCAGGGAAGCCTGTCTAAGTGACTTTTAAGTTTCTTCATGGGTTTCTAAATTTATTTTTACCTCTTGTCCAGCAAAAAGGTTTTAGAAAATTTAATGGAATTTTCATTTAACACGAGCTTGGCTGAATGACCTTAACTAAAAAGTTGTATGTGTGTGTGTTTTTCAGCTTTGTAAGAAATTTTAATTGTTTCAAGTTCGATAAGCCGCCTTACTAGACTAATTTCTTGGCACTTAATGATTCCAAGCTAAGGAAGCCCGGGTGGCTCAATCGATTAAGGGTCTGACTTTGGCTCAAGTCATGGTCTCACAGCTCATGAGTTCGAGTCCCACATCGGGCTCTGTGCTGACAGCTCAGAGCCTGAAGCCTGCCTCGGATTCTGTGTCTCCCTCTCTGCCCCCCACCCTCTCTCTTTCAAAAATAAATAAACATTTAAAAAAAGTTTACAAAAATGATTCCAAACTAAGATGCTCAACTTTACATTTTTAGAAATAAATATAAAATAAAGTCTTACTATCTGAAGTAAATCAATGTTACATTTCTCTGAGGTCTACAGGCTACATAAGTAATCACACAAACAGACACCCAACAACGAAAGTTCTCTATTTCATGTCATAGCAGATGGGATGGAAAACCAGTCTGCCCAGAGGATCTGTGATTAAAATTTGTTTAAACCTGGGGCACCTGGGTGGCTCAGTCAGTTAAGCATCTGACTCTTGGTTTCAGCTCAGGTTTGTGAGTTTGAGCCCCCACCAGGCTCTGCACTGACAGCATGGAGACTGCTTAGGATTCTCTCTCTCTCTCTCTCTCTCTCTCTCTCTCTCTGCACAACCCCCGCCTCAAAAATAAATAAGCATTTAAAAATTTTTGTTTAAACCTCTAGAAAGGAGGAATGGAAAGTTGTCAGAAGACTGAAAATGGCTCACCTCCTTCCTGCAGAACAACTTTTCTGATATTTTCTCAGTTTCACTGCTCCCACCTAAAAGCCATCTGAAAGGGGTTTGCACAATGAAAGCTTCATGATGTCAAGAATCCTCTCAAGAGAGGAGTTCACTGTCTGGAGAAGCATTGAGAGACTCCTAAAGCCATTCAGGGCTCTCACCAACTCACAGTGTGACTCTTACCTTGTCACTTCATCTGTGCGTGTGCTTCCTTTGCTTTGTATGTGAAATGGGTATCAACTGACTATTTACTTCACGGTGTGGTTTCAGCTTTCTAAACAGGTGACAAACATCCCTGTCATCTAGGTTGGAGATTATAGCGGCCCCACATTGCTTCTCTCAGGCACCTATAGCTGCTGCCTATTCACCCAAGGACTCCGGGTGAAGGATTCTTATTCTTACTGATTATGGAGCAGGATGGGAAGGAGGAGGTCTGTATGACTTGATGCAGAATTAAGGTTCACCATGGTCCTCGCCAGGCTTTGGGGCAATGAGATAATGCAGGCACACATCCCATTACGAAACTAATGATGAGCTGAAAATAAAAAGGAAATTTAGAGAAGGGAAGCCTCGGAAAGGGATTAATCAACAACTCCAAGGCAGTATCCTGCTGTGCTCATGTTTTCTGCAAATATTGACTCTGAAGGATTAAACACGTGCCTAACCACTATGTCACTGTCCCTGTGAAAGAGAGTTTCCATTTGACTATCTCAGACCAAAGGCAATTCAGAACAATAGAGGCAAGGGCCCCTCCCCCCTCCAAGGATAGTGCCTTAACTCCCCTGCAGGGAGGGGCCAGTGCTATGCGTGTGGTAGTTGTTTGTGTGTGTTGAACTTCTGCTCCATCACCAGTGGTAGGAGCAGGGTGTATCACAAACATGCTACAAATATACATCCACACACACCTCATTGGAGCTGGAAGAAGAAAAGGGTATAAAGAAGGGATCTTTCTTCTTCCTTTGCATTTGCAAAGTCATCCCATACTTCACCGGAAGTAGTCTGGGACATGGAAAGAAGTCTGTTTGGACTTTAGGAGAGTTGGAAATGGGAGTGAGATTGGGAGAAAGGAAGTACACAGAAGGTTCTGGTGCCTAGGCAATTCAAACAGTATGGAATACAAGTCAGAGAAGAAGGGAATGATTTCTTTAAAGACGAGGCTGCATTCGTTCTGGAAACCAGGGTCTCTCACTGGGCAAGTCGTGATTGTTTCAAACAAGATCATCTGGGAGCTGACCGAGAAGCCAAGTCGCAAAGCTTTGATGTGAAATGTTTGTACAATGTGAGACATGTATTCTTTCACATAAACTTCTTAGAGCAGACTGTCTCAGGCTTGACTACGTCCTGATAGCATGTTTATTGATCCTATAATTTGGATTTGATGTGTTGCGGATTAGATGATGGTTCAGCAAATATTCACAGCCACCTCCAACCACTGCCCCTCCATGCCTTCCTGGGAGAGTGCACTTTCCTACTCCACTGATGTTGGGTGTGGCCACGTGACTTGTTTTGACCAGTGGAATATTATTAGCAGACATGACACAAGCAGAGATGGAAAATATACTTGTGTGTTTGGGCTGGCCCTTCTCGGGCTGCTGCCCCAAGAAGAAAATACCAAGCCTGGCCTGGTGGTCTAAAGAGGATGAAAAAAACATGTAGAGATGATCTGGATGCAATCTGTGGCTTGAAATCAAGGCCAGCTGAAGCGAGCTTGGATCAGCCAAATCCAAACGTAAGAGGGAAAATAAATGAGAGCTCTTTCACGTCACTGAGATCGGGACTAGTTTGTGGCATAACATTACTGTGGCTGTAGCTACCTGATAGAAGCAGAACTGCTGACTGAGCACATCAAAAAGGCAAGGAACATGTGTTGTATAGTGTTTACAGGGCACAATGAGTGAGCAGAGTGGTGGAGTCCCCAGTAGGTGTGAGTAGAGCTGTGAATGGTGGGGGCTACCATGTAGGGCATGAGGCTCTTGCTGAACACAGATCAGGATCAGAATTTGGCTGTCACTCTCTCTGGCAGCACCGGAGGTACTAAAACTGCTCTTGCAGCCCAAGAGTGGGTCCCTGAAGGATAACGTTGTTCCCGGCAGAAATCGAGAGAATTTGGTGCTGATTTGGTCCGTAGCTGCTCACAGTATGAACAGAAGCCACCAGGGCTGTCCACTCAGCACTTCTTACCAACCACGGAAGAAAATGTTTCTCGTTTTTAAAACAAAGGTGGAAGAAGGGCATTTCTCGTGCAGGTTGCTGTCCTTTATAACATAAACTGCTCAGCCCAAGGGAATTGAAATGGGTAGAAGTATATGCAGTCAGACAATGAATGGAGTTTGGGCAAAAAACTGTAAAGGAAACGGCTTGATTTTATTTTCTATTCATATGAGGTTTGTTTTTACAGTGGTCAGTGGTGCTGTTCTCACTGACATTGAGCATTCGCGGAAAGAGAGCTGTCAGACCTCTGTGATACCCAAGTGGGTATAATAAGATTTAGTATTATTCATTTGTGAGATACAATTTTAATTAGATGCCAGTTGTATGAATTTCGAGGACCACCACGTATTGGACAAAGGAAGTCGAGCTACCACATTTGCTGGCCCCCTGGTAGAAGTGAGGAGGCATTACTTTCGCCTTTAGGGAGTGTATGTTGGCCAGAATACTCACGGAGATACACCTTGGAAAAGGGAGAGAAGACTGAGTGCTGGACAATCCCGTCCTGCCACTTGTCGACATGCCCCAGCCATTTGCATCTCTCTGGGATTCCTGATTGCTATGCTGGAAGTACCGTGAACTGGTAAACCCTCACTACCTGAGGTCCGGAGCTGGCCGTCAGTCCAGGACTCGTCAAGAGCAGCCGGAGGGCTCTGTCGGGCACGCCCCATGTCCCGTACAGACGGCTGAAACCATGAGTTTCTCTGATGCTCTGAGCGCTGCCGAGACGGTGCTCTTTGCCATCTGTCTCAACTGTCTGCTGCAGAGCACACTGCTGGCAAAAGGGCTGCAGCGATGCTGGAGACTTCCAGTTGCAGAAACCTGTGAAGCCTGATGCACGGCCCAAGCCTGGGTTGAGAGTGGGAGATGGGTGGAGGGCGTGGCAGGGAAGCCAGGGGCGGGGGGACTCCTGCAAAGCGTAGCTGGAAGGCAGCCTGGCACCTCTTTCTTGACATCTACCGGCTCCTTATGCCCATTTGCACAGGTCTGCCCTTTTACTGGAGTCCACACAAGTGGCTGGGCCAGGGCTCTCATGCAGAGTGCACATTCTGCACACCAAACACCTTTCTTTTTGAACACTTGGAATGGAAAAGTTTGTCTGGATTTGAAATTCATTTTCGTTATCACAAGAAATTTCAACATCCACATTGGTCAAAGAAAATAAAAAAGAAGAGCTCTTAGATTCTTTAAAGATAATTTCGACTGCTGTAAATTTTTGAATGGCTGTAAAAAAGGGCTTTAAATTTTTTATCACCTACTTGTGTGAACAAAGTTTCTCATCAATGGTGACTATCAAGAATTTGAAGAGATCATTAAAAAGACTTGATCAGGACTTGCTTGTAGCCATTTCAAACATAAAACTTGGTATAAAACAGTTATGTGCATGGAGACAAGCTCGACTTTCTCATTAAAATTTTTGGAAAAGATTTTATTTTGAGCTTTTATATGAATTTAATCTTTCATATCCATCTCGAGTGCTCTGTATTTTATTTTTATTATCATAGGAATAAAATACTAAAAAAAAATGCAATCGATGTTTTCATCCTGCCCATATCTGTATCCTTAAGTCCCCCCCTCCCGTTTATTCCAGTGTAGTGTGCAAATATTATCATATCCTGTCTTGGCTTCAAGTAGACACCAGAACACTTGGATGTTAATGCTAGTTTTCTGCTCTCTTGGACCAAATCGCATGAGCAACTTGGGCCTCAGTTCTCCTGTCTGTGAAATGACTGGATTGGATGAAATTATTTCTAAGGTTTACTCCAGTTGCCGAGCTATGTTGGACCATCTATTGACTTCTGTGGTCATGACGAGGTTTTCTTTCTCATTAGGATTCATCTCAGTAATTGATCAGTGATTTTTGAATGACTTTAATACAAAATGGTCTTGCTACAAACCAAAGGGATTTGTATGAATTACACAGATAATAGAATTGGGTATGACTTTGTGACCAAAACACTTACTAGCAAAGAAAGTTTAGCCAGAGCCAGTGCCTTGATTCCGAAAAACTCAAGGTGCTACATGACTGCCACAAGCTTATTTCTCTAAGCCAAAATTCCTGCAAGCATTTACTTTGTTCCTGTAAGTTTACAAATGCAGACCAATTTGAAGGAAGCCATGACAGGATATAAGTTGAGAGGAGATGATGAGATGAGATGAGATGATGAGATGCTATGATGAGATGATATGAACACAAGCTCCCTTCATGTTCAGAAGGCACTGCTGATATGGGCTGTGCCCTGTCAATCACTTTTACATCTCAACACTGCTGCCCATTTACTTCGAAGCCATCTCCTTCCACCTTTAGAGAGAACTATCTCAGACTGAGAGTGAGGCTAAAGATCTGATTGACAATCACTACCTTTTAATCAACATGTTTTGAGCCAGAATTCTACCTTACTTGCCTTCTCTTTCCCAACCCCCTGTCTCTTTATGAGCAGACACAGAATAATAATAATTAATAATAATAATAATAAATAATAATAATAATAACAATAATAAATGAGCCAGACACATTTAGCATTCAAAAGCAAATCAAAACTCTACTGTAGACCTTCAAATCGACATAATTTAGGAAAGGTCTGAAAAAGTACATTGCTGGATATCAGAAAACTTTGAAGTATTAAAGTTTCCATTTCAAAGGAAAGGACTCACAATAACTGAGCATGTGTGATCTGATCAGACATGGACAGCTTTGGCACAGACCATCAAATATGTAAGTGCATGACTCTAAGTGCTTATAGGCACTCCTAACATTATAAATATGTGCAGCCTGGAGAAGTCTGAGTTAGAGAAAAAGTAGTAAGCATGCATCATGATGCCTCATACTCCCCTCCAAGATGTGTAGCTGCTCTTTCAAGGAAGACTGAACATCAAAAGCTATGTGAAGAAATGATCTAACATTGCCAGCTCATTTGTCCTATGAATTAGTGTCAACATCACACAAAACAGGCACTATACAGTGGAAACAAGAGTTCAGGGTTTGGTCTTTGGGTGAAGAAGATAAAGCAAAAGTCAGGAGTCAGTGAGCTCTTAAAAACAATGGGGTCTCTTGGGTTCCAGCAGGAATTCAAGTTGCATAAATGGAGCATTTAGTAAAGATGAAAGACACCATAGAACACTGTCTGTAAAATTCAAGAGCCTATATTGTAAAGCCATAGGAAGGAAATACCATGTATTAAGCACATTTGTAGGGCACTGTGGTAGGTGCTTTCTCATCCCTTGAGCTAAGTATAACCATAGTACCCTTCCCTTTCTAATCTGTGAGGAAGCTAGGACTAATGTAAAGGTTACAAAATTTAAGGGGTGTCTGGGTGGCTCAGTTTGTTAAGCGTCCGACTTCAGCTCAAGTCATGATCTCACAATTCGTGGGTTCGGGCCCCGCATTGGCTCTGTGCTGACAGCTCAGAGCCTGGAGCCTGCTTCGGATTCTGTGTCTCCCTCTCTCTCTGCCACTCCCCCACTCATGCTCTGTTTCTCTCTGTCTCAAAAATATATAAACATGAAAATTTTTTTTTAAAAAGCAAAGGTTACAAAGTTTGTTACAAAATTTGTTGTTGACTTTAAACATACATGTGATGGGTGTGTCCGTTTCTTGGCCTTATTGAGGGGGTGTTCTCCAACATTACGGTATCTTCCCTACGGTTCCCTGGAAAACCAACATTGCAGCTATGTTCCTTGAAACCTTGAGGATTTTTGTCTTAATATTTCTGATCTAAATTCACTCACGCAAGGTATGAGGCAATTTAAATGGTTCCCAGGCATTTATTTGAAGGGGAGACATTTCTTAATCTAGCAGGAAGCCAAGAGCAATTCTTCAAAGGATTGGAGCTATCTCAGTGATGGGAGTATCTCCTCTGGGTTCCAGGGCTGCTGAGGGGGCCACACTGCTACAATACTTTTTTTTTCCAACACTTTTTTTTTTTTGGCTGCACACTCCTTGATTGACTCTTCCCATGACAATTTTATAATATTTACTATAGGAGGAATAGAAAAACAATTCAGTCTTCTCTCTCACAAGATTGATCAAAATTTGAATGTTTATTATTCATAGGTTAGAAAAGTTCCTTGAGCTTCAAAACTTATTGCTACAAATGCTCTATCTTTGAATTTCCACTGTAGTTATACTCCAAGAACAGGTAAAGCTCCAAGGAGAAAGCAAGGTCCTGGATGCGAGCCTTCTATTTCAAAATGTGGCCAGAGCCAACTAAAGGCAGAGTCACAGCACAGCTGGAGAAGCTGAGAATTCAAGGTCTTTTCCAAGGTGCAGGTGTTGCCTGCAGGAGAAAGCAGTCACCTGAGCTAGGAGACCAAGAGTATTGCCTCATCCTGGGGGCATCACTGCCCTTGCCTGTGGTGGCTCTGGGGCTGCTGGCTGGGCTGGCCAGCTGGGCACAATTTCTCCATCCAACTGGTCCCTAATGACAGCTTCTTCTGCTGGGCCTCCTTCAGCATCCTGATCCATCTTTGCCTTCAACAGGAAGTATCCAGACCAGGCACTGCTCATTGGCCTGGGCTTTATGGCCACCTGGCGTCCTGACCCCTATCCTCAGGTCAGGCCTGATGAGGAAGAGGGAGGTGAGGACCTGGGACTGGAAAGTGGGGAGGGGGGCTTCCTGGTTTGACCAGAGGGCTTCAAGTCTCCAAAAGCTATGGCGCTAGGTAAGAAGCACCTCTCAAGCAAAAAAAAAAAAAAAAAAAAAAAAAAAGACTGCTGATGAATTTACAGATGTGGCATGGTCATAAAAGGTTGAAGCAAAGAGTCACTTTTTAAAACCATCCATCATAAACACATTTTGATCAATCATGCTGGAGGAAAGACTGAATTACTTGTCTATCCTCTTTCTAGGAAATATGATAAAATCGTTATCATACAAAGAGGCAATCAAAGAATATGAAGGCAAGAAAAAAGTTTGGGAAACCAGCATCATAGAACTGTATCAGTTCTAATAAACTAACAAAAATACTTTTTTGTTATTCAGTTATTGTTCTGGATTTTTTGGAAATTTGTGGCGTTTGTCAGTTTTATAAAATTTCTGATTTGGTGTAATTTCTTCCCTCGTTCACATTGATTTTTCCACTCATGCCTGATTTTGCATTCATCTTTTTGAATTCTTTTTCTTAAAGAATGCCCCCTAAGTTAGAGCTTCAGGTGCCATCAACTGGGCTCTGTCCCTTCTGTTCACTTCTGCTCGGACACAGAAGGCCATGCCCAGCATCCCTGTATTCAAGGCTGGTGTCTCTACCAACAGGGATGTGAGGAGTTGGTGCCTGGTTGGGTTTCATAGAAAGGACAATGGATCAGAGTGGGACTTCCATTCTATTTCTGGGTTACACTTGTTCTAATTATGTGCCCCTGGGCAGGACACTGTCGTGCCCTGTGACCAGACTTTCTCACCAGTAAAATGCGCTAAATAAGAGTCTCCTCATCACACAAGAATGTCCTGCATCTAGCAGTACGTATGGTAATAGCATTTCATAGCATTACATATAGATGCCAAAAACCTATGTAGAAGAAGGCGGTCAGCAAAAAGGAAAAATCTACTGCTATCATGCTTTTTCCTCTGGTTAGCAACAAACTGAGTTACCCATAGCATCTTGGTGAAGCTTTACCGCCTTCATATGCTGTTCCCACATCACCCTTGAGACTTGTTGAAAACTGTCACATGTCCCTTTCTAAATTTCCCAAAGTGGAATTGGTGGTGGTGGTGGTGATGGTGAGTTTCCTCTTTTTTTTCTTTCTTTTTCTTTTTTTTTTTTTTTTTAATATAAATGGAAGAAGTGGAAACACTAATTTTCCCTCCTGTTTCCACTGCTCTGTCTTTTTACCTTATTCAACCCTCTCCTCCCATATCCCCATTAGCCTCCCACCCAATCAATAGTCCGATGCCGATGCCCTCAACTTCCAGTCAGATCATGACCTGGCCATTGCCCTCTTCCAGCTCTTCCAGAGGCTTGTGAAACATCCTGGAATTGGGCTGATATTCCTCTCCTGCAGACAGAGCAAGAGGTGAGGGAAGACTGACAGAGGGTGACCTTGTTCACATTTGGGGAGGGCCCGCTAATGATGGGGCCACTGGTCACCCAGTGGGATCACTTGGGCTCCTCTGCTTCCTGAAGAAGAAATCCCTGACCTGTATTCTCTTTCCTGTCACACCCTTACCCCTTACCCCCTCTCCCAAGCTCCTTTTGGCTTCTGAAATGGGCAGAAAATGAGCAAACGAAAGCAGGGGGAAATAATCCATAAGGTCAATGGCTAATCAGCCACACTTAAGCACCTAAGAAAGCAGAATAACACCCTCAAAGGTGTTATCAACACACGAGAAGAGCAATGAGTTGGTCCCATTCGGAAGTTTTCTGTGTCTCTGTAAATTTGTTTCTCAAGGTAAATCACCAGTCTGTCTAGCCACATTTGTTAACAATGCGTGTAACTCTTAACGGCATCTCAAAAGCATACTTACTCTCAATTTCGCTTCTCATTCGTTTTTATGATGCTAGAGAAATTCAGATTATATAGGCTTTCTTTGTGCTGAGATGGTAATTTTATATCACTGTAGATTAATAGCATTTTTAGTGATATTTGGTATCACTCATTTGTCTCCTGTGGTCGTAAAGATATATATTTTTTCTAATTTGGCTTTGCCAACAAATAAAAAATAAGAGTCTTTTTCTGTTGAATGAGCGAAAAAACCATTCTGATCATGAAGAATTATTCCTTTTTAACGTCCCCACAACCCGCCATCTAATTGTTTTTGTTACTGCAGCAATACAGTTTCCACAAGAATGTGAGTGCGCGCCTGCGTGCATGCAGTTTGGCCTGCAGAAGAATTGCTCCTGCTTGCTCCTTGATCTTTACTTTGAGACTTTGAATTCTGATTGCTGAACCTCCAGCTTATGTGTTTAAAGCCTGTTCATCCAGGCACCTCTGCTTAGGAAGACAGAAACCTCCTGTTTCTTCTCCCTCTTCTCCCTTGGTCCTAAAGTTTTGCAGATCTCTTTCCTTTGTGAGCATATTGATATGGCCAGAATTCTATTCTGAGAACTGGTCCTGCAGTGTTCACTTGGAGCAAGTACCCATTCCAAGGATGGCGATTATGGAGTAGAAAGGCAGTCAGACTCACTTTAGCTATCAGCTTTTAAGAGCTTCCTCCATCTGCTAAAATGTGCACTGCGAAGTTGCACATAAAATGCTGATTAGTACCTCAGTGCAGATTCATATAATGATCTGCTCTCTCTTGGTTTACATCACACTCTCCTAACTACCTATTCACCTGTTCTATCGGAAAATTTTAATCATCTCTCTGACATTAGCTTGGCAATTTCAGCGGCCACTTCACAATCTTTCAAAGTCTTTCTGCTCCATTTCATTCCTATTTCTTTTCTGCTTGTGTTAATTATTTTTGCAGCCAGCATACGTGTTTGTCAATAATGCATTACATTTTCCATGTGTCAGTTCCTCAGCCCATCAAAGAACCCTGCTTTTTACATTCTGAATCTATTTTCCCCTTTCCCTACTCAGCTCATTTTGCTCTGGGCCTGCCTCTACTCCTCATTCTAAATCCATTGGAAGTTGCCTGGAACTTGGCACTTGCAAAGCAGTTGTGAATTTAATTGGTTCTAGTTCTCCATGGAGCAGTAGGTTTGGGTATGCAATGGCCTGCAAGTTGTCTGAGAGGCTTTCTGGGATGCCCACTTCTGGAATGTACACAAGACAGTTTTCCCATCTTGAATCAAGGACCAGGACGTAAATCCCCCATTAAGCTTGAGGATCATGAAAAACAGTCCTGACTCGGTGACTCCGTTCCCAATGTGATGCCTTTGCTTAATGAAAAAAAACAAAAGCCTTCTCTTTTGATTTTTATTTTTTTAGTTTGTATTTTTATTTATTTATTTACTTATTTATTTCTTTTTGAGAGACAGAGCGCGAGCTGGGGAGAGGGGCAGACGGAGAGGGGGAGAGAGAATCTCAGGCAGGCTCCACATCCAGCATGGAGCCCAAAATGGGGCTCGATCTCAGGAATCATGAGATCATGACCCGAGCCTAAATCAAGAGTGAGACGCTCAACCGACTGAGCCACCCAGGCGCCCCAAAGCCTTCTCTTTAAAAAAATTTTTTTTTTTTTTATGTGTATAGTTGACACATTGGTTTCTGGTGTGCAATATAATGGTTCAACGTCTCTATACGTTATGCTATACTCACCACAAGTGTGGCCAACATCTGTCACTACACAACACTATTACGATGCCATTGACTGTATTCCCTGTGCTCTACCTTTCCTCCCATCTGGAAGCCTGTGTCTCCCACTCCCCTTCACCCATTTTGCCCAACTCCCCCCTTCCCTCTGGCAACCACCAGTTTGTTCTCCGTATGTATGGGTCTCATTCTGGTGGGAAAACAAAACAAACGAACAAAAAAAAGGCTTTCTGTTAATGGCCGTTAAAACGAAACACCTAGCATAGTGCCCAGGCGCGTACTGAAGCTCTGTGAATACTTACGAAACTGAATGTGTTGAAAGGGGCTTAAGACCCACTGGTTACATTTTGGGGGCTGAAGATGGAAGGCATGCTGCTCCTTGTTAAAAAAAAATCAGTACCGTTCCCTCCTCCGCCCCAGCATAACCTATTCTTGGGAATTTTCTAATGGTTGCCATTTCCTTTTTCATGATTAATATCACGGGTACCTACAAGTTGTCGTAATCCCAAGACTCTTCTTTTGTCGTTGCTTCTGAGAATTGACTGACTAGTTCCCTCTCACAGGCCAAGGAAGCGCCATTTTAAAAGAACTCTCTGCTTCTCAGAATGAATGCCCTGGGGAAGGGTACATGAAGGGAAGTTTCTTTTCTTGTTTTGCTTTTGTTTCAGAGTCCCCCGGGGGTTACACACATCCTGTTCTAACTCCCCGGTTCCTTGGGGAAACGCTCAGCCTGTGACGGGAAGAGAAGGGACACAGGCCGCAAGGCCCACGGACAGGGAGGAGGTGCCCCAGGCTCCTCTCCGTCTGGGCCGCCACTTTGTTTTCTCTTCTGCCCAAGTACGTCACTTTGTGCACCGGAATCCTCCGAGTGCCACACACTGACCCTTGGTAAGATTCCATTTCTGACTTCCCATCACTGACTTCCCACACCTTCGGTTGCCAGCTCCTTTCTGGTATTTTTAACTGCCTCCTATCGCCTGGGAGCCCTTCGTCTCCATGCTGCAGGGGGATGCTGGAAATGGCGGGGCCAAGAAAGCACAGTGTGGGAAATGGGGGTGCCCAGCCTGGGGAACACTAGGTCCAGCATGCTTCAGGATTTTAGGTTATCAGAAATTTCCTTTATTGTTAGCTCTCTTCCAATAGTTACAACAAGTGATCATTTTCTGCTAATTGTCCTACAGGGAACACTGTTTTCCAAATGTTTCTCGCGTACTGTCCAGCAGTCTTGTGAACAAGCGGAGGCATTGAGAGAGGTTAACCAAAGGAGGAGACAGGTCAGTAAAGTCATATTTCACTCACCATTCAGATAATCACGTGGTGATGACCACTCATGTAGAAATAGAGGCCTTCTCTCCAGTAGGTGGCCTCTCCCTTTATTCCTGGATCTTTTTGGAAATATCTCTCTTGAACTTAAAGATCCCCTCTAGAAATATTTTTCGGGACAAAAGACTTCTGGTGGAGTCTTTAATTCACAGTAATTAGAAAGTGAGACCATGCGCCACTTCCAGGCTCAGCGACCTCGTATTTGAAGTTGGCACAGGACGTGAGTTGCACAGCTTACCTTTCCACTTCGTGTTATGCTATGATATCTGAGTCAGGCTAAGAAATTGCCCTTCCTGGCTACTCTCTGCTTTGTCCAGCAAAATAAAAATGAATTGTTAATTTTATTTCGTGTACTAACTCCGGGAGTTAGGATGACCTAAAGAGAAGTAAATGTATGACCAGAAATGTGGATACCTTCTCTGTACTTATTTATAGGCAATACTTAGAGTGAACTGTGCTTCAAGAAAATATTTCCTTGGAACGGTCACTGGGGAAGGGTTTTTGCTAAGAAAAGTTGAGAGGGGGTGGCAGGGCGGGTTCTTACATCACACCCTCTGTTGAATTGAAAAAAAAATATTAAGGCTTCCATGAAATTCAGATAACTTCAGCCAGTGATAATCTCACCCAGTTTCTGTACGTGTCAATTTGGGATTATGAAATTACTCGTCTCATGGGCTTCTTCAGACTACTTTGTATAACTTTTAGAAGTACCTGGTACATAGTTAAGTTTACTATAAATGTTAGCAATTATTATTGTCAACTAATAAAATTCCTAGTTGCTCTTATAACCTGTGACCCATCAGGGAGAGGTTACAAACTAATAGCCTATGAACAGGATGCGGTCATGAACAGAGTTTTAGAAACTTTTTAGGTGCTGCATTTTACAATTGAGAGATTTCTCCTATAGTCAGAAAAAAATTTTTTTTTCCCAATTTTGTTTTACAATGAGAGGACCTACAATGTGAGGCATATATTTCTTCAAGGTAACACGGCTGATGCTGGTTAGAACTGGTCTCACCAGTTTGGAAAATCCTCACTGTGTTTTCCTGTGCTCCACGCATGCCCCTTGGCCCACTAAGCACCTGCATTTCCCTCTCCTGTCTTCTACTCTACCAAGCACTTTGAAATAGGCTCTGATATTCTGCTTTACACAAAGTATAAGACATGTGGTTTGGCAATATTATCCACATCTCAGAGTTGAGGAAAGTAATAAAAAGGAAGGTTAAGTGCCTTGGAAAATGTTGCATAGTGAGTCTCTGGTCTCTGAAATGCAGACCACCTTCTTCTGCGGCCTTATCATGCTTCCCCAACCCTGTGAACAAATTCCCTCCTCAGATTTCATGAGAAGTGATTTGTCCTCTGTCAATTCACAAGTGGCTGTGATTTTAAGTTAGCAGGGTAACATGATGTGCTGGTTTAAAATGGTAAGTTAAAATGTGACCTAAGGTGTCTGAGGAATGTCCTCTCCACTCTGCTAATAAACAGGCAGTCTCTAATTATTTGCATGGAGTTTGGCTCCCAAGACAATTCAGTGTCCGTGTGGCTCCGTTTCACCTCTACTTATTTCCATTACCTTGCATATTAGCTATGTCAAGTTGATGGGCCTGCTGTTCCCCAGGGTGGCTATTATAAATATGGTGTTACAGTGGAACGCTTCCAGTCTTCTGGAACCTCATTTGAACTAAGCAAGTTCTCTATAATGATCATTAATGATGTATTGCTTGCATATAAATGTTGGATATTAATCTTTTGTTTACTTTCTCTATGCCATCAGACTTTTTAGAGGTTCTTTGTAACATGCTCTTAATTGATGGTGAGAAGTAGTTTCTGCATTTGGGAAAAGAGTGATTTTTTTCAGCTGACAACGCACTGTGGCAGATGAAGGCTTGATCTCGGAGCCCTGGCTGATAGACCTGCTTCCCTTGGCAGATATGGCTGCCTAGCACTCTGGGAGTTTACGTATAACTAGTGTCAAGGCACAAAACCTTACCTGAGCCAAGACTGTCTGTTGGCTCCTAAGTTTCATGAATTGGAGACAGGAACCCGTCTATGCCAGGAAGTCCCTGCGAGATGTTTGGGATGAGTATAGTCACCAACTCTGGAAGAAGGGACATTGTGGGTGTTGGATACATTCTGTTCCTTTCTCACAGGACCTGAATTGAGCCCGTGCCATAGTGGGTCTGAGGGTTCAACTGGTTTGGATCCTTTGCTGAATCCCTTTCTGCCAAGATCCAGAACTCAAGTGCTAGATTAAATCTGAGACCGTCTCTTATGACTTGGGACAGACTCTTCTTTCTATATTGAATTAGACTAGAAGAAATGTCTGCAGTTTTGTTTATTTGACTTTATACCATGGGGTTCTTCCAGGAATAGATTAGCGTATATGCAGGAAATGATGAGGTGCCAATGTTCTTTGTGGCACAAGGTCACTCGATTAGACGGGAGCTCAGGAATAAGACAGACCTGTATTTGAAACCCTGTTCTGCCACCTACTACTCGTGTAACTTTAAGAGAGTTTCTTTTTTGTGTGGATGTAGTAGACTGCATGGTTCCCTGCCTCGCAGCATTATTGACATGTAATTAACATAAAAGGATGGATGGGTTTAACATGTGTATTTAAGAAGGTTTCCTCTTTTTTTTTAAGTTTATTTGTGTATTTTGAGAGAGAGAAAGCACGAACAGGGGAGGGGCAGAGAGAGAGAGAGAGAGAGAGAGAGGGAGAGAGAGAGTCCCAAGGAGGCTCCACACTGGCAGCACAGAGCCTGATGCAGGGATCGAACTTGGGAACCGTGAGATCCTGACCCGAGCTGAAGTCAGGTGCTTACCCAACTGAACCGCTCATTTAAGAAGGTTTCTTAAGCTCTAGTTCAGCCTTGGTTTTTTTTTTGTTGTTGTTGTTTAATGGGAAGACTAATGGTACCCACTTGATAGGATTGTGTGAGAATTAAGGGACAAAATATATATAAAACACAGCTCAAAGTCTACCTAGTATAGACCACACACTCAGTACAAAGCTGCAATAGTAATTTTTTATTATTTGTTATTATAATTGTTATTTACGATGATGCTGATGTTGAGTCCTCTCCTGACCTTCCTCATCCTGGAAGGGAGAGGTTGTTTGCCTGGCTGTCACCATGCACATATCCCTGCATCACCTGTCTGTGTTATCAGAAAGTAAATGTGATAGAGGTAAAGGAGATCTTGCTGGGTTTAGTTACGAGCAGGATGAAGAAATGGCCCTGGGCCAAAACTGCAAATTCACTACAAGTCTTTTATGGTGAGAAATGCACACTAAAACCTATTAGAAGCAGACATACTTATGACATGTAGACTCACGTCTGAGGAAGGTGTGAAGGGTCTCATGGGAGAAACCAGGCATAGACACAGAGGCCACTAAGGCAGGCATGGCCATGGTCTGGGCTCATGTGGAAGTTTGTTAGTCCCATGGTTGCTCTTGATACCAGTGACTGTGGTCATGGGTGGGCCATGTCATCCCCTCTGTCCTCCAACTCCTCATCATCTCTCACTTGAACTTTGTGAAAAGCTATGGCTATGTTCTCTGCCATCATCTTCTTCCTGCTGTAATTCATTCTTCACATTGCTGCCAGAATGATCTTTGTAGAACGCAACTCCACTTATGCCCCTTCTCTGCTCAATGGTCTTTACTGGTGCCCACTGCTTACCCAAGTGAGTCTAGTGGCCAATGCACACGATTGCCAATCCCTTGAGTCCCAAATCCAGGAGGAGATGGTGGACCCACACTAGAGGGCAGCGTGGGGAAGAGGCTGGAAAACTCAAGGAAGGCTTTTCACCACGTCCTCTGAGCATTCACCACCCAGTGGTCCGCACTGGGGAAAGAGGAAAGGAAGACACACATGTGTTTCCCATCTTGCCTGGAGATTAAGTGTTTTCACAATCAAGGAGATGTTTATGGTTTCATATGCCTGAAAAGTTGTTTGGTCCCTAAAGTTGAGTCTGAACTCTTCCTGAAGCATCACTAGAGAGGATTGGGGACTTGACTTTTCAATGGATTCCATTTTCCTTTTGGAATCAAGTCTTCATCTTACTACCTGGTGCCCCTAATGTACCAGCCTTCTACTTTTCTTTAAATGTGTACTTGTTTTATCTTTTTGGAATTCTGTATGATTCTTAGGGGAGCTTCCATCACATACGGTTTTTAGTGTTCTCTGAATAGTCACATATATCGTGTAAATATAAGTCGAGGCCACTCATCTTCAGATTCTTTAAAAAAAAGCCGAGGTTTTCTTTGACAAGTAAGGCAATGACTCCTTCTTCAAATCCAGGAGGACTTGACTTGAAGGCAAGCCAGGTCACTTTGGCAGAGGTAGAATGACAACCCCTCCTGGTCTTCCTCCATTTTTCTCGATCTCCTAGTCACCACATCAGCAAGCTGGAGAACTCTGCCTCTCTCCTGAAGACTTAGGAGATTTCCTGGAAGACTAGCACAGTGGTGATGGTGCAGCAGCCTGCCACAGGCCCCCTTTGCTCCCAATGGGGCTGCCGTTATATGACACGTTCCCATGTCGGTACTCAAAACCAAGAAAGAAACGTTATATCCGGCCCTTTCTCAATATTGATCTCACAAAACATGAAGACTGGGAAAGCTTTTTTTTTTTTTTTTTTTTTTTTTTTTTTTTTTTTTTAAAGAAATGATCCTTGGTAAGCCCAGATTTATCTGCCTGACCCAAATCAGAAAACCTTTGGTCTCCGATCTTGAGTTGAGCCAAACAAAGTGCATTGGCTTCTGGCACACACAGAAAACCCTGGGGACTGTGAATGTCCTCTGGCAGCACTGACTGCCCTAGTAGCAGTTACTTGTCTCAAAGCTTCATTTACCATAATTTACTTATAAAAATATATTGTTTCAAACGTTGAATGACCAGCATTTCATGAAGATACAGAGAGTAGCTATCTCTTTGTCTCCTTGTCATAGAAGAGAGCTTGTGAGTAGTTCTTCAACTATTTGCTGGGAGTGAGAGAAATTGCTGGGACTGTGGGCAAGACTTCCATTCACAAAATCATTGGTTTGTAAGTCTTATCAATTGAGAGTCTAGCAAAATGTTTGGCTCCTCAGACTATTGACCTATGTCCCAAATCAGCTTTTTAAATACGAGGCTCCCTTGCTCTCATCACCCCTGTGTGTCACCAGAGATATGACCTGAGAAATGCCTGTCATAAAAGCATGTACTCAGCAGCATTTTTCTTATTAAGTTAGCAGTGTGCGAAACAAAAATAGAAGTTAGTGATTTCCTACAGCCCCAAACTGCTTTGTTCTTCCAACAGAAACGCTGCAGCGCATTACTCCAAAATGTAGACTAGGACCCTTGGGTATTTTACAACAAGTGAACAATGGCTGAGTCATTTAATTGAAGAAACACAGCTAGCTAAGCACTCATTTATTTGTGCAAAAAATTCTGTGGGCTTTTATCATGCTTGTACAAGATCCAGTTTTCTGAAGACTCTGTAAATCCATAAATACCCTTTGACATGATAGGCCATTACAGCTCTTAAAGACTCATTGCTGTCTGTTGGATCAAACTCGTGCTTCATGTTGAAGCCTGGGAAGAAGATTTATATGTCAACCATTCCAAATCATATCTCTACTTAAAACTCTCTATCTCGGGAATGAGCTGTAAACTATTTTTGCCTGCTGGTATGAAGCCTTATTCCCAGCCAAAAGAGTCTTAGGAACATTTCAACTCTCCAGGCTCACATCTGGACACACCTGCAACCAAATATCTTTCCCTTTTCTTCTCCCTGGGGGATGGAACTCAGCTTGGTAGATAAGTCTCATGGCCTCAGACCTACCACTTAACTCAAACTTGACCCGAGTCACATAAATCACTTAATCTTTTAGAGAGATGAGTGTTGGAATGAAGAGTCGAATTTCTTACCAAAGGTCATTTGTTAAGTTTCTGCTCATGACCAGAAGGAGAGGCAGGGCAGTGGAGCCTCATTAAAAGAATCAGAAGAAAGCTTCAAGAAGCCGGGAGTAGTAAGCAACGTCATGTGGGGGAGAAGGTTAAAGAGAATGATAACTCCGAAGAGGATCTTGGGTTCCAACCTCTCCCTCACTCCTTGCACCCAACAAGGCATTCGGTCTTGTTCATTTTACCTCCATGGTGTCTCTCCAACCCAGCCCCTCCTCCCCATTCCTTCTGCCACAGCCTTAGTTCAGGCCACCGACATCTCTCCCTGGACTTTCTGTCTCTCTGTTTGTCCACATCGTTGAAAACATTGCTTTGCAATACGCAGGACTAATCATGAGGCAAACGGGGTCTTCCACAACTGGAAAGTGTTTATTCTACTCTCCTGACCTCCATACTTCCTACCATTCCCGGAGAACGTCTTGACTCATTCCTGTCCCTCTGTCTAGGATATCCTCTCACACCTCTGCTGTCATTGCTGAAATCGTAAACTCCCCCCAAACTCCTTCAGTCCACCTGATGAAAATTCATAGCTCCTGCCTCATTTGCCCTACCCTCTCGGCACTGTCTTCGTAGAACTCAGTATTGATCTCTTGTCTTGTTCTGTGTATTCATCTGTGTACATTTGCCTTTCCTCCAGAGTGTAAACTCTCTGAAGGCAGAATCCACATCACTCAGTATCTAGCACAGGGTGCTATATGTAGACTATGCTTAGCAAATATGCATTGAATAAATGAGTATAGCTACAGGTCAGTGGACTTGGTGACTGATCTCTGAGAGAAGAGAGTTAATGGAGTCAAAGAGATAGAACTCAGAATTTAAGACAGGAAGGTGAGACAGGGCAGTGAGAAAATGGAACTCTTTTGCAAGATGATATTATAAAAATATGATATATATGTATACGTTTTTTATTTATGGAGGTTGTTCTCGTGTACTGCTAGCTTATCTCTTTCTATTTCTCTTCTGTCTATAGCCTAAGGAAATTCTCTTTCTTATCATTCTGTTTCCCAGTACTGAAAAGTTAACTATATACAGCTAGGCCTTTGCTGATCTCAAAGCCTTACAAATCTCAGATTTGTTTAGTCAGTAGGACTGGCACTGAAACATGTCTGCAGTCCAGTTTCGTTTCTGCTCCCTCCAACATGACTGCTAGTGCATTGTGACATGTCAGCTGTTTTTGTCAATCCCTTTTGTCTTCCGAGCATTTTGGAATTATCTCTAAGTCAATTCACGTCTTATATTTTTATGTTCCTCTTTACTTTTCTTATTTTCCCTACAAGTTAACATGCATTTTGTTCTGTCACCTTAAAAAAAATTGAATGTCAGTAGCTGGAGCCATTTATATTCACTCGGGCCCTTCTGAAGAGATTCCTCCTGTTCCTCAACTTACTGATTTCCTATAAGCACGGGACGTTTTCGTTTGTACCACCTTCATGCACGTGTCGAGACACTGCAGATCTCTGTCTGTGAGGGTCTTCAAGCAGCATTGGCAATATCCCTGTGATGACAACGTAGAGCTGTCCTCACTTTGTCTTCCCCCCAATAGCCAACCTTCACCCACAGGACCCGTTTTCCCACTTTTCCTGTCCTTACACCCACAGGTAACATGACAGCTATGATCCACCTCTCACTGTATCCAACAACTCCTGGGTAAGTTGTCACGCAGTTTCTTCCATTACTTACTGTCGCCAAGCCAGCTTCTAGAATGGCTTCCGGTTGACTCTTCCATACTCACCATTTGCCTCTGTTTATCCCAAAGGATTTCTGTTCCTCAGATAAGGCTCCTCAACTATAGAGAACCCTGTAACATCAAGTAGCCAGTGGGCCAAGCTAATTTCTATTTCTAATTCGATCTAATTCTGGAACCTCCTGTCTCTGCTCCATGCCCACGGTGCCATTCTCTATGTCTTTTTTTCTTTTCCATGCCTTCTGATGCTATGCTGTAATGCCTCAAAGAAAGCCTCCTTTCCTTTTCCTCTCTATACCTCTAATGCATTTACCCTTGCCTACAGAGTTATTCTTTGCAAGAATAGCTAAAAATTGTTGAGCTCTTACCATGAGCCGGGCATTGTACTTTGCACTTTCTTTGGGTTATTTCATTTGTTCCTTATTACTGTTTACATGAGGAAGGTACAACTATTTTCATGCCCACTTTATAGAGCGGAGGGAGAACTGAGGTTTAAAGGGGGGAAATAATTTGTGGGGGTTCCACAGCTAGAGAACAACAGCGGTAGGCATCCCGCCTGTCTGCTGTCGTGTTCGCCGGCATGCTGGAGCGCCTTGTTGGGGGAAGCCGGGCGTGCTCACTGATTGCTGGTGTGGCAGTGCAGGGACGGAGACGCTGACGTCTTGCCTCCAGTCCACTAAGTCCTAGACAGCCTCCCTGGCAGGGCGCCTCGTGACAGCTGCCGTGGAAACGACCTTTCTCCACACCTGTTCAGGCCACTTCCACCTGGGTGGGGGGCAGGGGGTGTCTCCCTGCAACCTTGGCTAATTCTGGACTGATCCCTGCTTCAGGTCACTCTGCCTCCAGGGCAGGTGCCACACCAACGGGCGTCAGGCAGCAGGCCTCCCCAGTGGCCCAAACCGCCCTTGGAGAAACAGCCTCAAAAGAAACTCACACACCTCATAAGGAGATCCCCTGCCTCCACACGTTTCCCTCATAGCTTCTTAGAAACGTACAACCATCCACATCACTCCCAGCCTCGCCTGCAGTTTAACTGTGCTGCTTATCAAGAACTGATGAAAAATCTGCATGCAGTAAAAATTGAATCCAGACACAAAAGAGATTCCCTGCAAATTCTTCCCTGTCATCTTTCCCTGCCTTTAGCTTAGACTGCCTTTTTTAGACTGGTTTTTTTTTTAAGTGCATGACTTTTACTTCCCCAAATGAAATCTTTGAAATCAACTGAAATATTTGAGAGTGAATACGACATGAAGTGTTATTGCCATTATCTTGATCAGTTCTGCATATGGAATAACAAGCCACGTACCAGATTGGTCTTAGCCCCAGCTCCGATGCTGAACTTCAAAACTCAGGATGTTTCCTCTCTGTAAACCTCAGTTGCCACCCCCGCCACCTCCCCACACTTATCAGAAAGGTTATGTGAAGAGGAAAAGCTCCTAGATCCTGAGTTTTTCAGGTGTCAATCTTGAATCTTTAAAACGACTTCCCTCTCGATGTCCTCAGAAATTCTTGACATTTATTCAGAGCTTTAGAAGCTAAAGTTTTTCGAAATATCTTACAGTTTTCCCACTGACTTGATATCATCATTAGCATCATCGTCCTTCATAGCATCCGGTGCCTAAAATGTTATTACCTGGGACTTTGGCACCACTGCCCTTGGGTTTTCAGGCATTATTCTCTCACGACCTCTCATCTGAGGTACAATGACCTGGGCGTCCAACACCGCCATGTGCTCAGGTGGGGGAGGGAGAGAAGTGGCTAAGCTTCGATGGAAGAGCATGTGTGTGCATTTGGGGATGACATGATAGAACTGACCGGCTTGGGGGGGGGGCAGAGTGGATGAAAGGAAGCAGCAGGTTGCAGGAGAGCAGGTGGAGGGAAACCGCAAGGTGGAATCCCTACGGTGCCCTCAGGATTAGCCTTTTCCCAGAGCTCAGGATCCTTCCTCTTCTCACCCCAGTTGGTCCTACTGAGTTTCTCCTTTGGGTTCTCCTTCTTCCCCTAGTGCTCATTCCCTGCCTCTTACTCCTGCTGTGGCTACACCAAGTCTCTCCTGCTCTTGTCCCTTCTTCCAGACTTCAGCTTCAGCTGGTGCAAATGGGACCCTTTTGTCCTTGCTGCTGGCTGCAGGCAACACTGTTGCCAAAAGGTACTGGCTTTGGGGGCTGTGATTGAATCCCTATTTTGTTAAGGAAGGAACAGAGGCTTGTGTGTCTCTAGTGGGCTGGAGCTTGAAATGGGGTTCCTGAACTGTGAGTTCCTGTGCATTTACTCCATACCCCAGCCATGTTTGTCAGGGTCCTCCTGTGTCACTTAGTTGCCCTTTGCCATTGATGGTATGCACTCTTGTGCAACAGAACGTCTTGACTTGTAAGAGAGACCTCCAGGACCTACCTGGGCACATTGGTTTGTGGAGCAAATGGGAGGGAGCGGACAGTAAGCTTTGGACGAGCCGTCACCTTGTCCATCCTGGGCACCACCCCGTGCTCAGAGGAATGAATGAATGAATGAATGAATGAATGAATGAGGGATGAGCAAATGAATAAAAGGAGCAAATGAATAAGTGAATGACTGAGTGAAGAAATGAGTGAATGGTTGAATAACGCTGTCTAGAAACAAAGGACTGGGAGGTGGGAGCCACGGATTGCCTGTGTGAAAACCATACCCCCGCTCCTGCAGCTCATGCCCGGCCACCAGGGAAGCCACACTCCCAAAGGCAGTTCTCGGGACACTAGGAAGCTACAACACCCCACAGAAGCTGTCGAAGCATATAACCAAGCAGCACTGCTTCTTGGCTTAAGATAAATATTCATACTTAATACTGGTTCTAGGGTATGAATTTTTAGACTATAATTCTTTAAAATTTATTATAGTTTTAAACTTAATTGGGTGAAAATATTTATTGGTGGGGGAGGGGATGCAATTACCCAATTATGAAAGCCAGAATGAATCCTAGGAGGGACACTAAAACTATCTTTAAGTACTGAGAGGATTTTATTACAGCAACTCTTAAAACAATAATGAATGTTACATGCTCCTCAGTCTTTTTTTACAATAGAAAAGGAACACACAATTTTCAAACAGAAAGCAGGTTTGCGTTCGTGGAGGAAGAAAGAAAAAGGGCTCCGTGCCAACGGATCGTCCTTGCAAACCCTCACCCCCTAAAATCGGTTTTTCTTTGAACATTAAGGCAAAGGCCGGGGCGGGTGGGGAGGGAAATTCTAGTGAGGTTACAGACAATGAAATGGAGATGTGGGAACTAGTATTAAAAATATGTTGGCATTTTCCCAAACCGGGAGTGCTGACAAGTATAATCCTATTACTAAAATCACATCGGCAATGAGATAGATGAAATAAAAACATGATCTCGTGCCACCAGAGTGGCTATTTGTCCACAAAATCTCATCGCGTTGTTTGTCAATCTGTTCCGTGCCCCCCCCCCCCAATCGTACATAGTAGAAAACAGTGTTAAGGAGGCTTTTAAAACACATCATTGAGATTACAGCACCTTTTAAAATAAACAGCACTGAATACCAACACAGGTAAAATGTCATTGCGAGATGGGGATCCGATATTCAACGGTGTGCTTTATGGCTTTCCAGTGTGTGATAAAATCTGTTCACCAGATGTACTATTTGTCTCCTGTGTAGCATACTTGAGCATCCTGTAGGCCTGAGGCCCATTTATTTCATGTAATTGCCTTTCCTGTGCACACCTTGGGGCACCCTAATTCTCCATTTTATTTCAGGCACTGTACAGGGTACCATCTGGTAGTTTAAAACTCATCCCATTTTATTGCACCACTGCAGCGGCTGTATTCAGCTGTAGTGCAGGCTTTCGGTGGAGACAGACTTCTTACTACCAGCCATTTATTTTTGCCTGAAATAAAGTAGACTTGAACTATCAACATGCAGGATTCACACGTAGATCATCACTGGTCCATACGAGCTTGACAGAGGTTCTCGGGCAACCTGCAGACTCGAAGCAGTTGCGAATTGCTTCACGCACAGCTGTTAACTTATAGAATTGGGATTCTAAATTCTTTGCCTACTTCTGCACGTAATGATATCTTTTTAGTATCTCATTTGTATTATTTCAGTTCAGATGAGCACAAAAATAAATGTATTCCATCACATCTGGAAAAGTACCGCAGAGAAATCGCTTAATATACAAAGCTGCACACCTCATTACGAGGTTCGTCACTCATTTCAAACCCAACCTTACCTCTGTCCCTCATCAACACGGCTTTTGTTCCACTGTTGTTTTCATTAAATTGTTAAATCATTTTTCAAGGGAATTTGCAAGATCTTGAAAAGGCGAGTTTGGAAATAATATACTTGGCAGAAGGAAAATAAATCTCAGAGCCACGCAGCTTTTCTGCAGCAGGTCCCCGATGAGAGTGCCTTCCCTCAACTTGTGCGCAAATTACATAGGAAGTGACTGTGATCTCTGTGAGGATTCATCTCCTGCCTCAGACCAGCACCCGCCCGCCACCAATGCGCCCACACAGCTGGGCAAGCCACTTTAACAAAGGGTCCCTGATATGCAAATTACACACACCCAGCTGCACTTTTCCAAATGAGTCATTGTTCACCTGCTGGCTCCCGCCTCACCAAATCCCTCTTGCGGCATGTGTTATGCATTCCCCATTTCCTCTCCCTTCCCTCCTAGTCCAACCGGGAAGGTCTGTGGCTTCTGGAATGGCAAGGAAAAGGCTGCAACCAGAGGGGGCCGGGTGGGCGGTGGGACGAGGTAAGTGATGACTTGGCTTACCAGCCACTGCTGCCTCTTGACATGTGTTATCTCGGCGTTGCCCAGGGAGACTACCAGTCTTTGGCCTGAGATACGGGAAGACTTCCCGGGTACAATCTGCCCCCTGGCACCGATGACCTGTGGCAATAAACAAACCAATGAGGAGATGGTGTCGTGACTATAGGCACCCTCGGCCCTTCCTTACGGTGCTGGTTGACAATGGCTCAATTGCACCTGGGGATGGGACGGTATTTAAGGGGGAAACAGGCTGGCTAGAGACCTGTGTGCAGCAGAATCTTTACATGTTTTGCATTTGTGGCAATGACAAATGTAGCTAAATGCACCTGGTTGTAGCTGTCTGCTGTGATCTAAAGCCTGTTTGAATGAAAAGAATAACTCCCCCTGTTATTTATTGTTGGAAGCAGAGTTTACTTTGCTGTCTTTAACCTCAGCAGAAATCAGAAATGCCAGTTTGAGCGCAAACTGATGAGTTCTAGGCAACAGAGCAAAGAGTCGTTGGTTGGTGTCTTGTAAATCAGCAAAAGAAGACCAGTGACCAAACAGATTCATATTTATTTTCCTGGAGTTTCCCCCTTCTTTGACTCTCAGGCAATCTCGTTCTATAAAAATGTTAATGCTGGTCTGAATATGAAGGGTAATTTTTTTCCCCCACAGCTCTGTCAAACATATCTTCCCAATAATTAAATGTGCATCCTTGGGCTCTAAGAGCAGTCTTGTTGAACAAAGCAATGGCAAATCCAACTAACCTTTGAAGAATGAGGGTGTCAAAGTATAAGCAGATGTTTTAATTTGCACAATGCTGGGATTTTTTGGATGCCAAATGTTCCTAAAATAGTTATTGTATCAAGACAGAAGAAGAAAGATATGCTCAGAAATAACCTGCAAGCCTCTCCGTCACAGCGACATTGTCTCGTTCAGCAGAAGTGATTTTGGAAGTGTTGTTAAGAAAGCTATATGTTAATCAGCATCTAACGAGAGTGTATCATAATTCTAGGATTATTATACACGAGAAGAATAAAATGAGAGAGCACAGCAAAATTTTAAAGTGCACACACACATACACACACAGACACAGTAAGTTAAATGCAGGGCAAAATAAAAATACTCATGCTCTTCCTTGCATATGCATGAAAAGTTTCTCAAGTGATTTAAGGGATGTGTGTTATTTAAAAAAAAAAAAAGGAAGATACATACTTTAGCCATGAAATTATAGTATCATGTTGTCTACCTAGTGGAACTTGCCTCGCTTTAGGGTGATGTTAGCACACGTTTTTTCACAAGTGGATGTATATGGAAAAGATTTATATAGACATAAGGAAAAATGTCCTGACTTTCAGAAGAGTTGTGAGAAGTCCAAATAGTTTACCCAAGAAGGCTGTGGAATTTACCTCCCGGAGACTTTTAGCAGCAGACAGGAGACCCATATGTTTGAGTTTATTTCAGAGTGGTTTGAAATGACTAAGAATGGGCTCATCAAGAATTTCCCCAGCCTCTCTCATTCTGTCAATCGCCTGGGAAGCAGGCTAGCAGTCCATCTGTCCTCCACCAAGCCAATCCTCTGTCCAGCCCACCTCTGAATCCATCCTCTCCCAAGTCCCAGTCATCACTTCTCAGAAACCCATGATCGAGAGGGTTGAGCTGAGGCGCACTCATGCATTGCTGGTGGTGGGCTGTGGGAGGGACGAGTGTAAGGTGGGGCACTCCCTATGGTGGACAATTTTTCAAAATCTACCAAACCTAAAAGGATACATTCCCTGTGTCCCTGCAATTACATTTCCAGGGCCTCCTCTTACACATCTATTTACGTGTTTCAAAATGACCTATGAATTAGTGATTTATTGTGGCAACGTTCGTAACAGCTAATGATTGGAAACAACTTAAATATCCATCAAGACTGATTAAATAAGTTAAGCACATATACATTAAAAGGAAGAGGCATCTCTATATGTCTCTGCAGAAGGGGCTTTCGAAAATACTAATGGATGAAAAAGAGGTGCAGAATATCATGTGTAATATGCTACCACCTGTATACCTAAGGATTCTTAAGTAAAAAGCATACTTCCCATAGCATAAAAAATAACTTGGGAACTATTAGACCTTTTGAATCTGCATGGAATATCTATTAAAATGAAGTAAGTACCTGGGAAAATGAGAAAACTTTTTTCCAGACCACAATCCCCCAAATAAAGGGATTGATTCTGTCTTATTTCCGGTTCTCCCTTGGTTTTTGTCAGGAAGCCAGTAGTCTAGGGTGGCCGTCCAGTGGGGATGGGCCTTTTTGACTCTGGTTTTCTCTTCTCCTTCCTATAGCTGTAAATTTCTAAGACAGAAAGAGGAAGAAGAAGGTACAGCCTGGTGAAAGAGCACCAGAGAACATGTCCATGTTTTACAGTTTGGTCACGGTATAAACGGGAATTGAGCAGAACTTCCAGGAGTTGCACAGAGCTGGGTGAAAAAGGATCGTGTGAACTCTGCTTAGGATCATGTGAAAAGGCAAGAGGGACAAATGGCCAAGAGATGGCCGGTTCCATGGAGGAAATGTAGGGCCATTTCCTGGGCCCCACTGGGCACAAGGTGAGCGTTCAGCCCAGCCGTTAGGGAGGGTTCCCTGTTATTAAAGCCTATGTGGATAAGGCAACTCAGTGACATTAATTTAGGAAAGTCACATCCAGAACTCTCTGAAATTATTTGAAAGTCCAGTTGTGGAGCCATTTGAAGAATCAAACCTCTGTATTTAACACTATTTTTGGATGCAGCAGTTCAGACAAGGGAACTACCAGACGTGGATCTCCCTCTGAGAGGTGGGAGACCCTGGCAAGCGCCTACACTCTCTAGATGGTTTCATGGTAAGGGACAAATGTCTATGTCTTTGAATCATTATGAGGTTTTAGTATAATTTAATCAAGACTCCACCACAGCACCGAGCACAGAGATGGCACCCAAGAAACAGTGGCCAATGGTATTCTCTGCTAAAATATTTGTCACCGCAGACACTTGGATTCTGTTCCAGAAGGCTCTTCACTGAGGAGGAAGAGACCCTCTGGTGGGGTCATGAGAGAGGCCCTCATCCCATTGCTGATTCAAGGCAGGTAAAGTGGAGATACTTTGCAACCTAGTTTACAAAGTCAAGACATCAGCTCACAAAAGGCCAGAATCACCGTGAGGGCAATGGTTTAACACTTAGATATTATATTCCCCTAACTCAAAACATCTTGCTTAAAAGAAAGGAGAGTTCAGTTCTGGGCTCCTACTCCTGAGATTTTTATTTAAAGAATACCCCATCTTTACTCGCAGCTGAGAGGCTGACGATTAAAAATTAGCCACTGTATAGTAGCTGAGCAGTAACAATTTTTCATAAAGGTTTTTACTACACATTTGGGATTATAATTTCAATATTATGCAAATGCATTTTATGGATCTGTAATACAGAATGTGTACTGGCATTAATGTGCATTAGCAGGCAAGCACAAAAAGGCTCCAAATGAGCCATTTTGGTGTCTGCTTTCAACATGTATTATGAATAATAAGTAAAATGTTCTGGTTTAGAACAAATAATATAAAATCTGAATTCCTCTTGATGTACATCAGTGATACAGCCCTATGCAACCCCCAAGAAATTCTTCCATCGGACACAATTAAAAACTGGCCCTTCACCGATGTATCCCTGCTTATGGTTTCTCTTCTTGAATGGGATGCAAAAGTAAAATAAATACATTTAATATGAACAGGGGGTAGTTTCCCCTCAGCTGATCAAAACCAGGCATTAACCACATAAATGAGTTAGAAAGGGCATAATCCCTTACATGTCAGGACGGTGCCCAGGCTACTTCCATTTTTAGAGGTTCCGCATCCTAAAAAAAATTGAAGAGGCATCCAGACAGAGTCACAGAACTTGAGGCATATTTCCAATTAATAAAATTAGCAAATTTAATGCCTTGAACATGAAATACTTCAGACAAGATGATTGTGTTATTGCAAAGATGCTGAAGTGAATTTCTGCACAGTGTGCTACAGTCTCCAATACGGGGACCCAGGCCGACATTTGCCTGATGGGGGTTTTCTTTCAACTCTGTCAGTTTGTCCTCTTGGTTATAGATTGGAGAACATGCTCAACAATTAACTTCCTGAAGGCAGAGGCCTGAGCCAAATTGTGCTCCTAAAGCCTAAAAAAATGTGTCTTTCCTTTTTCTTTTTTAAAAAAATATTCCCACATTCCAATTTTGCTTGATAGCAAAGAAAGCCAGACTAAGTCACAAGTACTGAGGGTGGTTGCTGATTATTTATAAGTAAGGTGAAATTTCTCTTTTCATTGGTGTACTTAGGACCTTGGGATCTACTGACCTTGTTTCTTGCATGTGTGTTGAATACGTGCCCCGTTCTTTGACACTCTGGAGGGGGACCTGGTTGCACTTGCCAGTGATTACGGGCTGGGCATTCAGTTGAGTCAGAATAATGTAAAAAAAAATCTTCTCTCTCAAACAGGTGTCCTTAATGTATTTTCAAATGCTACGCATTCCATGATTTATCCTCAAAATGATAACAAAATATCGAGTCCTTCCTGGGTCCAGTGTTTTGTATGCATGATCTTAATTGACCCACAAAACAATCTCCCAAAGTAGGTTTTATAATCCCCATGAAATGGCTGAAGAATCTGAAGTTTAAAAAGATTCAGTAATTTTGGGGTGCCTGGGTGGCGCAGTCGGTTAAGCGTCCGACTTCAGCCAGGTCACGATCTCGCGGTCCGTGAGTTCGAGCCCCGCGTTGGGCTCTGGGCTGATGGCTCAGAGGCTGGAGCCTGTTTCCGATTCTGTGTCTCCCTCTCTCTCCGTCCCTCCCCCGTTCATGCTCTCTCTCTGTCCCAAAAATAAATAAACGTTGAAAAAAAAATAAAAAAATAAAAAGATTCAGTAATTTGTAGGAAATCACACAGGCATATAGGTCTAATTTTACATTCCAAATTCTTGACTGTGGTATACCCATGGGTCCATTATTAATATGGTAGACAGTGGCCTTGGCCTCATTTGTCATGTAAGTTATGGCAATGGTGTTTGGTCTTTCGATCTGACACAGGCAGTGCAATTAATATTAGAGTCGGAACCCATTTCAACCAGTGATTACATCACTATTTTCTATATTGCTGTGGTTGGCTACTGCTTTCCATTTCCCCCTGACATTTTCCCATTCTAGATAGAGGTGTGTGGAAGGAAAGGTGGATAGAGCAGGAAGGTCTATACAAGAACGCAATAAATATGTGCTGGGCAAATCAATCAGATTTTTTTAAAGTTCTCCAATTAAAATTCAGCAAAAAGTCTCCAAGTACCTGCAGAGTGTAAGCTCTGGTTTTTGTCCTTGGCTCCTTAACAATTCAGAAAGACCCAAATGAAAGGCTACTAGTACCAAGGCCTTTCCAAGCATTAATTTATTCAAAAAGAAGCTGTTGGCCATATGCAGTTAAGGCTCCTACTCTAAGATACCTTCCCAACGGGTGAAATAGAAGATGCTGATTATTAAGAGCCGTGGTGCAGAGGCACGTATGTGAGACAACAGACAGTTCATCCTCTCGACATGATATTCCTGGCATCGTTTGCAGAGTCGTTTCTGTGCATTTGGCCCTTTGCACTATCTCACTTAATCTTCACAGCATCCTGCAGAGTAACTATTATTATCTTCATCTTATAAATAAGGAAACTCAGGCTCAGGTAAAGTAAATTGGCCAAGGTCAGATCGTTAAAAAGTGGTTGAATGAGGATTGAATTCCAGGTCTGCTTGGTTTCAGAGTCAGTGAGGGAGAAACACAGAGAAGATCATGAGTTTTAAAGAACGAATTTCAATTTTTCTGACACACTCTGGCAAGTCTTGCCTTTCTCGTGGTCTTTCACAGAGTCCGCTCTGTCCTTTCTGGGTTTCTCCCATCATCCTCCTTTGTTGTAAGCCCTTCTAGTTGTGAGAAGACAGCACGTGCAAACAATTTTGGTGTTCTTCACAGGGCCTCGTGTGGTGCCTGAGACAAAGTGGATATTCGACAGGCATTTCATTTATTCCCCATACATTTACCAAGTGCTTACTCAGTGGCCAAGTCCAGTAAAGAAGACAAGTCATGCCCTCCAGGAGCTTCCAGCCCCGGGGAGGTGATTAAAGAACCAAGACTCCCAACTGGGTGTGGCAGTGCTGTGACAGGGGGAGCAGGGGTGGCCGACCAGCTCGGGGCTCAGCAAAGTCTTTCCAGACGTGTTGTCCGAACCCACTCTGGGAGCATCAGTGACAGCCAAGCAGAGGGAGGAGGGATGTGCAAAGGTCCCTCCAGTGGGAGACAAGCACATGGCCTGTTCCAAGGATTATGAGTCACCTGGAGCTTCTGGTAAACAGGCAGGGGGGGCAGGGGCAAGGGGGCGCTGAGGAAGAGGAGTAGGGGGACAGAAGGGGACAGCAATGGAGGTGGTGCAGAGACATCAAGTGTGAGACTCAGAGCCCACCAGGTTCAAGTGTTTGTGTTTTATCCCAACCACTCAGGGGACGGGCTTCAGCAGGGGAGAAAAATGGCAAACACACAGTTTAGAAAGATGTGGAGAACAGACCGGAGAGGAGTGAGCCAGCGAGAGGGAGGGTCTCACCTTTGGAGAAGAGAAGGCCATTTTGTATATAACTGGGAAGGACACACAAATATTTTATTATGATCCTTAGAGCACCCCCAAAATCTGTCTTCTCTCATCATGAATTTGTGGGAGCCACCTGGACTAAAATATTGAAGGAATCTTCACTTCAAATGTCCTTGTGTTCAGATATCCCAGCTCGCTTCTCAGAGATTTAATTAGAGCTGCCTTGAGGCACTTTTTATCTTAACAATCTCTCTGCGGGCAGAAGTAACAAAATAACAGGAATCGATATAAACAACCTAAGAAGAAGACCTCAGAAAGAAAGAAATATTATTTTTGCTGATACACATTTTTTATTTTGAAAAATCATGAAGATCTCCATTAGGAAATCATTCTTCCCTGACATTGTGTTGCATGCTCAACAAATAGAAGGTAAATATGCTAAAATCGGTGTCTTTTTCATGGAAACCACATAACTATAAAGCTCTTTGTTTTCACCCAACTGCTGAAAACATTTGTGTAGGCAATTTCAGTAAACATTTGGAGAATTGGAAGTACTCTCTCCTACACATATGGTTCTTTATGAAGAGGTAATTTTTATCTATGTTCTACTCAATTGAATATTTATAAGTCTCTTTGGCCTCAAAGGTACCCGATCTCCCACCCCCCCGCCCCCGCCCCCAAATACAACTGACCTGTAAAGCTCAAGTGAGATTTATCAGTTACCCTTTAAGAACTTAGTGAGTTATTTTCGTTTTCTCCCTACGAATTTATTCCCAGTACAATCCTAAATTTGTCTAATTTGCTGTGTTATTGCAATTAGTCAATTCTCCCTTAGTTACACAAATAATAGCCTTATAAGTTTGAGGCTGTAAATCACTCATCCATTAAAAATGCCATTTCCTTGTACTGAAAATTCGATTCATTTGGAAGAGAAAAACCATGGCATGGAACAGAATTATGCAATGTCATGGACACATTAACATTTGGATCAAAATTTTACATTGTGTCAGCCAGTAAACAGTATAAATGGTTCAGATTTGCAATAAATAATTGTCTATTAATACTCTGGCATGCTGTAGCAAATTACAGTCTCACTTCGGTGAGCACAGCTGTAGGTGGGCGCCAGGGCCGAGGGAAGCGAGGACCACAGTTGGTTGAGTGGAAAGAGCCCATCACGTAGGGAGGCAGGGGAGCTCTCCTCTCCAGCAACGGGAAACACGGCTGTGGATTAAACGCTTGTGTGTGTAGATGCGGGAGGAGATCCCAGTGGGCCCTTATTGTAGCTGGAACATGAGATGCCAGAACAGAGCCCTGAGCTATAAAACCTGTAGGAAGCATACGTACTGAACCCAGCGAGGGCAACTTTCCCATTTGCTGAATGGGAGAGGGATGGCAGCTTATTTTCCTAACCAGAAAGCAGCTCCTGGCATACAGGACTGACCTCAGTGGGGGAAACTGGCTTAGGGCTGTAGCTGCCCGCAACACAATCGGGTGTTAATTACGGAGCCACCGAGGGACTGCCAGGAAGTCAGGCTCTCCCCAGAGTGTGCCGTATGGTGGAGGTATGACTTAGGCCCACCTTCCGTCTCTCTCTCCAGAATCTTCCTCATTAGCCAGCCGAAGAACCTAAAAACTAACACCGTTTTCACTGTTTCGCTTAAGCCTTTTTAGCACTGTTAAAATGCAAACAAGGTGTCTTGGAATGGCTGGTAAACAGATCTATTAACATTCATTAACATTTTGGCAAGCAACAGGTTATCAGCCAAAATTAAGGCACCAAATAGTATGAGGTGAAACTTAGGACAGGTAACCTTTAATAGGAGTGAGGGGAGAATGAAACGTTTCCCAGAAGATGTGATGAAGGCGTCGGGCAGGGGCACACTCAGGGAATTAGGGAATGAGTCTCAAGAGTGACTAATATCTGTATAGTTTACTTGTAAGGGTAAGTACTGCTATTATCACTCCCATTTCCCAGATGAGAAAACTGAGGCCCGGAGATATTAAGGAATCTGCTCATCAAGTTTAACCAGCCAATGACAATTTACACTGGCAAATCGGGCATCTCTAAAAGCTCATTTACCTTAGTTCATAATCTAGCCCAAGGTTCTCCAGGAATAATAAAGCTTACTTATGTTAAGGCCATTAGGTTCAACCAGTTGAAACCATGGCCCTTAGCAAATACCAAAGTTTAATGGAATTCTCTCTAATAAAGATTCTAGACTGAAAACACTAAATGTATTCCTTTATTCTTCCTACTCTCCTACTCAATGTCACTTAGCTCATGAAGAAAAGAAAATCTTATATTTGCCTCCAAATTCAGCATTCATTTACTATATACATTTAAAATACATAACAGAGTCCAAGCAGTCTTACAAATCATATTTTAACAAGAGTATTGATATCTGAAAAAGCTGGTTGTCTAGAGAAATATGATCTTTCTTGACTGAACTGGATAATATTTTCATCAAAATTATAAGAAAAATTTATCAAGCACCTATTAAGTATAGGGCATTGTCCTGGATTTTAGATGATTGCCTAATTTTTGCTTTTCATGTCTGCTGAAAGCCAAGTTTAATTTGGAGCTGTTTCTCAAGACGGGGGAGCAGCTGTGACTGATTTATCTAAATACTTTTAGAACATTTGAAAATCGTTTTTTTCTAATTCACCAGAGAATGATTAAATCCTTGTGGTCGTATACTCTCTTGAGCAGTATTAGTTTCTCCCTCATGTTTGGACAATTGCTGTGGTCTCATAACTGTGCCTCTGTCAATGACAGCTACTTTTTCTTGCACACCACCAGGCTAATCCTCTCAAAAGTCATTTTTATGACATCATCCTCCTACTCAAAACTTTCAGTGGTTCTTCACTTTCTTCTAAATCAACTCCCCAGCTGGTGTTCGAGGCCTCCACCATTTGGGTACCGACTGCCATTCAGTGCGTATTTCCCATGCTTCCTATGCTTCCCTCTGCCTGGTGGACTCGGACCCGGGTGCTGCACCCTCCGTCTGCCCACCCCCGCCATCCTCCCCATCCTCCCCTTCCGCCATCCCACCAGCCAGCAGCATCCCTACCATTCTTCTACAGAACTCCCCCCACACAGTCCCCACATTTCTTGACACCTTTGTCTGATGATCTTAGCTCCTTTCCTCTCCAGAATCCACAAGTGGACACTTGTCACAGAACAATAAAAAGTTAAAACTGGCAGGGAGTGGGGCCATTTGTTATTCTTATACAATAGCTTATTCTTATAGAGCTTTTCGCTATCTTCATTTTGTGAAATCGCACTGGATTAAGGGTGAGGAGACCGGATGCTACCTATTTTCACAAGAGGTGACCTTGGGCCAGCTACGTGAGCCCTTGGAGATTCAGTTACCTTATCTGTAAAATAGGGGCACCTGGCCTACCCCACTCCACAAATTGGATTTGCACATCAAATGTGATAATGTGTAAAACAGGGCTTAATAAATTCTAAATAAATTGTTTCTGTATTTCAGATGTTCCCATACATAGCACAGTCTTCCCCGCCCCACACACCCAGTGCTAAAGAACACTGTATTAGGGTGGAGCAGACAGGGACTTAGCAAATATTCTCATGATAATGTTCCACAATTCAAGGATATATCTCTCTGTATTTAGGAGAATTAGACAGACTATTTTATTCACTTCGGATGGCTCTTTGGGTTGTAGAAATTTCGGCCATCTCCTTCTGCCATATTATAATCGGCAAGATTTCTGGGGTGTTCAGTTTCTATCCAGTGCTTAGAGGTGTGACCTAGAACGTGGTCAACAAATCTTTGTGGGCCAAATGAATAAATATTCATTCCTTATCTTTCTTTTTAAAAATTTTTTAAATAATGTTTATTTTTGAGAGATTGACAGAGTGTGAGTGGGGGAAGGGCAGAGAGAAGGAGGGAGACACAGAATCTGAAGCAGGTTCCAGGGCCCGGGCTGTCAGCACAGAGCCTGATGCGGGGCTCGAACCCACGAACCGTGAGATCATGACCTGAGCCGAAGTCATATGCTGAACCAGCCGAGCCACCCAGGCGCCCCTCATTCCTCATCTTTCAATGATAGCACGATAACTTTTGGTTATTGATGTTTGCACTTCCAAACAAATTTGTTCCTATGATTTCAATCGCATTCCTCAAGTACAACTTTTTTCAATGCTAATTGCTCCGAACATCTCAGTACCTGCATAGATACAGAAGCCTTGGACTGTTAGTATCGTTCACAATTACTTGCTGAGTGTATGAGTTAGACAAAGTTAAAAAGATGATCTGTGTGATAAGGAGCCCCATTGGCCCTCAAAACGTCCGCATCTTTTAGTGTTAAAACAACAATAATGATTTGCTTCATTTGTGTACTACACACCAATGACATGAGCTAATTGCATATCTTCTATGAAATAATGTCCGTTATTATGTGGGTAACTACACATTAACACCATTGGAAACACTGGTAATTACACAGTATGTTACATTAATGCACCTGTGTTATCTTCTGATTGCCATATCATTAATTCAAGCGACCTCTATAAATCTGTTTCCCACCACCATTTTCTCATTCTGGGCCTCTTCATAACACTTCACAGACTATTAGGAAAACAATCAATTAATCAATTAAACTATACAGTTCAAACTATTCGTAAAAAAGAAATGATCTGAAGGGTGATCCTATTGCATTTTTTGTTTTTCATCACTTCTCCTTTGTGTGACATATACGAACAACTCTACAGCTACATTCGATTTCCTTTCATAAGAAATTCCAACTATTTTCACTTTGGAGAGAGTTGCAGCAAGATTTGGTTTAAAATAAATTTGAAGACTTGTCTGGTTCACAAGCAGAATCACAGCCTAAAAGGGTCTGGTTCACCCTAAAAAAAAATGCCAATCAAGTTTTCACAACACCAAGACACTTTAACGAAGGAAAGTTTCATGTTTGCTGCTAACCCCTGGGTTGACTCCCGGTTTTCATCTAGTTACACCAAACCTCAATTTTCTACAGCCAGTGTGGCCCTGACCATGCCCTCTCCTTGCAAGCCCCCATTCAACTGCAAAGCAACCCCAGCCCAGGAGATAAAAAAACCCCATGGCATTTTCATAGTTAATGGCAGGGCTACAAAACAGAAAATAACAGCAGGAATCTGAAGCCAGTGCTTTTATTGGACTAACTAACGATATAAATAAAATGGTCCCTGATTGAGCTTCAGAGCATCACTGTCTCTTTATCAGGCCATAGAAAACAGATCCAGGAGGGCAATAAATACGGCACATAACAGAGTGGAATTAAATGATTAGGCTTGAATTAACACCCTGTTTCTGAGCTTCACTTAGTGTTCCATGGCCCCAGTGAAACACTGCAATTCACAAACGCTCAAGGCCCATTTAATTTTTATTTCAAGCTAGTTCAGAAGAGGGGATTACCTATAACTCCCCCCTATTCCATTGTATAACTCTTGAAGTAACAACACTGATCCTGTCTAGATAGCTGTTAGGAAAATAGACTGTGCTGTGGGAGTCACGGAGTCTATCCAGCATTTTACCTCCAAGAAGTCATGTTAATTAAAGGGGACCAAATCCCCATCCCTGTGAAAGTGACAAGGCTGTCCTTGATGGGGAAATAATGAATTAAGTAAATCGACTTGATTACTTTCCTTGGTATTAACAACAGAACTCAGCCACTGTTAGTCCAGTATTTTCACTTTTTGAACAGTGGCTTCAGCCTAAGAGAGATCCTAAGTCCTACCTGCAAAATGGAACTTAGTATCACCTTAGAGGGATATACTTAGTGGCTCCTTTTCCCACTGTGTCATATGTTGTATGAAAAGGCACCTGAGTTCACCTTAAACCATGTTTGAGGGAAGTTCTTGCTGTTCTACACATTTCCATGTATATACAGTGGCTCTAGAGTAAGAAACCCAAGGCTGATATAGAAGAAGACGTGACTATACCAATGAAGCACTTAGAAACTTCAGATGAAATATGCAGCATAAATTCAACTCTGTATGTCTGTGACCTGAACTGACATATGAGATCAAGGGATATTTACTTATAAAGCAAGGTCCTTGAGGGTTATGAGGTAAGGGAGCTTAAAGATTTGAGCACTTACTAGATGTAACTTCATGCTGGGCTCTTTTCTCATTTAACCCTCACAGCGTCCTAACAAGTGGGCATCCATCATTCCCATTTTACAAATAAGGAAACTGGAGGTCAAAGAGGGATGTAATAACTGCCCAAACTCACACAGAAGGTGGTAAGGTTGAGATTCAGATCCAGTTCTAGCTGATCCCAAAGCATGACCTTTCTAGCAATACTATGGTATCACCTGCTTAAGACTCCCGGCTTTGGTACAGAAAACTTCTCCAACAACCCAAGAAGCCATCCATTATGTAGAGGAGGAATGAAGCTGATTCCATATAGTGTCCAAAGGGTAGAAAAAAGAACAAAAGGGTTTTGGCCATGTAGGAGAACAGACCTTCAACCAATTGTGGAGCTCTCCCCTGGAATGTAGATGAATCTGCCTATCCAAGATTGCTTCGGAGTGTGAGTCATGGTGTAAGTGACATCCAGAATCTACCTATCATCACCTGAAGGAGCACCGTGAGTCCCGACTGAAATACAGCAGAAGGATTCCTCCACATTCTTAAGAAAATGAGGTCTGACCAAACCAAAGTTTCCCCTAACCATCAGCTCAATCAACATAGCATGTAGTTGTGTACAAGACAATTAGAAAGGGACACCTCTTAGATCAAGCCTTCTCCCCTTCAATCCTTTCTGACAACAAAATTACTGTAATCCCAACTCAAAATGATGCTTGAGTACCTGCAGTGAAATGCACACTAACATTCACATAATTGTCTCTTAAAGCATTCTCATTGAGGCACCTGAGTTCACCTGGGCATTGAGATTGTGGAGAAGTTACAATAACAAGAAACATTTTTTAAAAGATGACCACTAGTAAGTTTACTGGTGATAGATTTACTGCCGCTTGAGAGTGTTGAGTTGTGTCTCTCTGTTGAACTGTGTCTGGGCATTCAATAGGTAGGAAAGTGTTTAATTTCATGTTCTATACAATATCCTTGTAATTTTTAATACCTAATAAATTAATTAAAATGCTTTTGACACTCAATTAATGTTACATGGTAATAATTACATCTATTCCTTTATAAGTGATAAATTCTCTGAAACTTTATGTTTTGAGAAAAGATCTTTGTTTACAAAAAAGAGATATTAATATGATTTCAGCACATTGAATTTGAATGATTAATTTTTCATTCCTTGGCCAGCAGTTCCTAAGCAAAGGTTAGGTTGTAATAGCTCACATGTGAGTCTCAGCTTTTGTGATTGTTCTTGGCTCTGGTTTTTAAGATTAATAACAGGGCCCTTGATATCTTACGGCCTAGACTTAGATACAATCCTAGGCTTCCCTTTGAGCTTTGTTTTTCAGTATTAAGTGAAGTGAAATCTACCTCTACAGTGTCAGCAATAAAAGATAGACTGTCTTTGAACTTGACTTCTAGTCCACTTGATTCCACAGCAAGCCATGGCTTCAAATAGCTTACTTGCTAGTTAACTAAGCCAATTTGTTTGGTTAACTGGTTACTTTTGCGCTTTGAAGACATAACTTCAGTTTAAAAAATCCACGTAAAGAGGGATAAAACCAGGAACAAAATAATGGACTACCAGAAGTTTTCCTTTTCAACTAGTTACAGCAGCAGTGTGTAAAATGATCACAGAGAATGCTTGCTTTAAAATTGTGAAGTGTCTGCATTTATGAGTGAATGGCTAACCATGGTAGACAGAACAACATCACCATTTTTAAGTTGATTTTTCTGTGACTTAGTTTCTTCACCTAATATGAGGATTGTAACACCTTATGGGATTGTGTGGCAATCAAAAGACATAAAAAGTGTGACTTTTACTCTAAAAAACCCATAAAATGATATGCAAGTATGAGATATTACTATTAATAATTCTCAGTAAAGACTGGCCAGCCAGGATTTTAAGTTCTTATCCTTGGCCATGTCGTTTTTTTATTACCCATTGATTAAAACTCTCCCACCCTGGCCTTGTTTCAGACCTTGTACACTTGGGTCTCCTTACAACACTTAATCACTGATCACATAAAGTTTGAATCCATGGTGCCAAACTACAAAACCACTTCTAGAACAATTCTGTCTGATCACCTTGGTCTCCTCAACACCCTGTTCTTGGTCTAAACCCTTTCCTTTTTGACCGTATCTTTTGACCAAGAATTTGCAAAAGTGAAATTGTCCAGGGAACGGCTTTGTCAGACGCTCTACTTTTCTATTTGATGTTAGAGAATTTATCCTCTGAGGTGAACATGTAAGCTCACTGTACCTCAGGTAAGTCTCAGCTCAACATCCCTCTTTATTACATGAGAATTACTCTTAGTGTGATTCAAAGCCTTCTGTTCACCTGCAGCGTTTATTTACCTGTGTGTCATCCGTGTCCCTCCTCTGATATGGCTGTTCCTGAAGAGGAGGGGTGGTGGTGTTCTCTTCACCACGGTCTTCTGGGCCTACAATATTCCCCAGAACGTAGGAGAAGCCCAATAAATTGCTGAATGGCCAGATGAGTTGCTGTCAATAGAGAAGGTCACATTCGATATCACTAAAGCATTGAGGTGTAAACACCATTTTTTTTCCTTCCCCAGATGAAAACTTACCATTTTTCTAACCTCTCACAATAAAATTTCACCAGCTAGGTCCTTAGCCATGTTAACTTCTTACTCGTATCGCTGCGTTTCTCAGGGTCTGAGGCTGGGCCAAACGTGGTGAGGTTTTCAAAAAATGTATTTTAAATATAATTTTAAAATACACTCACTAGCAGGGGGCTCATAACGTTCAGCCTCAGCCACAATCTGGACTATGGGCTGCCAAATGCTGCATAAATAAATCATCAAGTCATTTTGGCATCCTGTGGGCCAGAAGGAATATCTTCTTCAGTAGATTTAAAGAGACATGGTTCTGAAAGAAAGAGGAGTGAAGTGAGTGATTAAATAGGTACTCTCCTGGGGTATTATTCTTCTGAGGTTTGGGCAAGTTGCTTGAAGTGGTGATTGTCCATTTTACCAGGGTAGATTCTTTTTTTTCTCTTTAATCGGAATCTATCGTGGAGTTGAAAGAATCCATTCCAAACCCACAACAAATGCCCCTACCCACTTTGCAACTATTGGTACACTTGAAAAAGGAAAATGCAGTCCAGCAGTCATGACAGCAGGTCACAAGGACAGTTTGTGACCATGTATATGTAGCACAGATTCAGAAAAGTCAGAAGGAGGCCAGGCAACAGGAGCACCCAGGGCAGTGTATGATGTAGCATCAATGGCTAGGGGTGGGTGTCCAGACTAGAGCTCAGCTGTGCAACTCTCTCTCTCTCTCTCCCTATCTGTCTCTGTCTCTCTCTCTCTCTCTCTCTCTCCCTCTCTCTCTCTGTCACACACACACACACACACACACACACACACACACACACACACACACTGTGACTGTCTGCTTCCCTGGTTGAATCTCCCTGGCTAAGCCAATCCAGGTTGTTCAGCAGCTCAATGGCCTTCAGAAACTTGCCAGAATGAAGAACACTGAATAAAAACGATGTGATGTATCCATTTCCTGGGGATTCAGAAGCCAGGCCCAGAATCGGAATCCTTCCCCAGACCTCAAAAAAGGACAAGGAAGAGCAGCTTTGAGGTTTGCAGAAAGTGCTTTTATAACACCGTTCATAAAAAAGATCTGTGTAACAGTCAGGGCCAGTGGGGGCAAAAATTGCAATGTCTTTTCAGAAGAGTTGATTATAATGCCACTGATGTAAGAATGTAAAACCCAACTCATTCAGAGGAAGCCCTCAAGATCTGAGGTATGGGGGTACCTGGGGGAACACACATTCAGACACAGAAATATCACGCAAGCCTGATTGAATCCCCCCCGCCCCCATATTTGGACACGCACACACGGCAATCCTCTTCTTGACAAGCATCCCTTTTTTTTCCTGCTTTGTCTTACTTGTAACCATGGCCAAAAATTAAAAATTGTATGCACTTCCTTTTGTACTTTGTATTTACTAAAATCCTGGCCAGTTCAATTTTCATTCCTGGGAATAAATATCTTATCTGATGACTATCTGTATCTGTCTCAGTCAGTGGCTGATAGACCTTCCTTGGGTTATTAACCAGTTAGTTTCTCCCAGAAAAGAGGTCATTAGCTTCTAACATCACTCAGGTTGTCAGGACGTGCAGGTAACCAGATCCTCTCATTCTGGTTTATCTTTAATTCAATCTCCAGATTTTTCAGCTCTAGCTGTCGTCTGGCTTCCACTTAACATATTTTCATCTGGTCGTGGTGGAGGGGGTGGTTTTGTTTTTGTTTTTGTTTTTTAACAACTCAATAGCCAATATAACGATGACAGAACTGACAAACACCGCATTAATGGGTTTCCTTCCCTCATCTAGGCTCCAAGCTGCCAAAAGCCAGAAAGGGTAAAACAGATTCCGGGCAGTTACAGGTTAAGAATCATTTGCATAAATTAGCAAGTTTTGCAAATGAATTCATCTAGTGAGAAGTAAGACACGGGACACTGCATTTTAATAATTGACATTCCACATGAAATGCAATGTTCTTGAGGAGGAAATTGAGCTCCAGGTTGCTATTAGAACCAGCGGAGCAGCACGAGTGGAAAGAAATGCCATCCCCCATTATGTGAGTTACCGCTCCTGCATAACAACGACCGCATTCGGATGGGCTTCTTTTAATAACGGCACTAGTGTGCGCTCACTGAGAGGGAGAATCAGAGGAATCTGCTCATCAGCAGTACCGAACAGGAAATGAAAATAAAGAGTTCCTGGGCATGCCGCCTTAACGTGCAGTCAGTAATTCTTACATTCTCTTTCTAAAGTAATCTTTCATTTTCTGTTTGATTTGGCAGCGAGTCTCCCCTCCCTCTTCCTTGTCAATTTTATGAAACGCTTAGGAGATTGTTTAAAATATACCGAGGGTGAGTAAAAAAAATTTTAATTAGCCAATTTGGAGGTTGTCTTTCATCATGTTGGTTAAATTACAAATAAAGATACGTGGGCCATTTTGTTGCCTCCTAATTTGTTTAAGAACATGCCACATTGCAAACGCTGGTGAGGGTGCCGAATTAATGCCTTTCCTAAGGTGTTAGCCAGTCAATCAAAGTCAGGGTATCCAGAATGTGGGAAGTACAAACTGCTCACATATGCGGTCCCAGAGGTGGATACAAGTCCACCCGTAACAGTGTTTCCTGGCATAATTTATAATTAACATAAAATGAGTTAAATCACTCACTCGATAGACTTTTTTCCAAGTTCATGTAGAGTAAGTGTGTCATATCAATTAATTCTCAATGAACTGCAGCAGCCAATAAAATTTCTCCCAGACACTGGTAATAATCCAAGATATTGATGGAAGAGGTATCGTCATTAATATGAGTATAAGCCTCAAATCATGTACAGAGAACAGGCAGATACAGTTCCTTCCTTGGAAAGGGGACATGATTATTTCCAGCTGTCTGTTGTTCTTTCCAATTTGTTAAGCTTTCTGTCTGCTCTCACTTTTTACACTCATAGCCTTTTAATTTTGCCTACACCATCGAATCCCCCTAGTGTAGCTGTCTGTTTTTGCAGGATATCTAATCTGAAAAAGTTAATACACATGAACAAATTAAACAGATTCAAATAAAAGGGATGGATTATATTACCCATATAATTGAGACATTTTCAATGGCTTGTCTGCATGTTCGCAACCACAAATAATTGACATATAAAAAAAATCAATGCAACCAGATTTGTATAATTCAAATAGGCGTCTTAACTGTTATTTGGGGGAGTCTTTTTGTAACTGAATAAGCCAGTTGATTCTGGTACTATGTAGACAGAACCCCAAAGCCCTACATTTCTTTGTGGATAATACACGGTTATAAAATAAAGGAGCCAAGGGCCATTTGATTTGTCACATCCAAGCTTGTGTTAAATGATACTTCACTGATTCACCTAGATTTTCCTAAACAATAACACCTGTTAAGCAGAAATGTTTCTGATTTCATAGGCATTTTCTTTTTTACCTAGGGAATATTAGTTGGTCCTCAGGTTAAATATGTGTGGTAGTTGGAGAGGACGATCTTTTGTCTACGTCTCCATCTGCACTCTTAGGGCAACATCAGAGGAAGAATCCTGAGGAGCCTGTTGGTATGTGTAACGGGTTGCCGTGGCTCTTCTCCCAATAAAGGGTGTGTTCAGACTTTGCTTATTTATAGACCAATAAAAAGAAATTTCCACTGTTCTCTTCAGCAGGCTGAGGATAAATAGCTCTTCCGCTTCTAACATTTAATGTTCACAGATACAAAAACAACTGCTCTGAATATTAAGCCAACATTCGTATGTTTTTTTTCCTACGAAGGGGAGAAATCCTTGAATACGAAACAATGGCAGATTCAGATATAATCTTTCCCATTTTAGAACTGTTTCATTGCAAATTGTGTTCCTTAACAAAGAGGCACTCCAGGCTTAATTTGGTTACTGGATGAAGCATCAACTCGCGTGCTGTGACGATTTTCTCTGTGACCTGAGAGCTTAGGGCTCCATGGCATGAAATCTCACTCCTGAAGGCAGTGCAGCCACAGCACCAAATGCCCTCTGATGAGGTGGCTACTGCGGGGTCGAGCTGTTCTCCCTGAGCATGTGTGCAGCAAATGCTTTCTATTTTCACATTCTAGAGCAAGGAACAGCATAAATTATCCCTAATTCTTGATTCTGTGATGAAGTAGCCATCTGGTCTGATAGTACAGTGACAATGATATAGGAGTGAACACTCTGCTTGGTCTACTGCACAGAAAAGGACAATAGGACATATTTTAAAATGTCAGGATCCATCAGAAACATGTTCAGGAAAGTTTGCATTTATGAAAATAAATAGTATTGAAGATATATCATGATGCAAATCTAATTATGGTTGTTGGGCAGCTGAATTAAATTAAGAGTAAATCTGAATCTTTCCAATTAAAAATGTGTTATTCCTTTTTTGCTGTGTTTTCTGTTTGCAAAAAAAGATGCTTCACTCTGCTCTGGGGAAGTTGCGTCACAAAGGCTGTTGACCTGCTTACCCTTCTCCTTTGACATATGTATGTGGAACTCAGACTCCATATATGATGAATTTGGCAATTTCTAGTTAGTTACTAGTGAAAATTGTCTTCACCACTAATCTATGATAAGGCACATATACTATTGGAGTGGGGACTATTGAGAAATCACATGCGCGTGAGCGTAAAGTATATTAACAGAATAGCAAGAGGCTTATTTTTTCTAAAGTCCTCCCATTTAATTTATTTATCTACCATTCATTCATTCAACATCATTGAGTGTACTTTTCATGTACCAAGCATGAATAAGGTGTCTTCTTGAAATTTGGGGGAGGAGAACAATAATAGATTTGGATACTCCTAACGTAGTTGATGGACATTCCTTTTAGTAAGAGTGATTTGCAACCACATGGTGATTGCCTATGAACACCCAGCGTCGGTGTCTGTATCACTGCTATAGGAAGCCAGTCAGATGAACATCAGGGCTGCAAGATCTTGGGTGGGACAGATGAGAAGCTGGCTGAGGGTAGGGAAAAGACCTGCTCACTGGGTGAGCGTTGTAGGTACTAAAGCCAGCTTGTAGATGCTCATATAGGCACAGAGTTCAGAAGATCTAAGAACGTCAGCTATGATTCAGGCAGCTGGAAGCAGGAGGTCTAATTCAATGGGAAGAATACTGCATCAAGATCTGAGTAATAATGAGAGCCCCCAACTCTTAGTGGAGGACAACTCTGAATAAAAATTGAGCCTTTATTATCTTAGTTTCTAATAGGTACGTGCCACTTCTCAAAAGATCTCAGCACTCTTTCTCTGTGGGGTCCAGATATTGGGAAATAGTCATTCCTTTTTTTTTTTTTTTTCTGAAGGAGTAAGGAATTCACAGATTCAAGGAATAGCTATTGGGTATCTGCTGTATGTCACAAATAGCTCAAATTCATTGCACATAGAACAGTCCCAGAGCCTGTTTCAAAGATGAAATTTTACCAGGTGTTGTGATTATGAATCCCTCAGTGACTCTACATTGACCTTTGGAAGCAAATCTATGATTTGGCCACTGTTCATTTCCCCAGCTTCATCCTTTCTCCCCTCACCCCCTGGGGTATCAAACATCACAGCCATGCTCAACAATTTGAATTCTGCCTTTGTCTTTCCGAGTGTAGCCTTCCATTGGAGTCTTCTCACTTCCTTCATTGCAATCTCATCTGGATTGACAAGATTTTCTGCTTCCTTTCTAGAAGTTGGTCCAAAGGATAAAACAAGCCCTTGGTTCCCCAAGAATTGAGATTGACTTCTCCAAGTACTGAGGTAGTGAGCAAGGTCCTAGGGCTGACACTGGTCTTCTCGTTTGCTCTTATATTCTTCTTCTAAAAGGTCAGTACACACGAGGCACCTGGGTGGCTCAGTCGGTTAAGTGTCCGATTTTGGGTCATGGTCTCACAGCTTGTGAGTTCGAGCCCCGCATCAGGCTCTGGGTTCTGTGTCTCCCTCTCTCTCTGTGCCTTCCCCACTCACACTCTCTCTCCCAAAAATAAATAATAAAACATTGGGTTCTGTGTCTCT
>NW_024412395.1:57237838-57452648 GCF_014898765.1 Herpailurus yagouaroundi | reverse complement strand
CTCTCTCTCCCAAAAATAAATAATAAAACATTGGGTTCTGTGTCTCTCTCTCTCTCCCAAAAATAAATAATAAAACATTAAAAAAAAACTTTAAAAAAGTCAGTACGCACTAACAGTCCCTTGCCTAGGAACCTTACTCCCCACCCCTTAGTCTGCTTATTGTTGTGCTTCCTTCCAAAACACAGCAGATGGTCTCCTGATAGTCTCACCAACTTGGAAAAGAGCATTATCACTCTACTACCTTCCTGAGCAATGGCTTTCAACCATGGTTTCCCTTTGGAGAAAAGATATTTGTTTTTGTTTTTGGTTTTTTGGGGGTTTTTTGTTGTTTTTTTGTTTTTTGTTTCCAGATGATTGCTAGGATTCTGGGGTCTGGCAGCATTAATAGCCTCTTACTTGAGTGAAACCCTACTTCCTGCCTATGTGGGGTATGTCTTTGATCCTTATCACTCAAACAATAAAACGCTGCCTTCATCAAAAAAATATCCTAGTATCCACACAAGAATCACTTATAAAAAACAAAGGAGTTATTTGTTGAAACAGAATTATATTCTGCTCTTATGTGTATAATTATAAGCATGGATATTATGTATTCACTCAAATATGCCCCATTAAATAAGACCTTATTTAAAAACAATGGCGCTGGGGCACCTAGATGGCTCAGTCAGTTAAGCATCTGACTTTGGCTCAGGTCGTGATCTTGTGGTCTGTGGGTTTGAGCCCCGTGTTGGGCTCAGTGCTGACAGCTCAGAGCCTGGAGCCTGCTTCGAATTCTGTGTCTCTCTCTCTCTCTCTGCCCCTCCCCTCCCCTTCTCTCTCTCTCTCTCCCCCTCTCTCTCAAAAATAACTATTAATAAAATAAAACAAAATGAAAATTTAAAAACACTGGCATTGATAGAACCTACATTTTCACAGAAACAGACGCAAAAAATTTGCACATCTCTTCAGAATGCTGTGCACTCCCTGAATCAGTCATGTGCTATTCACTGAATATTCATGTGCTCCCATGTGCTCAGTGGGCCATGAACAAGAGTCACTCCTGGGCTGAAGCATTCAAGAGTCAATGTGCAGCTCTCTGACTCTCTTTTCTCCTGCCATGACACAAAGATGAGTATGCATTGAGATGGTGGAGCTGTAAGGTACAAATAGCTTGGATCTGTATGTCATAGCATGGTGGACAGCTACTCTGAAGAGTTAGCTGACTCACGTTGGGACTCAGCACAAATAAGAAATAAACCTTGGGGCGCACCTGGGTGGCTCAGTAGGTTAAGTGTCCGACTTCAGCTCAGGTCATGATCTCATGGTCCATGAGTTCAAGCCCGGTGTCGTGCTCTGTGCTGAAAGCTCAGAGCCTAGAGCCTGCTTCGGATTCTGTCTCTCTCTCTCTCTCCCTCTCTCTCTCTCTCTCTCTCTCTCTCTCTCTGCCCCTCCCCCTCTCATGCTTTGTCTCTTTGTCAGAAATAAATAAACATTAAAAAAATTTTTTTAAATAAATAAGCCTTTATTGTGCTAAGTAACTGGGACTCTAGGGTTATATTTTTATTACATCAGAGCCCACGCTATCTTGACATACATACTCCATTATCTCAGATTCTGACATACACAGAACATGGCAAGTTACTTTAAAATTGATTGAGGTATTGATATAGGGAAGCATGCCAATTAATGTCCGTTTTTATGAAGATTCCGTTCATCTTATCTGAATATGCTGAGGATATGGAGAACAGTGATAACTAGTCTGAGAGCTTTCTGTGCTGGTATGTTATCTGCGTTAATGTGAACTTTTATCACCAAAACTTAGACAAGTTAAGAAGTTGGATGCATATCAAAAACACGTACATTGTAGCAAATCATCTTAAAGACTCACTAGAAGCTTTAAATATTGGTTATGTAAAATGAAACCTTTTCTATCTAATCTGATTTAGGCTCAGCAGTTCAAAGAAGATTTAAGGCATAATTTGTCCAATGGAACTGTTTGAGACGCAGGTCTGTTCGGTTTTGGAAAATGAATTCCATACTGAAGCGACCGCTTTCTCTCCCATGGTGGATATATAATCTGTATGAAGCCACTCATATCAAATTCTTGGTCTTTGGAAAGATGTTGAACTTGGACACCTTCTCCTTGTGGCCCACTTATTAATTGCTTATGATTTACTTGCCTCCCCCATTTCGGCTTCAAAATATTGAGCCAACAAGACAGAAGTAGTTACAGTTTCAAGAATGTTTCTTGCTTTTCTGTTTTTTAACAGGGTAAACTTTCAAAAAACGATTTTTAAAAATTGTGTACTGGGGAACTAGAATGAAGATAAGGTGGGAAAAGAAAAGGGATTGTGTCAGAAAATCTAAGCTAAGAATTATTATTGAGATTAAACATTAAATTTGGCTCTGAGTTTCCTAGTAGTCAAAGCAAGAGGGCAACCTGAAAAGTTTTATAGCCTTGTTTCAATTTTGGCAAAAAATAATGTTAACGGCAAGGGTTACTGGTTGACTATACAGATCATTTAAAAAACTATTTTGATGGTCTGATTTCAAGCAGCACTTCGTCCTGCCTAACTAGAGGAATTCTCTACAAAGTTTATCTTCAGGAAACTAAATTAATTTACCGGTTGAATGAAATTATTTCGTACTGCAAATTCTTTTTGAATGCTTAAGTGAGGAGATTATATCTGAGAAGTAGAGAAACAAGTTGAGCAGGATAGAGACCCACCATTCACAATGATTTTTAAAGATTTTTCTCCGAAAGTCAATTAATCGTCTGCATTAGTGTGGATGGTAGTTAGCAGATCCCATCTAGAGAGAGTTCTGGGAGACTCTACAAAATGTGTAACAATCATTATAGTACTGGGGAAAATAGCTCACTCTGATGTTAAAGAAAATGTTCCCCTATACGAGCAATTAAATCCTGAAGTCTTTATTGACCAGGTTGTCCAGCTGCAATCTGTTCCAGTATATTTTTCATAGAAAGAGTTGTTCCAGGGGCGCCTGGGTGGCTCAGTTGGTTAAATGTCCGACTCTTGATTTCAGCTCAGGTCATGATCTCATGGTTTGTGAGTATGAGCCCTGTGTCGGGCTCTGCACTGACAGCACAGAGCCTGCCTGGGATTCCTTCTCTCTCTCTGCCCCTCTACCTTCTCTCTCTCTCTCTCTCTCTCTCTCTCTCTCTCTCAAAATAAATAAATAAACACTAAAAAAAAAAAAGAGTTGTTCCAAAGAGGTAACACATTTCTTTGTCGTGTCTCCTGAAGCCATCTTATCTTTCTAACTTTGCTGGCTTTTGTGGGCTTCACGGTAGTATTTGCAAATCAAAAGAGGATGCCAGTTACCCAGTCACCAAACCCAGAGAAGGCAGGGTCTGTTTCAATTCCGTGATTTCTTAATAGGGAAGCCCAGCCCAAGAGACAGGTGTTGGATCCCAGAGGGTCACCTATGAACTGGTGTCCTTGCTCCATTCCAAACTAGAGACCTTTGTTTTACGATGGCTACTGCCGTTGGCTACTACTACAGAAAACTCTTGGCTCTGACCTGTCAGTGCACCCATGTCCTCCAAAGTGCAGGAAGGCAGACGCTCTTGGAGTTTGGTTTAACACCGGTGCTCACTTTACTGGCAACCCATAGAGACTGTCTGCAGTGAGAAGCTAACCAGCAGTATAAGCTCTTTGACACTAGGGCTTACAGAGCAGAGTGTAGAGACCCTTTCTGAGCAAACTTTCTGTGTGAGTCTGTGTGGCTAACTCCTTACTCAGGTCCTCCAAGAAGAAGGGAGATCTACCCTGGGATCTGCCTGGTACAGTTATTGTGATATTCACAATGGATGCTACTGTTTCAAGAGCTCACCTGGGAGGGAATGGTGGTTTGGAGGCCATAGGAAATGTAGGTGAGTTTTACCTTCTCTTCCTGGGGAAGAAGATTCAGACAACAAGTCATATGGAGAGGGCTTGCTGGTGAGTGCTCCTAGGAGCAAAGCCTGTAAGGAGTTGAGGGAAGGAGGACTGGGCAGAAGCGAAGTTGAACTGTGATGGGTTGCAACAGGAGTCTCAGATGATTTTACAGGGAGGTCTGGAGCTGGGATGGCCTTTCAGAGATGCCCCCAAATTGCAGCAAAGGTGCTGGGCTTTGTGCCCACGTATAGTCTAGGCATTACATGTGGGCTGCCCCTGAGGAAGCAGCTAATTTAGGCAAGGCAGCTTCCTTTGGCCAGGGGAAGTTTCTGACGAGGGTCTCAACTATGAGCTGTGAGCAAATGACACTTCTGGAAGTGGGAGGGGGAATGACATTGACCTTTTTGGACCTTGGTCCAAAAGGAGGAAACTGGGTGGCATACCACACAACTAGGTGACTTTTTTGTGGGGGGAGATGGGGAAAGGGAGAGGACGGGGGAAGGGTAGAGGAAGAGGAAGAGAGAGAATCTTAAGCAGGCTCCACACCCAGCACAGAGCCCAACGTGGAGCCCAATGCAGGGCTCGATCTCACGGCCATGAAATCATGACCTGAGCTGAAATCAAGAGTCAGGCACTTAACTAACTGAGCCACCCGGGCGCCTCAACTAGCTGATTTTCTATCCCAGTACCTTCATATAGACAATTAGCTTCAGAAATATATTAAAGGGAATGATATATTTAAGGGGTGTGGGTGGGGGTGGATAATCACTTGCGTCTTGACCCAAATTGTTATAAGGATATATACAAAGTAAAGGACTATTTATTAGAGGAGTGGGTGAAATGATTCCATGATTCTCAATGGCTATTAGAGAAATTTTTCTTAAATTTAAGAAAATGGTAGTGGTAAGTAGGCAGAAGTTCTTGTTTACATGACCTAGTCCACCCATGAGAATCGTTCTGGCTTGGAGTAGAGCTGGAATTGGTTATCTTTCAGACCACGCTTGACCTTCGAGAGGTGGAGGGACACACTATCACCCCATGATCATCCGGTCCCCAGACACAACTTCATCCCTTGGGCTTTCAGAAACCTACCTGATTGAAACCTCCCATATCAAGAGACATTAAATGAATAAAGCCCATGGGAGACCTTGCTGTTAATGGTTTCAACCTTAATGACTTCTCAAGGTCATTTCAAGTCCTATGCTATATTTAAATAAATATATATACATACACATTATCAGAAATTCAGACAATACACAATGATGAAATAAAGAATTAAAAATTAACTTTAATCCCACCATGGCTAACATAATGGTAAACATTCATTCTTCTAGTCTTTTCTTCCTACCCATGTGCAAGTACTGTTTTATTTATTTTTATTTGTTTTTAATTTTTTTAATGTTTATTCATTTTTGAGAGAGAGAGACAGAGCACAAGCAGGGGAGGGGCAGAGAGGGAGACACAGAATCCACAGCAGGCTCCAGGCTCCGAGGTGTCAGCACAAAGCCTGAGGCAGGGCTTAAACCCAAAAACCGTGAGATCATGACCTGAGCCAAAGTCGGACGCTCAACTGACTGAGCCACCCAGGCACCCTGCAAGTACTATTTTAAAAAATGATTTTACCATGGAGACATACAGCTTTGTATTCAAATTCTGGGTCCACCACTTACTCCCGGTGTGAGTTCAAGTAGTCCACTCTTGATTTTTTTGTTCATGTCTAAAATGGGAATAATTACAGTCACCTCATGGAATTTAAAACAAGGTGATACATGTAAACCATATATTCCATTGCCTGGTGCAAAACAAGCATTCAATAAATATCATATCCTTTACTTCTCCACTCGAAGGGCTAACCTGGAAAAACCACAAAGGACTGAACTTCCAGAACTGAGTTATGATCTAAGAAAAGCCTCCTTAAAAAGATCTCAAGCTTCACTGCTTAAATTAATTCCAAACTTTTTCAAGCTATTAACAGGCAATGCACAATTTGATTCAGATATGTAACACGAGACTATGTAATTAAACATATATATCCTGAAATTAATTTTACATTCACTTTTATAATACAGTACACTTATATAGAATAACACATGGCTCTTGATTAAACAGCAGACTGCCATTCAGTCAAACAGCTCAAGATAGATCATAAAACGTGAAAATGCAGCATCAGCACCAAAATATGGTTATGGGATTTTAATATTCACTTCCACACTTTTACCTAGGTAGCATAAAAATGGATGTTTCCGAGAGAAAATGTTAAGAAAATGTTAAGCATTAAGTACATCACATTTCTGCTTAAATGCTGTTGGGTCATCGAGATTTATTGTAAATAAGACAAGAGAAATTTAGAGATTTGTCTTTCAAAGTAAAGTTAATTAGGGCCAATATAATTTTGGTTTAAAATTTTCAATTATGGAAATAAAAAACTTTTAAAGGCATTTGAGTTTATTATTTTCTGTATTTCTTATTTTATTTTCAAAATAAAATCTACTGAACTGTGCACATATTATGATGGAAATATTTTCTAAATCTCAACTCTAAATAATCCAAACCCATGCACAGTTGGGGGAATAGGGAAAAGGATAAATGAAATACACAGATGATTCCTTAAAGTCTTGTTTCATTCTTTAATGTGATTTTCTTCCCTTCCACAAACCTTTATCTGAGCAATAAAAAAGACAGTCAAATTGGCCATTTGAGTTTCATTTACCTTACCTTCCCATGTTGGAAGACTTTTTAGGTGGGAAAAACACTACACTCTACTAAAACTCACCCACTCACTGTTCCTAACATTAAAGTCATTTTCTCTCAATCTGATCATGCCCAAATAAGATCTAGCTAAAATAATTTTAAATTTAAACTTTTTATTGAAGTACACCATGTTGTAAGATAATCCTCTGGAGGTCTTTCACGTTTCTGCAAGCCTTGTGAGCAGAGAGGCACTGATAGCTTTTGTTCATGACTATCTTTCCAAGGATGAATATATAGAGAACAGCCTTAGAAGATAGTGTCTCCCTCCCAAGCAGAGGACGGGTTTGTTTACTACCTAGTATAACAAAGATATTGTCTCCCTCCACGGAGGTGGGGCAGATTTGCTTGTATCCCATTATGAAAGATTTGGGTTCTCTAAGCTTGGGGTTCCTCAGTTGACACAAAGCCATGGCATGTACAGCATTCCATCTGAGCACCCCCTGTGCAACTTTGAGGAAGGGGAGCAAGAGGAACAAGAACAAACGTATAACTTATGCTGCTTGCTGCACTCTGAGTAATAAATTCCTTTGTCTCTGACCCAGGAGTATCATGTCTTCTACCAGCGTGCATAAAATTGTGGCAGGCTTGCTGGCAGAGTAAGTCTCAGACACTTTACAGTTCTCGGCATGATACACAAATCCTAAGGTACACAAATCCTAAGTGTACAGGTAGGTGAATTTTAGTGACATGAACACATATAAGCAAACCACACCCCCACCCCCCAAAAAAAAAAACAGAACGTAACCAGAATCCCAGGATTCCCTTCACACTTCCTACGGGTCACAGCCCGCCTACACACTGTAACCAACCATTTCTAACACCATAGCTTAGTTCTGTCTTTCTTGAACTTTATATAAATGAAATAATACAGTGTGTATTCTTTTGTATGGCTTATTTTGTTCAAAACTATGTGGAATTTATTCATTCTGTTGCATATAGTTGTAGTTCCTTCTTTCTCATTACGGGATGGTATTCCATCATGTGCATATACCGCATTTCCTGAATTGCATATCTTCTTCTGAACTTCCACAATCCTTTATTAGTAACTTTCCTATTCAACTAATCACTTTTTGCTTTGCATTGTATCACTGAAGTATATGTATTATTTCCTATACTAGACTTATCCAACCCTTGAAAACTTAAGCCTCAAGAGAACCTAAGCAGTATATTCATTCATTCATTCATTCATTCATTCAATTATTCTACAAATATTCAAAAAGAGCCACTTATGTCTGCAGTATGACAGATGTCAGCAGTATGCTCATCCACATAACAAGTACTAGAAAAAATTTGATGAATGATTGAGGGTTTAATAAGCAGGAAGCAAAGGGAAAGAAGGCCACAAGAAAACAGCTGAGGAAATTGACCAAAGAGAGAACGTGTCTTGACTAATGCAGAGTTGATTGTGTTTCATGAGGAACGAGACTGGTTTTTAACAAAGACTCAAGGACTTATATGGTAAACTGCCTTGTAAAATCTTCACAAGATTGTCTTATAGGCATTTGTCAAACTTAATCAAAGAAAACTTGTAACTTACACCTCCCCAGATCTGCTCCCTCCACAAATCTTTCCCATCTCATTAAAATGTACCTCAATCCATTCAGTTGCATTCGGCAACATTTTCTCTTTCCCCTTTTCCCCATATCCAGTGCATTGAGCCCTACAGACTCCATCTCAAGAGCACATCCCAAGTCTGTATGTGGTCTATCTCCACCTCTATCCACCTAGTCCTGATAGTTTCCTTGCTTTGAGTCTGCCCCTCGCAAACAGCAACAACAGATAGCTTCTGAAACATAGATCATGTTATAACCTCGCTTAAAACCCTCATAGAGTCTCTCATTGTTCTTACAACAAAATCTAGATTCTTTACTCCAGTTTTTACAGCATATTCTTAACTGTGGGTTTATTCTGTCCTTACTAAGTTCCAGCTATCTGGCCTTTTATTTGCCAAGCTTGTCTTGTCTTTTGGCCTTGGTACTTTCTCATGCCTTGTCCTCGATGCTTTTCTTCCTTATCTTCACACAACTGACTCCTTCTTTTCAATCGGTCACCACCTCAGAGAAGCCTTGCCTGAGCTTCCAATCTCAAATAGCCATCCAGTTACTTTCTCTCACATCACCATATTTTAGTGCCGTGGGTAGCACTTTCCTTACCTGACATTTTATTTCTCATTTTTGTGTCTATTTTGTGTCTGCCTGCTTCAACTGAAATGTAAGTTCATGAGGGCAGGGACCTAGTCTGTGTTGCTCACCAAGAAAGAAATAGAATGAGATTCAGTAGGGACATATGGAGGCTTTAATTTTATTCACAATGTCCTGTTTCTTAAACTGACAGGTACATTGATATTCATTCTATTACTCTTTCTACAGTATACATACATTATATGTATTCTTTTTTGTATATTTCATAATTATATTAACTATTTTATAACTTAAACAGTAAAAATATAAAAAGTTAAGTTATTTACTTGTAACTAAAGCTTCCATGTTCTGTACTATAGTTTTGGTAAATACATTGCCTGATTTGTAACCTAACAGCATATAGTGCCATGAACTCTTGTTTTCTACTTGGATATTGCAAATGGTTGAACTGTGTTCCCCAAAAAGATATTTTGAAATCCTAACCTCCTGCATCTCAGAATGTGAACTTATTTAGAAACAGGGCCATTGCAGATGTGACAAGTTAGGATGAAATCATACTGGAGAAGGGTGGGCCCCTAATCCAATATGACTCGTGTTCTTATAAGAAGATGGCCACATGCAGACAGAGACAGGAAGATTTGAGTGATGCATTTACACTCAGTAGGAATGCCTGGAGCTACCAGATGCTATGACAGAAGCATAGAACAGATTCTGTCTTGGGGCACCTGGGTGACTCAGTTGGTGAAGCATCTGACTCTTGATTTCGGCTCAGGTCATGATCCCATGGTCTTGGGATCAAGCCCCAAGTAGGCCTCCATGCTGCGCATGGAGTCTGCTTAAGATTCTCTCTCTCTCCCTGTGCCACTCTGCCCCTCTCCCCTGTTTGTGCTCTCTCTCTTCTCTCTCTCTCTCTCTCAGGAGCAAACAAACAAAATAAATAAAGAAAAGAAAGAAAGAAAGAAAAAAAAACGATTCTGCCTTAAAACTCTCAGAAGGAATCAGTCCAACCAACTCCTTGATTTTTGACTTGTGGTCTCCAGGACTGTGAGACAGTACATTTCTCTTGCTTTCAGCCACCCAGTTTGCAGAAATTTGTTACGGCAGCCTTTTGAAAGTAATACAGATGTGTTTGAGGGAAATAGATTAAATATGCACGTTGCTGATTTAAGGTCTTTCCATGACAAGAGTGAGACCATACTGGATCCAACAATGAAATCAACTTTCTCTACTTTTTCAGTTTTTTTCCTTCTGCAGGCTCCAATAAAGCATGTAGTGATAACACAGTGCGCCTGAGATCCAATCCCAAATTTAAGGTGCTTCAGAACATACTAGGGTATATGAGAAAATTAAATAGCTCATTTTCCCTAAGACCTTCATTGCCATTGGTTGAATCAATCATTGAGCTGCATCCATAGCTATTATTCATTGCATGTCTGGTACCATTATGACCTTTCAGATCTTATTAGTTTAGTTGAAGTTGGTAGAATTACATTTACATTGATTTCTAAAGGGCAGTGTGTTTGACAGCATGCTTGGTGGTGTTTACCAAATGGGGTTGACGGGGTAAACACAGATAAAGAGTTAAGAACACTCTAGAGTCGGCCAGATGATAAAGGCAAATCTTATTTAAGAATAGCTGATTTATGTTACCCATAAATCTGAATTGTATCTGGGAAATGCTCCTTTATATCCAATCAGTCTATAGGTAGGGTTAGAGGAAGAATAACATCTAATCTCCCAAGATCACTTCTTGACCATGGTGAATAGTTGCTATCTTGTTTTTTACTACAGAAATCTTGAGAAATGCCAGCGTGTGACAAGAGTGCATCTTATGCTCAACTCTCAATGGACATCCAATAAGTATTAAATGATGTCGCTTGAACAGAAGTCTCTGATAATGTGGGAATCAATGTTCACTGTTACAAGATTTTATCTCGATGAGAGAAGCTTGGGAAGATGGCAGAGTAGGAGGACCCTAAGCTCACCCTGTCCCATGTTTACAACAAGATATCCCTCACATCCGAGTATATAAGGTTTTATCTCTACATGAGTCACCCTGACTTGGTCAAAGGATTCTACTTGCTTGGAGGTTCGGATTGGCGATGGCACGAATGCTACACTTTTAGATCGGAGTGGCTGCTGAATTACACATGGCCAGATAACCTCTCCGCAGATGACTGATGGCTAGTGGCTAAGAGTACAGGAGTTGGAAGCAAATACTCCTGAGTTTGCTATTTGGCTACACTCCTTAGAGGCCACTGGCCTTTAGCTAAATTATTTCACTTTGCTGCATTTCGGATTCTTTACCTGCAAAATGAGAATTAATGATAACACCCGCTCATTAGAGGTCTTGTGAGGATTAAGTGGGGTGAGGATGCGGAGATGAGAGGGTGACTGCTGTTAGGAATGAGGCCTCTACCCACTCCACTGCCCAAGAGTCCCATAACCAAGCTTCGCCAGCCCACCTGAGCCTCCATGCTTAGTATCACCAGGTGGTCACCTGCCCCTGACACCTGCTCTGGCCCAGTGGGCAAGTGAACAACTGGACCTTCCCTGCCTTACCCCTCTTTCCACGCCTCTCTCCTACTCCTAGATTGGTGGTGGGTTGCTAGGGAAAGGACCAGAAGGCCAGAGGCATTTTTAAGGAAAGCAGTATCTCACCTGTACAGTAACAGCTGCAGAGAGACCTCTCTTTATGGCCCTGTCTTCCCTCCTGCTGCTCTGATCTCTTATATGCCTGTTCCTCTTCAATTCTCTCCAGCAACCTCTGGTTTCACCTCCTTCTACTGCATGTTCTCCCATCATGGTGGAAGTCCACTACCATAATCCAAATGCACAAGGTTCTCAATTGGAAATGATATTATTACCAATGAGTGCTGACCCATCAGAAGGGACTGTGGCAGAGGTAGCCCTGGGCCAGAATCCAAAGACCCCCATGCAGGCCCAGGAGTCAATCCTTCATTGGCTGGATTCTGGGGGGAGATCCTGGAGAGCCCCTGGAAAGGGACAGGGTAGGCTGGTAGCAGGTACAGCAGGCTTGGCGGTGGGGTGCTTGGGAGGCTCAGGGCAATGGCTATTTACACAAAATCCTTTAGCTGTTAAGCTGTTCCCAAGTGTACAAGTGAAATACCAGAACTGATCCCGGACTTCTTGGTGTTCTTAACAAGTTATCCTTTCTTTGATTCCACATGTGAGAGAAATCATATGATATTTGTCTTTCTCTATTTCACTTAGCATAACACTCCCTAGTTCCATCCATGTTGTTGCAAGTGGCAAGATTTCATTCTTTTTGATTGCCAAGTAATGTTCCATTAAGAAACAAAACAGATGAACAGGGAAAGGGGAGCAAAAATAAGATAAAAACAGAGAGGGAGACAACCCATAAGAAACTCCTAAATATAGAGAACAAACTGAGGGTTGCTGGAATGGAGGTGGGGGGGGGATGGGCTAAATGGGTGATAGGCATTAAGGAGGGCACTTGTAGGGATGAGTGCTGAGTGTTATATGTAAGTGATGAATCACTAAATTCTATTCCTGAAGTCATTATTACACTATATGTTAAATAACTTGGATGTAATTTTTTTTTTAAGTTACCCTTTCATTTTCCTTCTTTCCCCCTTTCTCCCCTTCTCTGCTTGTCTGTTGTCCACTGTTTCATCTGGAAAATGTCACATCACACACAGCAGGCAAGAGATCCATTCCGTCCTGTGAATAAGGCAGGTGGACGTGGACTCGGGAGAGTTGAGGGGCAGGGCTGGTCTGTGCTAGTTCCCCCAGGGCTGCTGTAACGAAGCATCTCACAGTTCCAGAGGCTGGAAGTCTGGGGTCCAAGTGTTGGCAGGGCCATGCCCCTCGGAAGCCCGCAGAGAAAGCATCTTTCCTTGCTTTTTCCAGTTTCCAGTAGCCCCGGACATCCCGTGGCTTGTGGCAGCATAATCTCAGCCTCTGTCTTCAGAGTGTTTTCCCTGGGTCTCCAAACATACCTTCCTTCTAAATTTCTGTCCAGTTGCTCCATTATATAAGGGCACCAGTCATATTGGGGTAGTGCGCCCCCTGATGACCTCATCTTAACTTGCTAAAATCTGCAAAGACCCTGTTTCCAAATAAGGTGACATTCTTCTGAATGCGGGTTAGAACTTAACATATCTTTCTTGAGGAGAGACGATTCAACCTATAACTGTGGCCCTTCCCCGTGAGGTAGCCCTTGGGTGAAAAATTCATGAGGTTCTCTGCTCTTGTGCCAACACCAAAGCCACGATTTAAAAACTAAGAGCCTCTGTTCTCTATTCAGACACAAAGCATGCTGGGCTAAGGACATGTGGTCAATGTCAGAGAGCAACAGTGCTCACTGAGCTTCAGTGCTGGAAGGCCTTTCCAAGGTTTCTATGAGCGACCTGCCCACTTTACAGATGAGGAAAGTGGAGGCCCAGGGACAGGATTCACTTGAGATCTCAGAGCTTGTAAGAACGGCAGCTACAAGTAGGTCCCACGCTTCTTTGCTCCTTTTCTGTCCCACTCTCACAGGTAAGGCGTTAGTTTAACCAACATTGCATTTGCCTTCTTTGGGGTCCTATTTTGAACCGTGTCTTCACCTTACCCAATCTCTGTAGACATAGCTTCTAAGACGATCCCTAGGGAAATACTTCTCGGAGACACCAGTGTATCCAACAAGTCTCGAAGAGTAATAATGAGAATCAGTGGGTAAGGCGCTCTAACAATCCCCAAATGTGTTTTTAACACTGTTATTGTTGTTTTAACATTGAATACACTTAACCAGGAAATTCAAACTTCTTTCTGAAGCATTCCAACTGTTGTGTTTATACCCAGTTGCCACACAACATTTGCTCCTACTGTGTTTTAGTTGGCAAGGGCTGGAGGAAGGGTTTTTAGAGCCAAGTAGCCTCAGATAGGGAATCTTTCCAATCCCCAGGGACCTGGCATAGCCCCAGAATCAATAGTCACAGGGACAGATGCCAACACTCATTTTATCCAGTGTTTTAGCTAACCTTGGACCAAGCCCCTATTTAGACCCTGAACCTGGATAGGAAGAACCAGCTGAAAAAATAGAACCTTACAAAGCTTATAGATAAATAAGTAAAAACTGAGTTGTTTTTTTTTTTCCAATCAGGGAAAAAAAAAAGGGAGAATCCTGCAAAGGATATATTAAATTTTTACTCCCCTCCCCCCCAAAAAAATTGCAAATGCAGCCCTGTTGCCAACCTCATGAATTAAAAATGGACAAACGCAGTCAATGTTTTACTATCATTACGTATTTTCCAGACTACAGAATGCAGAACTCTGTCACCACCACGGAGTATTTCCTACTTTCATTACACAATTTGGAGGCTGTGAAATGAAAATACACATGATTTAAATAGCAGTGCGTAAATCTGACATCTTTCTCTATAAGACGTATCATTTATTTCTTCAGCAAACTTTGGCTGAGCACCTACTATGACATACCAGCACAGTGCTACGCGCCTTGACTCTTAGGTGAATGAATCTGCACCCCAGAGGTGCTCACAGATTGCCAAGGAAGACACTTGTGCCCCGGCTACGGCCCACTGTGTCACTTGCTATTATAAAGGCGGATAAACAACGTTAGAGGAGTGTAGCCGCATGATTAATTCTGCCTCTGGGGGAGAAGTGGAAGACAGGGGAGCATGTTCCAAGAAAGGTTCAGTCTGCTCGGTATTTCAGAGAGATGGGTCTATCGATAGCGCAGAGGCCACTGGCAGGCAACATGTACCCTCTGTGTATCTACTCTGGGCCCTCGCATATTATGCGAATATTTAAAAGTTTCTTCAGGGCTGTGTTTCTCAGAAGGCAGATGAGGACAGAGAGGTTCCCTGTGACCGTTTGAACGTATCTGGCCATGAGGAGGCTGGCAACCGGCATCTGGTGCAGCGTAGGCTGTGGCATTTCTCGGGACCTCTGCCTAAAAATCTGACCAGGGACAAGCCGCAATTGTTCACCTGTCCGAGCGAGCACCAGATTATACCCTCTAACTGAGGATGCACCAGGAACTGTGGTTGCAGGGAAAGCAGTGGGGAGGGGAGGAGGAAAAGAAGGGGGCCCAGGGAGAGCGGGACCACAGAAGGGGAGGCTGCAGGTGTGGAACTCATCTGGCTTCATTTGGATATTGCTCTCTGGGACTCCAAATGGAAAATAGGACTGAACACCCATGATTAAAAAATGCAATACATGCTAAGAAAGTCTAAAGTAATTTACACCAGGCATTAAAGTGTTTTGCATGAGAATATAGTATGATGTAGACAACCGAAGAATTATGACTTTCATTAAAAGGTTTGCAACTCAGTGTGCTGTGATATAACTATAGCAGTTTTTCTGTCTTGTGATGGTTTTTTATTTTCAACACTGCCTTCCAAACCAAGGAATGCAAATGCCCCGGGAACACTCGGCCTTGGGGTTTTAACTTATTGCCACCTCTTACTAATCACTTCCCTTTAGTACTCTACCTGCTATGGCGGGGTGAAAGGTGAGCAGTTATACCTCTATTGCCCCTCAACCTCATGTATCCTGAACCCAGCTATAAAGTAAACTGTCATTTCTTTCTTCATTATTCAAAGTTAGCATTCACTAGTTCAAAGCCCGTTTGAGATTGTGCATCAAGAATGATATACATTAAGGTTGGGATTAAAGGAAAATCAGTTACATGAAAGAAAGGTGTTTTTGCCACAAATCTTGTGTGTGCATGTCAAGAAGTATATTCATTGCCTAATTTAAAAAGAAACCAGGACAACTCCCAGAGATATATACCTGCATCTGGCCAGTCTTTCAATAAGGACGCTTTCTGTTTGAAGTTTGGCTGTGAAGTTAGAGGAAAAACATCTTTCCCTGGATAGCGCATGCATCTTGTTTTTTGTTTTTTAAAATTACCAGGTATAATTCTGATTTTAGACACTCATTAAGAGTAAACTCAAAAGGTGACTCATCCTGAATATGCTTAGACAGGGTAAGAAAACTGGGCTTACAAGTAAGATAGACAGGTTTAGGCTAACTATAAGGAGAGATTAGATGAATTTTCACAAGCTCCTTTAACCCAGCAATTCCACAGTTTTATCAGTTATTGCCTAATTATACTGATGATCCTGCTGGCCTGTTTGAACCAACTCTTCCCTGACTTGACACAATTCTTGATGATGCCTAGTTGGACTCAAGGGAACCATAATGGACCAGGCACTGAATTAGGTGTTGTTTATGAATCGTTCCATTTAATCCTCAAATAAATCCCTTGATTCAGATATTATGGGTTTATACCATGCATCTTCCTCCATGGCATGATTTACCGTATACCTTGGACTATTTTTAAATTGGGCACCCGAGGTCTCAGATCTGATGCAAAACTGAATTTTAAACTACTGTGATCGTGTTCTGTACAATATCTAGAACACCGTGAGCTCATCAATGTTAGATAACAAAAAATACTAATGCCTGTATTTTGCTGGATCAGTTTTGTAACTTAGAATGTAATGTGCAAACCAAATGTGTGAATGTGAATTTACCAAGATGCTGGTGCTGTGGAGCAATTCTGGCTCCAGAGGTTGAGTGCCTTCTGGTCTCTGTGATGTTCCTAATTCCACCCTGACTCCCAGCACGTCTGGCGCTAGGGATGGGTTTGATAAATGTGTGTGGAACTGAACTTAGGCACACCAACCTCTCTTCCAGGCCCTCCTAAAGCACCTCCAGTCCTCTCGCTTCCAAATATTATGATGGGAAGGTCAGAAGGGCAAGACCTTTCCATGTGTTTCTGGCATTCTCTCTGATCAAGACTTGATAAGCAGGAGTGTTATCTGAGGCCTCCAAAGCAGATGCTCTGAACCCATTTCTACTTTTAACTCAAAGTCAGATTTTGCTAAAGGACTTTTTGGGGCCTGGATAAGGGCTCTGTGATCTGTAGAATTTGAGGAGAAGCATTCAATTCTTCTGTAACGTGGGGAGGGTGCAGAATGTTTCAGTGGGTAGAAACTAGTGGAAACCATACCTCTGTCTCATAGTTTTGTACCCAGCTTAGGCATCTCATCACTTCCATCTGGTTTTGCTCTTGTATAACAAAAACATCAAAGCAGACTTGGCAAGGATCATCCCCCAAATATGCTTTCATTATCTGTGTCAGTGAATCTCTGTCCAGTCAATAGAGGAGAATGTTTTACTGTGGTTAATGCCACTTGTTTCGTGGAAATAACTCACTTAAGCAACTGTACCTAATCCTGAATAAATCCAATGATTTTGTAACTAAGGAGAAAACAAACACTTATTGAGTCGCTTAATTTGATCCAGGCGTTTTATTTAATGCAACTCTGTTTCCAAATATCTACCCTACCGGTGAAGAAGCACAGACTCTGAAAGATTAAGCAATCTGCTCATGATCACAGAGTGTATCAGCGGAGTTAGTGACTGAGTTAGGATTTGTACTCAGGTCCATTGGAGAAGTGAGACGCAGGTTTTTCTACTAAACTCTAAGATGTTTTTTGGATCAACAGAGACACAGAATCACTGATTCATAACTCTGCTTCTCCATCTCAGTGTGGCATGAGTTACTCAGGGCTGTCTCTCTGTTCTAAGGAGGACCCATGAAGCGTTGACACGCAGCTCTGTGAACGTGAACGTGAACAAGGAGGGATGGCTGCTGGGTGTGCTCGAGGGTTTGATAAGGGACAGGTGCAGGCACCCCAGGCCAACTCAGCAGCCTTGAAGACCCTGGGTGGTAGTGGCCATTAGTGCTTCTGACCAACACAGTGCCAGGTGGGGCCTTTAAGGCTCTAGATGGACGTGACCATGTCTGTCCGACTGAGAGAGCACAGAAGTGTTCATGAGCATCGTCCAACAGCAGCGTCAGCGTGCGGCCCCGCCATTACAAATAAATGACTCCCATATTCATCAGTGAATTCTTCCTTCAACACTTAAAAATTACACAAAAGTATAAGTCAGAAACACCAAGCTGACCATGGTTTTCAGGTTATTCACTGCCTACCTACTAACTTTAAATGAAAATAAGCGTCTACACCATTCAAATGACACATTTGCAAACAGTCCACTCTCTTGCTTGTGGAACATAGTTAATGGGTGAAATGAACAAAAATCAGTACGTTTTAATCAACTTGGGTGAAAAGGTGAGTGTCTGTTTGCCATGGTGATTAAAAATACCGTATAGTTAATATGTGTATATAATTCTGCAGTTAATATGCGTATATAACTGAATTACTTAGCACTTGGTTGGCAGAAAAGTCCGAGGTTATCACTTTTATTATTTCCCATGGAGAACCCATAAGATTGGGCAGTAGCCTTGAGTTTGTTTTCAGACATGAAGAAGCTACAGCTCAGAGAGGTCAACCATCTGTTTCAGAGTCCACAGCAGGTGATGAGTTCTAACACATGCTCTGGGTTTCCCGCCAGAGCCAACTTGCTTACATGACCAATAAAATGTCAGTAGGCACAAATGGTAGTGTAATAGCGCAGAATGTTTAACTGTTCCCAGATGAATTCTTGAAATTAGAGTTTGTAACAAAACATAAAATCTAACAAATTAGTGCTATGCAAACGTCTTCTTCACGTGCATTCATTTAACAGCATCCTGATGAAAGTTTTTGCCTTTGAAAAATACCTCATTTTGGTAGCTATAGATATTTTTCTTTTCTCTCAATGGTTTTACTAACCATGTTTCTGTATGGCACCTTACTTAATTTCTGCTCAAAGCCACATTATGAGAAATGGAACTGAGGTTCCGAGGGTTAAGTGACTTGGCTAACGCCCCGGGGTTAGTAAGTGGTAAAACCAGCACTGCGAGTCAAGTGTCTGGCCTAAAGCACATGCTCTTCCCAAGACTCCCAGAACCTGCTCCATTAGGCTTCCTGAGGGGTCTCTTACTCATACAATTGGGAAAGGACATGAAGAACATGAAGACAACCCACGCTAGACCATCACAAAATTTCGTACAGGCCAAGGTTGATCTACAATAAAATGGTGAAGTGTACATTGGGTCATTTAGCTATCAGTGCAGGATTCCCCTCCTCCAGGCTCACTTGGATTCCATCACTATCACTAGCAGCCCTGGAATCTCATTTCTGGCCTGGTGCCTTTTTTTTTTAATGCTTATTTATTCATTTATTTTTGAGAGAGGGAGAGAGAGTGCTCACATGCGAGTGGAGGAGGGACAGAGGGAGAATCCCAAGCAGGCTCTACACTGTCATCGTGGAGTCTGACTCACTAGCTGAGTCAGACTCACTAGCTCACTAGCTGACTCACTAGTCAGCGCTCCACTCACTAGCTGTGAGATCGTGACCTGAGCCAAAATCAAGTGTTGGATGCTTGACCGACTGAGCCACCCAGGCTCCCCATGGCCTGTTGACTTTTTTGATCCAACTATTTTCTAACTCTCTCCATCCTCAAAATCTTCCCTCTTCAAAAATATCTATAGCTACCAATAAATGAATAGTGAATCTGATAAGCCAAGCCTGTTTTTGACAGTGACCCTGTGGAGACATTCCTACCCACAGGCATGATGGCTAGAGTGGAAATTTCAGACACATCAGCAAATGAGTGGAGAAATCTTCTAGGAGGATTCACGATCTTATAGTGCCCCCAACAATCATTCCTGAATGGGACCACATCCTGGAGTGGACATGGCTGGCCTCAGAGTCCCTACACATGTGCGACACGCCCTTGTCTCGGACTTAACAGATGTTAGATCAGAGATACATATGACACATATTTGGTTAAAAAAACCAGAAACTCACTTCAGGTAGCCTAAAGGGAAAAAATTAGTTTGTGTATATACATGTGAGAACCGGAGAAGAACCGAGGAAATAATAATTTGGATAATTTGGTCTCAGAACAAAGGAGAACAGAGGCTGTTTGCAGGATGCAGATAGACGTAGGAGCTCAAAAACTTTGTCTTACTATTAACGTGACTTGGTTCCCAATACCCAGACCAACTCTCAGCCCAATGTGTTGAAAGAAGGAGTCAGACTGAGCCAGTCTGAGTCAGGTGGTCATTTGAGCCAATGAGCTCTAGCCTGTGAGGATCATGAGGTCCATACCATACATGAAGTGAGGAGGAGAAGAGTTTACAAAGAAACATTTCTACTAGGAGGCCATTGTGACTGCCTTCGAGTCAATTCTTTTCATTACAGGAGTGGAAACAGAGGCCCAGAAAGTTGAAGTGACTGCCCTAAGGCCAAGTACTTGGTAGTAGAAGAGCTGTAATAAAAATACAGGCCCTCTTAACCCCCAGACAATGAACTTTGACCTGTCCTTCCACTTTTGTCTCTTGCATATTTCATAGCTTCAATCTATCTTTCCTCCCACTCACTCTCCCCATTGCTGACACAGAAGTCTTCTGATAGCCCAGATCTGATCGTGATGCTTCTCTGCTAAGTAGTCATCAATCACTTCTAGTCCAAACTCCTTAGCACTGCAGGCAAAGCCTTATGGAGTATATTAGTCTGTTTGGGCTGCCATTACAAAATACCATAGACCGGATGGCTTAAGCCACAAAAGTTTTCTCGTGGTGCTGGTGGTTGGGAAGTTCAAGCTCATGGTGAAAACAAGGTGGGTTTTATTCTGAAACACTGTCTTTTGGCTAGTAGGTGTCAGGAATCTCACTGTGTTCACATGACCTCTTTGAGTGCTCAAGGAGAGAGAGAACCCTGGTGTTCCTTCTTTTTATAAGGACACAACCCCTGTTGTCCTAGGGCCCCATCTTTATAATCTCATTTAACCTTAACTACCTATAGAAAGACCCTATTTCAGATATGGTTACTTGGGGGTTTGGGGCTTCGACATAAATTTGGGGGGAACACCATTCATTCCATGACATGGAGCTTGTCCCACTCTTCAACACAGTCTCTATCTTCCCCATTTACTTTACCTTCAGCCCCTAGACTTACTTCACCCCAATCCCACAAGTCTTGCCCTTTTAGATTCTCTCCCCTTGCAATGTACTCTGGTCTTTGTTTTCTGCTTGTGCGTCAAGTCCCAACTCAATGGTTGTTACACTATGAAAGCTTATGGATGGACTTCCTCTGAGTAAGATGCTTTCCATGTGCTCTTTTAGCACCGCCATGAATGTGTGTTATGTGTGTATCCTGTGTGTGGACCATGTATATATATCATTGCATTTGCCACATTCCATTTTAATTAGTTTATGCATTGATCTTCCAAATAGAATGTGAATTCTTACAGGGCAAGACCTGTCATTGACTTTAATCTTTTGTCCCTATTGCCTACATTTGGCACATGGTAGGTACTGAATAAGTATTGGTTGGATAAAAAGGCAGCATGATTATAAAAAAGGAAGGCTGATTACCATAGTCTTTGCCTCCATTTCATCATCATCTATTTCGGGAAAAACAATTCATTGGTATACATGTATCAGGAATTGAAGGAGAAAGCAAAGAATAGAAATGAGAACATTTTAATGAAGGGATAAGGAAAGCAGAACTTTGCTTATTCACTAATGACAGTGGGGAGACCCACTTCAGATTACGAGATTTTGCATAGTTGATCCCTTATGCATAAACAAGGGGTGAATTTATCACACTCTTTCACGTTACTCTCTAATATTGCTACGAGACCACACAGAAACTGCAGTGGGAGACCTCACAAAGCACCTCAATAGGCAGATGGGAAACAAACATGATAAAATACAAGAGTACCACACTGCAAGACTCACTTTTTCATTCACTTTGACAAGGATAATGCAGTTTTAATTACTAATGATAATATATATTGCTTACTAGTGAATATCTTGTGGTGTATTTTGTAAACCTTTCGTCTTAGCACACCACGGTACTCCCAAATTTGTTCATTAAACCTTCGCTACAAACCAAGAGGTTATTGGCTGTCAGGAAAAAATGAGAGAGTTGGTGAATTAGCAAAAAGGGATTAATCGCCTCCTATGGTAGCAGTTGTATCCTTTGAAAAGCAGAGTGCAAGATGCAGTAGTCTTTTAAAATGTTTAGTTAATTGGAATATAATAATTTCAAAATTAATAAGTTGAACAAAGGCCATATTCAAATCTGTCTCAAAATAATGGAATAATTGATTAAAACCTAGTTTCATCTTCAAGGTCAAAGAAGGAGTGTATAAAATGTGCTTGCCAGACAAGCTAGCGGAGATAGACAATTGTTTTGTTTTGTTTATGTTTATAATTTGTAGCACTCAATGCTCCTATTGATGTGTGTTTGTCTTCATAACAAATCAGGCATAATTATCAATAAGAATTCAAAGAATGCTGCTAAGGTGTGAAATTATACAAATCATTCTATTGCAAAGAAAAGGCCCTGGAGGTGAACAGTATATTGAATTTTTCAAAGGAAAATTATGTGTTTGTGAATGTGTGTCTCTTGATGAAATGATTGTCATGGAAAATTAAATCTCACCTTGAAAGAAATGAGTAACAATGAGAAAAATCACCATAAATTCTGTCTGTATAAAGGAAGTGTACCTTTTTATAAAGGCATGTTTCTCTAAGCCTCTCATCATAGTATGTGATTACGTTCACATATGGATTGATATAAGTATACATTTTTACCCATGCTATTCTTTGGGCCTAATTCAGATTAATGTCAAAGGGAAATAAAAAACATTGGCATCATTTAATTTGTGTGTTCCTCAAAGTATGGGTCATGGACAGCCTGTGTTAGAATCCACTGGGATACTTGTTGAAAACACAGCTTTCTAGGTTGTAATCAAGACCTGTTGACTCAGAATCTCAGAGGCAAATCTTATAATGAGGCAAGTTAGGGAAACACTTGTCTAACTAATTTAGGCACGATTTATTTACAAACCATACGATTGGTTTCAGAACCTGAGTACAGTGACATTGAGTGACAAATTCACTGATGGTGAAAAGGCTTTTGTGACTTGGAAAAAATCATCAATTACAAAATGCTTCCTAGGGGTGCCTGGGTGGCTCAGTTAGTTAAGCATCAGACTCTTAATTTGGGCTTGGGTCATGATCTCAATGTTTGTGAGTTCGAGCCCCACGTCAGGCTCTGTGCTGATAGCGTGGAGCCTGTTTGGGATTCTCTCTCTGTGCCTCCCCTGCTTGTTCTCTCTCTCTCTCTCTCAAAAATAAATAAACTTTAAAAAAATGCTTTTCAAGAAATTGGTTTTAATATTTTTAAATACTGTATATATTATAAATGAAGACATAAATGAGCATTAATGATTTAATAAGGAGCATTCATGAAAAAGTTATTATTCACAACAGGCCTGTCCTACATATTAATGCCTCCTAAATATAAAACTTTTATAATATTCAAGACTTGGTTACTGGACACAGCAGTGAAAGCCTCAAGAAGAGATTCATGATTTCTGAGTCCTTGTTTGAAAAAGCTACAATTTTTAAGACTGCATTCTATTTGCTTGAGAGGAAGGTTCAGGAATTTATAAAATAACACATTTCAAACTTTTTGTTAAATAAGTATTGCACAGACATCACATGAGTTATAAGAAGAGTCCAGATTAATGGAGCTTGAATTAATGGTGTTTGACTGAAAGAGTTCTGCAGGGCATCTTGGCCATGGTAGTGGGGGACATGTTGGTAACATCTATAATAAAAATAATGAAATCTGTGATCTCTGGGTGAACTGCTCAAAAGAATATAACTATAACTTTCAATATGAATATCACCTCAATTCAGTATGCTTTACTCTAATATTCTTAAGTAGCGAACTTGGATTCTTGGATTTTGTGACATTTAGGAAACTACCCAACCCCTCAAAATTGCTTGCTTGGAAGGGTCCCAGATCTCAGTCTGTGGGATAATCCTTGGCAAAGCTGTGAAATGGGTGAATGTTGCCTCCTTGCAGTCAGATTAATGTCCCATATGACCTATGGGAAGGTCATATATAGGGGAGTGGTTAAGTATGTGTGGCTTACAATCAGAAAGCAGTTGTTTGAATCATGGCTTTGCCACTTACTCGCTATGTGACCTCAGGAAATGCACTTAACCTCTCTGTACCTCACTTTCCTTATCTTTGTCACCTATCATGCCAGACTGGAATGGAATGAAGCAGGTTATACATATAGCAGAACGCTTGGTACATAATGAGCATTCACTATATACAACACTGTGATTGTATTTGTCTCCCATCCCAGCTCCCATCCCAGGCTCCAATGTTTTCTGAGCAAACTTAGCTCCAAAGGATTTCTACTGCACGTGCTACCCAGACATGACCAGACTCTCCTCACAGGGCTCCTCTCCCTACTCTTTTCTTGGAAGTTGTTAGGATTGGGCCCATGTATTCTGTTTCCCATGGTAAACATTTAAAGGGAGCATTAGATAGGATTTATCTGATTGCAAGTGGTAGCAACCTAACTGAGCAAGCTAAAGAAAGGAGGGATTTACTGGCTCCCCTAACCAAGAAGGGCAGGGACGTAGCTAGAGAGGACTGCTTGTCTGTTTCTCTGTTTCTCTCCTCCCCCACAAATGGGGGAGGTCTCATTTACCCCACTGCCTACAGGCTTCCTCACTGCACAGAAGCCATGTCACTGGTACCGCCAGGCTCATTTCTTCATTCTCAGAGAGGAAAGGGCTAACTCCGAAGAGAAGTCCTGGGAAAGGACTTGGGTGGATTCATTTGGGTCCCGCGTCCACCCATCAACCAGTTGTGGTGGCCAGGATAGTGAGACCTTGATCCCTCTGAATTGGACTACATGGTGAAAGCAGGGTCAAAAGGAGTGGTTTCCAGAAGAATGGGTGGGGGTAGCACTGACCCAGCTGTGGGAAGAATCACTGTAAACTAGGCAGCCAAGCTCTGTCTCTTTTCTAGTTGACTGTGCTTAAGGTAGAAGAATTAATTGCTAATGACCGCTTCAAATAGCACCTGAAGCACCGCTTCAAATAGCTGGCCTATGGAGAATGGAGATAATTTATGGCACCGAGATGTAGGGCCCTCCAGAGAAATGGCTCACTGCAATAGTCACCACATTTTTTTGGTCACCATATTGTCACTATAGAAGTAGAAAACCAAGATCTTTCAGATGATAAAAGCTGCTTGATTCCACTTTGAAATGTGTACATTTGAGTAGCTGTTAGCTACAAGTTTTAAAAGCAATGATGAGCTATTTGTGCCTGAGCAGGAGTCTCTGAATGCCCAATATAGTGTGGTGGTTCTTAAAGTGGTGTTCCAGGTCAACATTGCCTGGGAACTAGCTGGAAGTACAAATTCTTGCACCTCACACCAGAATTCATGGATCAGAAACCCTAGGGATGAGCCCAGAGTCTGTATTTTAATGAGCCCTCCAGATGATTCTGATGTGCACTAAAGTTTGAGAACCCCTGGATAAGAGCATGCTGTTGTAGCTGGCCCATATTTCCTCTTCAGAACTGCGGTGCTTATTCACCAGGACCTTGGGGATTTGGCGGCTTCCAGCTCTCAACTGAGTTCTCTCCTGGCTTTGCAGTCAGCTAAAGAGAGTTACCTCATCCAAGGTCACACTTTCTCTCTGGAACTTCCTGCATGCATGACTGGTCTACGGAGGTAGAGAGCGGGGATCTGAAGGCTTGACACCCTTTGCTCAACCTGGGACGATTGTGAAGGGCCATCCCAGTCCAGAGCTTCCCAAGGGATCCAAGGAGGCCTTTGTTGTGACTACATCACTGTTCAACTCCCCCCCCACCCAATCTGCTACACTTGGTCCTTCACAGCTGTTGATCTAAGGACATGCCCCAATAAACTTCATGCATGCAAATCACCACCTCCAAGTCTGTTTCCAGGACAAACAACCTTAGATACCTGGCCCCTCCTGATAAGAGTTAGGACCATGCACAGCCAGTCCCATCAAAGAGAGGGCACCATAGTCCCCACTCTGCAAATGCCCAAGGCAACAGGACCCTGCCACTTCCCTGCTGTTTTGGTTCCTCTCTTTGAGGCCCATGGATAAAAGTTCTATATATCTTCCAACCCACCTTCCAGAGGACCTTATTGAAAATATTCTGTCCAAACCCCTTCTCTGCCACCACAGCACAGTAATAATCCCTACACGTGGTGAGAAATCACAAACTATGACCATTAACTCCCCTCAGAGGTTGGAACATCCCCTTCCTCCCCACTAGGTCTTTGGAGGACCCAAAGCATCAAAAGGCTCTCTTGTAGTTTTCCCCACTCACGATGTTTGCATCCCTGTGTAAAGGCCAACTCGTTTGGAGCAAAACGGATCTGCTTTTAACGTCATGCCTGGGGTTTAAAAATTTGTCCTTAGTCCTACTGAGATGAGTACTGTCCTGAAAACCTGGCCACATCTGCTTGGGCATAAGACCTGCCATGGGCTGTGTATCAGAGCTTTCCTCACCATTTCTCTGAAATCCCAACCCTTTCCAAGCAAAGATGCAGCAGCATTCTTAACTCTTCCACCATCCAGGCTGGACTCACACCTCACCTTCATTCTCATCTTCAAACACCTTTATCTGACAACACTCAATAGTTCATTGTTCCCCAATCTCAACCAAGGTTTTTGTTCTATGAGCCTTTGTCCATATCTGCCACCACGTGGACCATCGTTGTACCCGTTCTGCACCAGCTTCATCTCGCCCAAATTGAAAGGCCAACTCAAGTGCCATTTCCTCCACGAAGCCTTCTTGGATTCCCATGTAAAAGTAACGTACGCCAGCTCTGAGCCCCACAGTCCCCTGCACCTGTCTCACAGTATCATCACTCTCTGCCTTGAGGTTGACTGTACATGGCTTCTCTCTTCTGCTAAATTACAAGTTCCTTGAGGCCTGGGGTCATGCCTTGGACAACTTTGTAGCCCCCATAAGACCCAGTGCAAGTGCTTTCACCTAATGCAGAGAGGATTCAAAATATTTAGTATATTGCTGTTACTGTTACAAAGAAATACTAGCATATTGCTGCTGCTGAGACACTTTTATAAACACAGTCCTGTCCTTCTCCAAAAGAAACATGAACATTAAAAATCAATAAAAACTATATTCCTAAGAATCTGTGCCCAGCCTGAACATGTGTCCTGTTTCGCCCCCAGGACAGCCCCAATTTATTCCTGCTGTCTTGATATAATTATTAATACCATCTTCTTTCACTTTCAAAAGTGTCCCAGATTGGATGATAAATGTTATGGTCATCCTACTTACACAACTCAAACCATTAGCTAACAATATGCTCTGCTTACCTATTTGTAGGAAAGTCACATGATAAGAATTTCAAAAGGAGAGTGTACCTTGCAGATATTTTTACCTGCCTGCTCTTGCACGCAAATGCACACACATTTTTTTTTTTTTACTCAGGGCCAATGCACAAAGTTATTCCACACCAGGGTTTTAAGGGCTACTCTCCAGCAGGTGGACACCAGTGCAAGCCGGGTCAGATCCTCTACTCCCGTCCCAGTGACCTGTCTTCTCCTTTGCACCAATGACAGAATATGGAGGCTGTTTGGAGATCCCTGGTTTCTCTCGTTCCATTTCAACCAAAGCTGACTGCTTTCTGCCTGAGGGAAGATATATCCCCCCTGAGGCTCTTCAGCAAAATTACTCAGATTGGCATGGGAGGATTGGGAACAGATCGTAACTGTGGTTTTTCTACTCTCCAGATGCAAACAACTGCTGCCAACAGAAAATATCCCAACCTCACCGAAATGGTGAGGGGGCCTCAACATATTCTTCTTTATATTTGCTTCCTGATCATCAAGTAAGTAGATAATTATAAGTAACTTATAAACACATGCTTCATCTAATCCTCACAGTAGCCCTGTTGGATGCTATCGTAATCACTATTCTACACATTTTCGTATTTATGGTTAGTATTGGTAATAGATTCCATGTCTTAGCCACTGCATAAGCAATTTATAGATATTAGCGTATTTCATCCTCACCACACCAGCTGAATACAGATCTATTGATTATTGCCCATCATACACAAACACGAGCTTTGTAAGGGCAGGACCTTATTTTGTTCACATCTATATCCTCTGTGAACACACTGAAAATTTTGTTTGGCACAGACTAGGTTCTCAGTAAATACTTATTGAATGAATGAATAAATGAATGAGTGGATAAAGGAATGAATGAGTGAGTGAGTCAGCAAACCTATGAGGAGGTGTGTTTACCCACATTTTGCAGATGAGAAAACCAAGCCTTAAAAAGGATAAGGAGTTTGCCAAGATCTTGTAGATCACAAACCAAGGACTTGAAGGTTTCAAAGTCCTAACGATAACAATGTATACACCCTCCCTTCTCATTTTTCTGATGAGAAAATTATGGTTTGGGAAGTGACCTGCTCAGGACCAACTAAGCATTAAGTTATTAGAGCTCAGACCCAGGAACCCTGACTCTGACTCACACTATTTCCTGCTCCTTATGCTGACAGGTGGCAGAGTCAAGCCCATGTCCTTGGTGGGTACAGCCATAGTGTCCTCTGCAGGGAAGAGGAGTGGGTGGTTCACCCAAATAAGATTCAAATCCTTCTGGCAGGAGGAAGATTGATTATAATCTTCTACCTTACCCCTGGGCATTAGTGTTCAGCCAACTGAGAATGAAATAGGGACCAAAGTTGATTATCTGCGTTAGGGTAATGCTTGCTGCCCCGACAAACCATAACATTTCAGTGGGTTAACACAATAACTGCTTATTTCTTAATCATTTAATCATGCAACATACCAGATAGGCATCTTGGTGAATGGGCAGCTTTGCTCCATACTGGAACTTCAGAAATACAGACTCCTTGCACATTTTGACTCGAGAATCCTAGAGGCTCCAGTCCTCTGCTTTTAGTGCCAGAAGAGGGAAGAGAGAACACGAAGAAGGTTTCTTAAACACTGTGGCCAAGAATGGTCACACCTCACTGCTCACAGACCGTTGATGAGAACTAGACCACAGCTCTGCTCGGATGCATGTGGGGCTGAGAAACGCAGACCCTGGGCAGCCAAGGGCACTGCAGAAGGGGGAGCACAAAGTTTTGGTGGGCCGCTAGCCATCACAACCATGATGAGAAAAGAGGGGGACAGGGAAGAAATGGGAGACAGGAATCTGGGCTGCCGCTTAGAGAAGGATGGAAATTGAAAGGAAACAGTGGAGGCAGGGCAGAAAATGCCAACTTTGGCAGCCTTAGAGGATTTTGTGGACTTTCCCTCTTTACTAGTGATGGAGACAGGGCAAACCTGTCTTTGCTGCCAGTTTGATCCACACATGGAGGAGAACTTGGAACCTCTCATCTTAATTATTATCAAGCCTCTACCCTCAAAAGCGCTACCCAAGAGGTTAGCAATTTCCATTCACGCCCACCCCTGCCTTCTCCTTTTGGGCTGTAAATTATAAATCATGCAAAATTGGGCAATAGCATAAAAGCCACAAGATGTATCGAGTGCCACAGCCTTCAGTTATCTTAGTTCATTAAACAGAAAAATAGGTGTAATTTTTTTTTTATTTATAGGAAAACAGTATCAGGTAATGTCACACAATATTTCAAAATAGTGTTTGTCTTTGTCAGCCAAATAGTGAACAATAAGGAAATACTGAATGTCCTTTTTAAGAACTGATTTGAAATTAATTTCAATCCATTCTGATGGTTCAGTAAAAAAGAGAAATATAAGCTTTGGTAGGTTTCTTAATGTAAATTGTTATAGTAATTTAAAAACAACAAATAATAAAAGTAATAATTCTATCATGCTGCAAGGGTGCTTGACAGAAAATAGCATATTTAAAAAAAAAAAATTTGCCAGTGCAACATATGCCAATGAATAGACTCCAGGCATCGTCTTCAGATGAGAAAGATTCATAAGATCATTTTCACTTATTTTAGAAAATTATTTATTCCGACAGAAGTAAAAATATTAAGAGTTTAATTATTGACAATCTTTCTTCCCCTCCTGCCTCCCAAGGAGGGTCCTTTTGTAGCAGGAGTAATGGATAGGGTAGGGTAATGGGGAGAGACACAGACTTAGAGAAGTTGAGAGGCTTACTGGCTTGACATATGTGTGAACATAAGAATGTCCAGAGAAAACCGAAAGAGCTGAGAGTGGAAAGAAGGTGGACAGATCTTGGCCAGAGAGGGAAGAACTGAGAATTTTTGGAAGCTCAACTGGGCAGTTACCATGAGGAGGGGACCATGGGGAGAGAGTTCAGGTAAAAAGGAGCCTTCAGAAGTCTTAACTCATGCAGGGCACCTGGGTGGTTCAGCTGGTTGAGTGTCCGACTTTGGCTCAGGTCATGATCCCACATGGGGCTCTGTGCTGACAACTAAGAGCCTGGACCCTGCTTCAGGTTCTGTGACTCCCTCTCTCTCTCTCTGCCCCTCCCCTGCTTGCTTGCACGCTTGCTCTCTCTCTCTCTCAAAAATAAATAAACATGAAAGAAAGAAAGAAAAAAGAAGAAAGAAAGAAAGAAAGAAAGAAAGAAGAAAGAAAGAAAGAAGAAAGGAAAGAAAGAAAGAAAGAAAGAAAGAAAGAAAGAAGAAAGAAAGAAAGAAAGAAAGAAAGAAAGAAAGAAAGAAAGAAAGAAAGAAATCTTAACTCATGCTACACAGAGTAGCTCCCACAGCTATTGCTGCTAGAGGGGACCTTACCTGAACTCCCTCCACTGCTGGCCTGTGCTGTGGAGAACATAGCCTAGCAGATTAAGATAGTAATGATTATAGCTAATGCTTACATAAGCACACTTCCTACGTGCCAAACAGCAAGCTAAACTTATCTACGCTAATCTTCTAATCTTTACAACTTTATGAGGTGACAGTAGAAAGTAACACTCTTACTAACCTTCTTTTACAGAAGAGACAACTGAGGTGCAGAAGGGCTACTTAACTGTCTCAGGATGCACCAGCTAACAAGTAGTAGAGGTGGGATTTCGGCCCAGGCAGTCTCGTTCCTGAGCCTATGGGCTGTGCCCTGATACTCACCTCCCAGGCTGTTGCAAAATCAATATAGGCAATACGTAAGCCTTATGTCATAAGAACACCTGAAATCTGGACTAAACTCCAAGTCGATGGTGTTCAGTTTCATTTACAGTACTCCCAGGCGAACATCCCTTCGAGAGAATAGCGTGTAATTGTAGGTGCCCAAATGCCAAGTTGTTTACATGCTCACAATATTGAAAGTTGCTTATTTACTAAATTTTGGGAAATAAGACTGAGAAAACAAAGGCATAAGGAATTACTCTTTTTCCAAATTTGATTTGTCTCTGGCCTATTTTCTAGGCTTATATGACTTTGGTAATAACTGAATAATGTTATAAAAGATCGATGCAACACTCAGAGTCTCTTGACTGTAAAGGCTCCGTTTTGACTGGCATTGGAACTAATTCATAGGAAACCAGAGACTCTTACTTGTCCGGTTCTTGGTCTTTTCAGGTCCCATTTATTTATCTACCTGTTTATCTATCTACCTCTTTATTTATTTTTGCATATGGAAGTGTTTGAAGCTTTATTTTTAAAAAGTTTTTTTGCTTCAAATTTTTATTTAAATCCTAGTTCATTAACATATAGTGTAATATTGGTTTTCAGGAGTTCAATTTAGTAATTCATATGTAAATTCACTCACTTACATATAATACCCAGTGCTTATCCAAACAAATGCCTTCCTTAATGCACATCACCCTACCCACTTCCCCTCCAGCAATCCTCAGTTTGTTCTCTGTATTTAAGAGTCTCTTATGGTTTGCCTCCCTCTCTGTTTTTATATTATTTTTGCCCTAGGTTCACCTGTTGAGTTTCTCAAATTCCACATATGAGCGAAATCATATGATATCTGCCTTTTTATGACTCATTTCATTTGGCATAATACACTCTAGTTCCATCCACACTGTTGCAAATGGCAAGATCTCATTCTTTTTCATTGCCTAGGAGTATTGCATTATATATATATATATATATATATATATATATATATATATATACATAATCACACACACAAACACACACACACACACACACACACCACATCTTCTTTATCCATTCATCAGTCTATGGACATTGGGCTCTATCCATAATTTGGCTAGTGTTGATAGTGTTGCTATAAACATTAGGGTGCATGTGCCCCTTCGAGTCAGAATTTTTGTATCCTTTGGATAAATTCCTAGTAGTGTGATTGCTGGGTAGTGGGGCAGTTCTATTTTTAACTTTTTGAGGACCTCTGTACTATTTTCCAGAGTGGCTGCACCAGTTTGCATTCCCACCAACAATGCAAAAGGGTTCCCCTTTCTCTGCGTCCTCACCAATATCTATTGTTTCCTGAGTTGTTAATTTTAGCCATTCTGACAGGTGTGAGGTGGTATTTCCTTGTGGTTTTGATTTGTATTTCCCTGATGATGAGTGATACTGAGTATCTTTTCATGTGCCCGTTAGCCATCTTGATGTCTTCTTGGGAAAAATGTCTATTCGTGTCTTCTGCCCATCTCTTCCCTGGATTATTTGTTTTTTGGGTGTTGAGTTTGGTAAGTTCTTTATAGATTTTGGATACTAACCTTTTATCCAATATGCCATTTGCAAATATCTTCTCCCATTCTGTCTTTTTGTTGATTGTTTCCCTCACTGTGCAAAAGCTTTTTATCTTGATGAGGTCCCAATAGTTCATTTTTGCTTTTGCTTCTCTTGCCTTCTAATAAGAAGTTGCTACAGCTGAGGTCAAAGAGGTTGCTGCCTATATTCTCCTCTAGAATTTTTATGGTTTCCTGTCATATTTAGGTCTTCCATCCATTTGAATTTATTTTTGTGTATGGTGTAAGAAAGTGTTCCAGGTTCCTTTTTCTGCATGTTGCTGCCCAATTTTCCCAACACCATTTGTTGAAGAGACTATCTTTTTTTCCATTGAATATTCTTTCCTGCTTTGTCAAAGATTAGTTGACCATATAGTTGTGGGTCCATTTCTGGGTTTTCTATTCTGTTCCACTGATCTACAGGTTTGTGTTTGTGCTGGTACCATGCTGTCTTGATCACTTCTGCTTTGTAATATAGCTTGAAGTCCAGAATTGTGATACCTCCAGATCTGGTTTTCCTTTTCAAAATTGTTTTAGCTATTTGGGGTCTTTTGTGGTTCCATACAAATTTTAGGATTGTTTGTTCTACCTCTATGAAAAATGCTGTTGGTATTTTGACAGGGATTGGATTAAATGTGTAGATTGCTTTGGGTAGTATAGACATTTAAACAATATTTATTCTTCCAACCCATGAGCATGGAACGTTTTCCCATTTATTTGTGTCCTCTTCAATTTCTTTCATAAGTGTTCTATTGTTTTAAGAGTACAGATTTTTATCTCTTTGGTTAGGTTTATTCCTAGGTATCTTATGGGTTTTGGTGCAATTGTAAATGGGATCGATCCCTTGATTTCTCTTTCTGCTGCTTCATTAGTAATGTATTGACATACAAGAGATTTTTTATGTTGATTTTTTATCCTGAAACTTGCTGAAATCATTTTTAGTTCTAGCCATTTTTTTTTTTTATGGAGTCTTTGGGTTTTCTACATAGAATATCATGTCATCTGCAAATAGTGAAAGTTTGACTTCTTCCTTGCCAGTTTGGGTGCCTTTTGTTTCTTTTTGTTGTCTGATTGTGGAGGCTAGAACTTCCAGTACTATGTTAAATAACAATGGTGAGAGTGGAATCCCTGCCCTGTTCCTGACCAAAAATAAAATCTCTCAGTTTTGGGGCGCCTTGGTTGCTCAGTTGGTTAAGCATCCGACTTCAGCTCGGGTCACGATCTCATGGTTCATGAGTTCAACCCCACATCAGGCTCTGTACTGACAACTCAGAGCCTGGAGCCTGCTTCAAATTCTGTGTCTCCCTCTCTCTCTCTGCCCTGAGCCCACTCACGCTCTGTCTCTCTCTCAAAACTAAATAAATGTTAAAAAAATTTTTTTTTAATCTCTCAGTTTTTCCCCATTGAGGATGATATTAGCTATGGATCTTTTGTATATGGCCTTTATGATATTAAGGTATGTTCCCTCTATCCATACTTTGTTGGTTTTTTTTTTTTTTTTTCAAGAATGGTTGCTGTATTTTGTCAAATGATTTTTCTGCATCTATTGAGAGGATCAAATACTTCTTATCTTTTCTCTTATTAATGTGGTGTATCATGTTGATTGATTTGAGTTTCCCAAACAAAAACTAAAGGAGTTTATGACCACTAAACCAGCCCTGAAAGAAATATTGAAGGGTACTCTTTGAGTGGGAAAGAAAGACCAAAAGTAACACAGACTAGAAAGGAACCAAGTAAACCTCCAGAAATAATGACTTCGTAGGTGATACAATGGCACTAAATTCATATCTATCAATAATTACTGTAAATGTAAATGGATTAAATGCTCCAATCAGAAAGGATTAAAAAAACAAGACCCATCTATATTCATCTATATCTATGCTGCCTACAAAAGACTCATTTTAGACCTAGAGACACCTCCAGATTGGAATTGAGGAGATGGAGAACCATCTATCATGATAATGGATACCAAAAGAAAGCCATAGTAGCCATACTTCCGTCAGACAAACTAGATTTTAAAAGAAAGACTATAACAAGAAATGAAGAAGGACACTATATCATAATAAAGGGATCTACCCAACAAGAAGATCTAATAATTATAAATATTTATGCCCCCAACTTGAAAACACCCAAATATATAAATCAATTAATAACAAACATAAAGAAACTCACTGATAACAACGCAACAATAGTAGGGAACTTTAGTACCCCACTTACAACAATGGACAGATCATCTACGCAGAAAGTCAACAAGGAAACAATGGCTTTGAATGACACTCATATCATTTATTTTTAAGGGTAACTTCACCACCAGCCATGCTAGGTATAGAGCAAGACAAATCGCAGGGAGAAAAGTACATTAGATACTGGAATACTTATTGAAGTTGAGATCACAGACTCTGGAAATTTATCATTCTTTAGTTAATTCTAGACCCAGGACATTCCCCCATAGTTCATAATAGAATAAGAACATAGAGCCAAGATGAATAAGATAGGTCTTTGGGGACCTACATGAAGGCTGAGTTACTCCAATCAAAAAAGATTGAGGGGCTCTAGAAAATATTAATCTAACTGATGATGAGCTCTGGGAGGATTGACTTAGGAATTAAAGTAAGCCTTTTCTCTATTCCAGCATTAGCATGTGACTATAAAATGATCTGTATGTCTTAGATCTATTTTTTCACCTCATATGTCATCACCAAGAATTTTATTCACTACAGTTTATTCACCAGCTCCACAAGTGGTCATGACCTCTGGCATGTATCTTTCATGGATTTAGATGGGAATAAGGACTCCACCCTTGCTCTCTTCCAAAAGTGAGAAGAGGACAAAATTCTACCTTTCATAGTTTGAGAGACAGTGATACTGTGTTCTGCAAAAGTAGATTAGAAAATTAGGCTTCATCAAGGGGTATCCACGAGGTTATCATCTCTGGGTTGACAGTGAATGCTGTGGACCCACTCATACTGAGAGTGGATGTACCAGTGAGATGCTGGCTTAAGGACCAATATTTAGTCATGACAGCAGAGACCTGGATGTCCAACAGTAGCAAACTAAGACAGCTATACCCTGGTCAATCTTCTCTGGAGTCAGTGCTGCTGCTTCTATCTTATGATAAATTGCATTGATCATGTAGGTTACAGAACCCCTATCAGTATCAAAGAAAAGACATTAGGTTTTGACATTGTCAATTTCTGGAAGTGTCACACAGCACCGCGGGGAATGGCTCATTTAATTTCAGTTTATAAATTAAACAAAGCAGAAAACCAAGATGATAAATCTGAAATGTTCCAAATATTTAAACTTAGAATAGATCAACTTCATGGAACCAGGGCCAAAATTGATACTACCAAAACTTCACCAAGACCACCTTCAGAAAAAAAAAAAAAAAGAAGGTTAAAATGCTCAGAGGCGGAACGTTTGTCATGCTTCCCAATGAGGAAAGTAGAATCTGGCCTCTTTTTTGGAAGGGGTGTTATGAAAACAATTACAACAGGTAGTTATTCATTGTTTTAGCTTATTCTGTCCTAGTGAGACTTTAACTTCATTTTCAACTCTTCATTCTGCAATTAATATCTTCTTTTAAAAAGCCAGAAATAAATTTAACCTTTTGAGACTAATAGGTTCCTCAGGTCTTTTAAATAGTAAGTCGGGCGGAGCCCTTAGAAACATTGCTCTGGGCGTCTTTGGCTATTTTTACATGGAGTGTTACACATCTGTGTGTCCACACGTAGCCTGGGGTCTCACCTCTGGGGTCTCCTCACAGAGGCTTGGCGGAGCTTCATTTATCTTAGGAAGGGAAATGGTGGAGTGGAGCCTGCCTGACTCTGGACCTGTGATTCCAAGGTGGAAAGAGTCCAAGATTGTTGCTCAGTCCATTAAGCAATCCCTTTTAGCTGAAGGGATTCATCTATCAATCTCGATTTTCAGCCAGTAATCTGCTTATTTAGAGGCTTAATTACATTTTCAGGTCACCCGAGCGCTTCTCCAAGATATTTAATAAAATGAGTCCTTATTTTATTTATCACACAGTGTATTTTACATGGGCTACCCAGGACTGGGATGGAGTGAAAGGGGCAATTACTTATAAAAAGATAAACAAGTGAGATTTCCACGTTCAAGGTGTCCCGAGTTAACACAGAAATTATTTGGGTCCCGGGGCTCAATGACGATAGCAGATTGATCTAAAACTGCATGTAGCAGCCACCATTCCTGAAACAGAAAGTCAAATATTGATTTCCCAGTGCTTTTATGACCCATTTAACAACAGGCATTTTGGATTGGTTTTTTCTTAGGGCTGGAGAGAATGTTCCAGCCAGCCTCCTTTTGAGCTTCCTCTTAATTATCTTCTCCGGAGATGGGTAAAAATTGATGTTTAGCCCTGGTCCTGCACACGCACGTGAAAGTGCACACACACAGACACCGTAAGAGAGGCCGACACATGTGTGGCACCTAACACTATGTAAGTTAGCTTGGATGACGGGTGTTTAGATATTTTCCACAAAAACTACCAAATTGGATGAGGGGTAGGTCCCATTGGATATGTCTGCTAACAAATTCTCACTAATTGACATCAAGCCAGTTAATTTCTGCGTAATAAGTGTTGAGTGATTCAGGGGCCTTCCCCACCCGCCAAGGCTGGGTCTATACAAAGACCTCTACCTGTTTGGCTCTCAGAACAGAACATTTAATGTTTTGCCAAATTTTCAAAAATGCTGGGAGTAGGAACAGCATTTTTAATCTTTTGCTCTTTGGGCTACTAATTATGTAGCTAAGGGTATAAAGAGGGCTTTACAAATCATTATTTCCATTAGGAAGGTGTTGGAACCGATTCCACAGAGGGCTCCCCTCCTATTTGCGCAGCTGCTGTTCCCGGGGGAGGCGGCCGCTGTGGTGCTGGTTGAAGCGGGGCTTCTGTTCTGTTTCCCCAGCACTTGGAAGAAAAACAAAACAGGCCTAATGAAAAACACACACGGGAAATGCTTTATTACTTCATCAGCCTCACCTACTGCGCTCTGGCACGGCTCTGTGATCGGGAGGACTTCTCCCCGGCCGGCTTGCTCCCTCTCCAAGAGAGCGGAGGCCGAGTGGGGCGGTATGAGGCCGATACTCTGTCATTTCCTGTCAGATCATTTTGGAGGAATTTGCTCTTATTTCCTCCTGGCCACAATTCCCCACCTCCACCCCTGCCTCCCCGGCTCAGCACTGGCCCTATGCCCTACAGTACAGTGGTGGTAACTTCAAAACACAGGGATCAGGGGCTCCGGGGGGGCGGGGGGGGGGGTGTGGAAACTCTGGGCACCCAACGCAATCAACCTGTAACTTCCGAAAGCCGAGAGATGGGTCAGAACCACAGAGTGAACCCTAACCTCCAGAGAACACCAAGGGGCACCACGTCCCTGGAAAACCAGTGAGTTGGGGGGGGGAGAGGGGAGGGTGCTGAAGTGACTCACAATATTAATCCAGACTGCCATCTTCCCACATACATTTTCTTGACTTTTCACCAGAAAAGAGCGTCAGAGAGCAGACATTCCCCAAATCTCATTGGACCGTTAGCAAGTGAATAACCCCTTTCATAAAAAAATGTCTCCATTTCTTTATTCCACACAGAGTGAAACCTGGATATAATAGACAATGCATTTATTCACATGGTACTCAGCAGCCCCCTACCAAATAATCCAGGCATGGTCAAGCAGGTATGGCTACCCAGGAAATTGGAATGCTTTAAGCCAGACCTCGGTGGGGCCACCAATGCCTGTCTGTAGCCATGCATCACTCACAGCTTTTTTCTGTTGTACAGTTTGGCAACTTGGAAATGGTACCGGGCCCTCTGCTTAGAAGACCTGTAATGAGTATTTGCTAGATGTTCAATAAATATCTGATGAATTGAGAGGATGGGGTGCTAAGCTGCCACCCAGTTTTGTGGTAATGGAAAGTGGGTGCTTCCAGGTAGCACCCCTCTATGTTGCCACTCTTTTGGGGGTCAACACCACCTACCACCATAGCTAAATAGTAAGAGTTCTAGAATGTGGGCAACTTTTCCTTGATGAAATTTCTACCAGATTGGCCTACCAGATTGGGTAGTTTTATCTGATATTTGTTAAACTACAATTTATGGCATGGGTAATACAGTATTATTACTTACTTAGATGTTTCATTCAACGTGCATATCTTCTCAAAGAGTATTTCGTAAATAGATGGATCAGTAAGGGTGATATTTGTATAAGTGCCAAATAAGTTTGTGTGGGGAGCCTTATGGTGAGAATTGGTCTATGTGTATAGACGTGCCCAAATGCAAGACAGTCCTGCCAAAATTTAATTCCCCATGGAAATGTAGAAATAAATCATGTAAAGTAGCTTGTTTGATGGAAAAAATTCGAGATGAGAACAAAATGATCCTCCAAAGCAGAAGCCGTTCAAGATACCTGCCACAATAGATGGTGGGAAAGGTTCTGTCTGGTGTATCTGTACTTGATTTTGAGGCATTTGATAAACATCATCAATCCCATCACAGTTGATAACTACAAAAGCACTGAGAATACTAGAGACGCTAAGTATATGATTATGATGGAAACAGTAAACTTTTTTTATAAAGGCAAAAGGCCTAAAAATGTAAAAGTGCTGAGGAAAAACAAACCTTGCTCATAGGTATGGAGTGTAACTTTGACAGCAAGAATAACGCAGAAGGACAAAGAGTAGTTTTCCAACTTGTGGAAAGGTACCTACCTAGAGGATCGACAATTGTAGCCAAGAGATTGATGAAATAGGAGACATTCTTGTCTGGGCTATTACAGTGGTTTCCAACCCTCACTTCACCTTTGAATCATCCAAGGAGCTTTTAGAAACTGCCTTGGGGGGCCTACACCATAGACCAATGAAATCAGAACCCCTAATGGTGGAGCACAGACATCATGACTTTTTAAATCTCCCCACATGATCTGCTGTGTAATCAAAGTGGGCCACAGCCATAGCGCTCAGGTTTTAGTATCAGGATCACCTGGAGGGCTTATGAAGCTACAGTTTTCTCATTCTCACCAGAGTTTTTCATTCACCAGGTTTGGGGCAAAGGCTAGGAATTTGTATTTTTACCACGTTTCTAGTTGATGCTGCTGCTGTTTAACCTGATGGTTTCTTCTTGACTTTATGGCGATAATGCAACTAGGGAAATGTTTTGTTTTGTTTTGTTTTGTTTTCCTGCAGAATATGGTTCATTCGTCAGTTTCAAGGGCCATATGAATCTACACATGATGAAAGTGAGTGCTCGAGTGGAGTGTGAGACAATGCAGCTGCTAAGTTGTTTCCTCAACGCTTGGCTAGATCAAGGAATGTGGCCAGTCTCAGCATAGATAGACCTACTGTGTCTTAGAAGACCCCAGGTAAAACATATATCAGCAACAAAAAGAGAATGGTGGGGTATAAAGCATCTCAGAAATTCACCTTGGGGCTGCAAGTTCATACCCTTCCTCCACCGGATTTTACCAACAAACGAACTTTAAAGCATTCATCTGGAACTTCTATATTAGCCAATGAGTATTTGCTATGTTTGTAACAGTAAAATTGTGATAAGCACTTTAAGTATAAAATCATGCAAATTATAAATGAAAACCATTCAAAATTACATGAGAGAAAACTGGGCTTTAAAAATGTGACTTTGAGGAGTTGGTAAGTCAGAGAAAGACTGTGACTCAATTACTGTAAATTACCATTAATTCCTAGCCAATAATTGTTTCAAGGAAGAGCCAGGTTTCACTTCCATCCCCTTCTCTCCCTGGCCACATGCCCATCTTTTCACTGCTGACGGATGCAAATGTAGCTCATGGAACCATCATACAGCTATGGCGTGAGTAACCATCTCTGGTCGTCCAGTGGATGTGGCCACCAGCCCTTCTTCCTTAACACTTTACCTTCACTTCTAGTCATCTTTAGGTTCCCCCAATTCCATGGCAGTTCCAACCACATTTTTTAAAAAATACAAATTCTCCAGTGCAGTTACAAAGGCTACCATTTCTAAAGCTCTGCCTTAAGAAATGCAGCCCTCTCTTCCTGTTTTCTCTTTTAAAAAATATTTTTAAATGATTAATGAAAATAGTGCAGTAGTCAGCCAGGCTGAAAGGAGACTGTAAGCTCATTCATGATTTACTGAGGTTTGTTGGGTGTCCAGGGGCAGCTCTCTGGGGGTGTCACATCCAAGCAGCTCTGTCTAGTCTTTGAATCTTCATATTAAAATCCGATCATGTGATTTTTACGTTTCTCATTTTCAGTGGTAAGTGGTGGGCATAGAGAGGGTCACTTAACTTGCTTTCAAGCACTGATAGTACCTACAGTCTTTGGATTCATCCTGTATTTTGGAAGTTTGTTGGCTTTCATGTGGGAAACCTGTCAAGTGAGCCATGTAGCATTAAAACTCCAATTAAAGGTAAAATGATGGGGTTGTGGCTGCTTCATAGAGGGCATATTGAACCATATGTGTGGGTGAAGAACACAAAGGAGAAATATGCATTTTGATGACTAAATATTATAGCGTATTTTTAAACTATGTACTCAAATATATTTGGTCTGATCAAATAAATCAGAATGTTTGGAAATAAGACACTCTGATTAATATTCTGATTAACTGAGTATTAATCAGAATTTGTGGGGAGGTGGGGAGAAGAAATCCTTATTGAAAAAATTTTAAGAGAGAAAAAAAACTGTGCTCACCCAACTTCTCATTTTAGCAAATGGGGTTCATAGAATCAAGTGTATCCATTTACAATTGTAAAACTTGTGTCCAGTTAATGAAGATCAGCTAAATATGGAGTTCAGATTAGTTGTTACTCATTTAGTTTGCTTTTCAGTGTCAGACTAACCTAACAAGTACCAAATAATAACTTCAATTCTGGGGGCATAATAAAGATGAAAAGGAAAGATTCCCCACCCTGTTGGTTATATATATAAGTCCTTTTTATTGTTTAAACATGTTAGATAATGTAAAAATATCCTATTAGTGTCAATTTTTGTTTGAACACATTTTTCTTTTAAAAGTGCCTTTTTCAGTAAAGCTGTGGGAGATTTTTCTTTTCTGGTATTTAAAGTAAGATAAAGTTTGGCTGATCTCTTTGCCTGACTATCCACTTCCCCCTCCAAAGGCTTAATAACCACAATCCTAAGATTTATGGTGAGTGACAAAGAAAAATAAGTAAATTATCTGTCTGAGGAGCCATTCTTCCTCTCTCTGGCCATACAGACTATTTTAAATGCTGCTAGCAGCAGTCTAATTAAAATAATTTCTGTCAGAAGTCTGTGAAATATGCAGCCACAGCCCAGCTCAATGTTCTCGAGCAGGAATGACAAATCTCTGCTTAATTGGTACTTAATATGGTAGTACAGGATTAGTAATTCTCCAGGATAAAAGGAGATAACAAGTAGAAATCTCTTGCTTGGGGCAGGAAGCCTTGGAAGATGAACAGACCAAATAGTGCTTACCCCCAAACTGTTCCTATCAAGGGTTGTTAGTTTGGCCATCATTTATGAAATAAAAGACAATTAATGCACACTTTATGGTGAGTTCTAAGTCCTAATTAAATACAACTATGTACAAAGAATGTGAACAGCCTGACTTACAGAGACCAAAATAAATACTGGCAGAATTATGGTGACCACTGCAGCCTTCTCTCATCTTTTTATCCTGTCTTGAGGATAAGAATCTTGGCAGAGTCATAAGCTACTTCTGAGGTACAGCCATTAAGCTGAGACTCATAGTGAATTTTAGAAAATTTGGAAATTGTAAAAGAGCAGAAGGGAGAAAATTATCCATAGTACCATTGCTAATAAGTTGGGTAATAAGTTGGGACCACTGCTAACAAGTTGGAATATTTCCTTCCTCTGTGTGTGTGTGTGTGTGTGTGTGTGTGTGTGTGTGTTTATTTCCACTGCACAGTTTCTCTGTTTTGCTTATTCCAGGAATTGTTGCAGGCCATTTTGTATTTGACTTTTTTTTTTCATTTGATATTAAATAGAAACATTTATTTATATTCATAACTGTTCAGTATAAGTATCACGTTTCATGTTGACACAGTATTCTATCAGGTACAATAATAGTAGCTAATACCTATCTTGTGCTGACTGTGTGCCAGATGCTATTCTATAGGCTTTGCTTGTGTTAACAAATTAAATCAATAATAGCCCTATGAATCCAATACTTTCATCATCTGCATTTTTTTTTTAAAGATTTTTTTTTCCAACGTTTATTTATTTTTGGGACAGAGAGAGACAGAGCATGAACGGGGGAGGGGCAGAGAGAGAGGGAGACACAGAATTGGAAACAGGCTCCAGGCTCTGAGCCATCAGCCCAGAGCCCGACGCGGGGCTCGAATTCACGAACCGCGAGATCGTGACCTGGCTGAAGTCGGACGCTTAACCGACTGCGCCACCCAGGCGCCCCTCATCATCTGCATTTTGTAGGTGTGGATACTGATACACGGAAAGAGTACATTAATTTCTCCAAGGCTACATACAGTGGTTAGTTGAACAAGGACAATCCAACAACAAAAACTGTTTTCAGTTATTCTACTAGGTCATTTCTTGAGGCATTACCTCAACTTAACCAGACAATGCCCTTGATCAAAGTCAGGAAAGTTTCTTTGCTAAGGGCCAAATAGTAAATATCTAGACTTTGTGGTCCAAATACAGTTTCTGTGTCATATTCTTCTTTTTTCTCTCTCTCTTAAAAAACAAAACAAAACAAAACAAAACCAAAAAAAAAAAAAAAAAAAAAATTTTTAAAATGTAAACACCATTTTTAGTTTACTGGCCATATGAAAACAGGCCACAGGGCAGATTTGGCCCCATGCTATTGAATAAAACCTAATTGTGTGAGTAACAATTAAGATAATTAATTTCAAAAAATTTGACACTAATGAAGCCAAATAATTGATTTGATTGGATTAATTATTCTTCAGCTTATGGGGCACCTGGGTGGCGCAGTCGGTTAAGCGTCCGACTTCAGCCAGGTCACGATCTCGCGGTCCGTGAGTTCGAGCCCCGCGTCAGGCTCTGGGCGGATGGCTTGGAGTCTGGAGCCTGTTTCCGATTCTGTGTCTCCCTCTCTCTCTGCCCCTCCCCCGTTCATGCTCTGTCTCTCTCTGTCCCAAAAATAAATAAACGTTGAAAAAAAAATTTAATTATTCTTCAGCTTGTAATGTTAGTATTATGAATATACTGCATAAGCATTTGTGTATACATATTTCTAACGGCAGTTGAACTGATTGAAAACATTTAAGTTTTCATTGAAACCTAAAATTTAAAGGAATTGTGATTTGACTTAAGGACAAAATGAATTTGTTCTTGGTTAATCTCACAAAGTTGATAGAAAGTCACAAATTTATACATTTAATAATCAATGTATGCTTTTGGATGGACCACATAAAATTCTAGTGTGTTCTGTTCATTCTTTGATGGTAGTGGTTCTCAAATTGTGGCCCTGAAACCAGCAGCATTGGCATCGTTTGGCTTTGTCTTTGTTAGAAATACAAATTCTTGCATCCCATTCCAGAAATCAAAAACTCTGGAGGTAGAGCATATTAAAAGTTTGAGAATCACTGTTTTGGAGAAATTTAGTTCCAAACAAATTTTTTTGAGAACAAAGCTCTGTGTGTGTGCACACAGGCACACACATATACACACAAACAAAAGGACTATTTGTGAGCTAAAAGTACCTCGTATTATGCCATATTATGATATATCACGGAACCGCCATGTAGATAAGACACAAGAATGAAAATGAGCAAATTTTAGGGTTGCATGTGTCTCTTAGGCAGGAATATGAATAAATCTATACTGTCACACCTATCTTGTTATATGACACTGTATTGATTTTGTCACAGCTATTTCCTGGCTCATTACCTAAGCATGTCTTTCTTTATAACATTAAGGGATTTAAGACTTAAATATCTGAAAACTTCTTTTTAAATTGAATGTCCTCAATTATTGAGGACACTGTCCCTGAAACTTTAATTGACAAGTTTATTGTAACAAAATATGTCATTTTAAAATGTCACTCTCAAGATTGAGGTTCTGGGGGAAATGGAGAAAGCACACTCTTCTGTGCTCTCCATTTGAATACAGGTGTAAAACTTGGACAGAATGTGTGGCCCAGTTGCTTGAGGACTTTGAAAAGTAAGCAGTAAATAGAAAGTTGCAGAAGAGGACCCAACTTCAAAGTACCATTGAACTGGTGTGAGTTTACCACTATTGTTTCCCTGGAGGCAGACGCAGCTGTAGAAATGCATGACAGAACCCCAGCTTTCTGACAGCCTCAAAAGGGAGTCCCTGGAAACCAGAAGGAGATTGTAGAAAGGGAAGGGCTCACAAAAACAACCCCATAAAGTTATTTACTAACTCTGAGACTCCAAGATTTGCACATGAATGATCCTCATCCTAATCAGTATATACAAGATTTTGAAAAGTGAATAGATTTTCATCCAGGTCTCAGACTGGGTGGTACACTCACGGGACAGATCTGAATAGCAAAGGGCTTAAAACCTGAAGTTACATTGGGACCACAGTCCACAGAAAGCAAGTTGAAACTTGTGGCCTGAAAATAATCAGGTCAATTGACTACTGAAACAAAATATCAATATTCTTCGCAAGCTTTAAATAAAATCCAGAGTCTTGTAATATAATAGTCACAATTTCCATACTCCAATCAACAATACTTGGCATATGAAGAACCAGGATAATTCAATTCATATGGGAAAAGGCAATCAATAAACATCAATGCCAAGATGACATGTAAGTTCAAATTATCTGATAGAATTTAAAGCAGCTATTATAAAAATGCTCTGATAAGCAGTGACAAATTCTCTTAAAGCAAAGGGAAAAAAGTCTCAACAGAAAAACAGAAAATATGAAGAAGAACCTAATGGAAATTTTAGTACTAAAAATATAATAACTGAAATAAAAAAGCTCACTGGATGGGCTCAATAGCAGAATGGAGATGACAAAGTAAAGTCTGAATGTAGAAATTATGCTGAGTAAAGAAATTATGCAAACTAAAAAACACAGAGAAACTAAGATTAAAAAAATTAATAGAAACTCAGGTGTCAGTGGGAAAATAATAAAGGACCAATATTCATGTGAAGTCAGTTCCAAAAGAAGAGAAAGGGAATGATGCTTAAAAAAAAATTGAAACGATAATGACTGAAAATTTCCCAAATTTGGTAAGCCATAAGCCTAAAGATTCAAGAATCTTACTGAACCCCAATGGGACAAACTCAAAGAAATCCATGCCTGACACATCATAATCAAACTGTTGAAAACTAAAAGCAAGGAAAAATCTTGAAAGCAGCCAGAGAAAAAACAGCCTATTATCTATAGGAGAGGAAGGATTCTAATGACTGCAGATTTCTCATCAGAAACCAAGGAGACCAGTGGGAAGTGGCACAAGAATTTTCAAGTGCTGAGAGCAAAGAACTATCAACACAGAATTCTTTATCTAAAGAAAATATCCTTTAGGAATGAAGGTAAAATAAACATTCTTAGATGAATCAAAACTAAGATAATTTATTGCTAAAGAAATTGTTCAGAAAGAAGGGGAAAGATATTAAAAGGAAACTTGGAACATCAACATACGTATAATAAACTATTCTCCTCTTGAGTTCTTAAAAACTGATAATTGAAAAGGAACATTATAGCATTTTCTTATAGGGTTTCAATGTGTGTAGATGTAATACGTGACAACTATAATATCCAAAGAGAGGAGTATAAAAGGCTCGATATGGTGATAAGGTTTCTACATTCTATTTGAAATGGTACTGAGTCTACATAGATTATGAAAAGTGTATACATTATAATCCTTAGAGCAACCACTAAAAACTTATAAAAAGAGGTATAATAAAAACACAACAAGTTAAGAATGGAATAGTAAAAAATAGTTCAAGTAATCCAAAAGAAAAAAATAAAAGGATAGGCTTAAATCTAAATAGCCCAATAATTACATTAAATGTAAATGGTCTACACACTCAATCAAAAAATAGAGATTACCAGAATGGATTAAAAATATCATGCCCTCCACTTGTGCCTTCTATAAGAAACACACTTAGTATATAGTGATATAGGTAAGTTAAAAGTACAAGGATATGCCCCATATAAATAATAAATGAGAAAAATAAAATAATAAATAAAAAAGGACATGCCACAAAAACTTGAATTAAAATTTGAATTTCCATTTGCTCTTCCTGGGAAAATATCTGCCATTCAAGAACCCTGATACTATAATATGAAGTAAACTCATTTTATTACTCGAGATTGTGTTGAATGATCATCAGCTCTGCTTAAGCTGCATTTTTTATTTTTAAGTGGGCTAAATACAAGCTTAATGAGGAACGAATTAAGCTTTCTTCTGTCATTTCCAAGGAAGTGTCATTTCCTCACACTTTCACAAATGTTTTTGTGTAGCAACAAGCACCGCAAAATCCAAAGATTGATTTTAATTCTAAGGCAAAATCAATCTGAATATTCACATATAATCTTTTAAATGAGAGAAACACACATAATCCTCAAGCTCACATGAGACTCTAAGTGTTTATGAAATATCATAAATACATCAGATTTGTACCTGTGCTCACAGATAGACATGCATACACAGGCAGGTCACGGCTCCTTGGAAAACCACCCATGTTCTCTTCCTCAGCTATATTATGTAACACATATGGTTCCTGTCAGTACCACTCATTCAGAGAGATAAAAATCCTGCAACAGCTAAGTTCAGCCTCTCTCCAGTGGCCCTTTCCTTTGATTTCCAAGATATCAAGTGACTATTCACTAAGCCCTATAATTGCCAACCTTAGCCAGTCCCACCTCTGAAAGAAGAGGAAAGAAACGGCCTATTTAAAAAATATTTTTTTCCAGTACATTGCATAATTAACCTATCGTGGTTCTTTCTGATAATAGCTTTCTTTGTTAATTTTTTTAAAGAAATAAAAGCCATCAAAAGATACATGTGTTGATTAACTGTACATAAAAACTTGAAAACTAATTTAGGGACATCTATCATAATTTTTGTTGTTAATATACACTATTAAATGTGTTTGATAGCATAATAAGTGATAGTCATGGGCATGGGGAAGTTTCTTTCTTGAAAACTTTTACAGAGATGAAGCTAGCATTGTTTTCTTCAAACCTGGCTTGAATTCAACTTGACACATTGTTCTTTTTCTTTTTTGTTCTTCCTGTCCTTAACTTCTCTTCTGCAATGTGAAAATACAAGGCAGATGTCTTCATCTCACTGGAATGCTTTTAACCTTAATGAAGGGTTGTAATAAATCAGTACTTTCAACCTGCTTTCTATCATCAACACATACATACTTTTTGAGATATTGGTCTCTACAGAGATTATTAGAAATAAGTAGAACAAGTTAGAGCTTACAATTATCAGTTTGTTAATGGGCATATAGTTGTTTTTTGTTTACTATATTTAACTTACAGAAAATTATCTTGTTTGTTTCTACAAATTGTAGTTATTGGATAAGACCTTTTTCTAAAAAAGCCATCAAGAATTCAATTTTATGCTAGAATATGTGTGGAATATGTATGCATATTTACACACAGAGATACACTCACATGTAAAGGACTATTAAAGTAATTGGGTGATTTTTAAAGGTTACATGTATAAATCATACAAACTTACAAACTAGGAAATGAAGAACCTTTTTCACTTAAAGATTTTCTTGATTAATATGATAAAATTAGAATTTACCTTTCCTTGACTAGATACAGTATTTCGTTATTTTGCATTTTGTATTTTTTATTTACTCGGGATTCAAATATGTCAATTTTTTCGATGAACAAAATTCAGTACCCTGAACTCCTCTCATTAATACACAGAAGAAAAATAACCTGCAAAACTGCAGCCCCAGAAAAGGGAGGCAGTATAAATAACCTCATAAAAACGTGGTGTCTTGGTGACCTATTTTAAATGGAGGAAATTTGGCGATAGCAAAACAAATCACTACTTTCCAAGATCACATCAATTAAGATGCAGCTAGAATTTCTGCTAAAAACCACAGCTAGCAATGGCTGAAACTGAAGATGTGATGGATATGAATAAGCTTTGCAGTATAGTAAGCTGAAATAAATTTTTCTGATGGTGACATCCATAAGAAAATTTTATAAGGCAGACTAACTACCTATCTTGATTCTCAAATGTTTAAAAAAGCTGTTCTGACTTCCAATGAATCAAACCTACTCATTCACCTTTCAAGAGGCCATAAAGTTTCATGCATGAAACCCTGGATGAGAAATTATGAGATTTAGGTTATGGGCTTCCTTCTTGGAAGAGGAGAACCAGGCCACCCCAATTCTGTGGCACCCTTCTGCCACATGGATGGCCTCCCACGTGTGTGGCTAGGTTATAAAAGCCTTTTATATTTTTGAGTTTGTGGAACGATGGAATCCAAAGACTCAGTTTCTGATGTCAGCTTTGCCACTTGGGCGACATAAAGAAAATCAACTGCCTTGCCTAAGTTCCACTTTCCCATGTTTAAAATGGGGCTCAAGGTATTCTTACGATGTGTGTGCAATTGCCTGTGACCAGTAAAGTGGTATTCAGCTGTCTAGGTAAGCTGTGCTGGATCCTGTAGATACTGTTGGTAGCTTGATCTGTATTGACCTGTCTGACCTTTAGCATTTGAAACTTGCTCTTTCCCCTTAAAACTTCCTTTCCAACACAACACACATTTTTCTGATCATAATTCCAGGCAGAGTTGGATGGGATCTCAAAACTAATCTCAAAGCTGATCAGTTAGAGAAACCAAGGCCCGGAGAAGAAGCCAGAATCCCTCAAGGAATCAGGATTTGAATTGAGGGTCTTTATACCACTGGTATAATTCTCTTCTCTCTTTTATTAACTGATTTATTCATTCCATAAACATGTACTGAGCACCTATTATGTGCTAGCCACAAGACTATCCTAATCCCTCTCCCAAAATGTAGTCTGTGAAAGTATTATACCATCTTTTGGGGCGCCTGGGTGGCTCAGTCAGTTGAGCATCCGACTTCAGCTCAGGTCATGATCTCACAGTTCGTGGGTTCGAACTCCGCATCAGACTCTGTGCTGACTGCTTGCTCAGAGCCTGGAGCCTGCTTCAGGTTCTGTGTCTCCTTCTCTTTCTGCCCCTCCCCCGCTCGCTCATGCTTTGTCTCACTCTGTTTCTCAAAAATAAATAAATGTAAAAAAAAATTTTTTTTTTAAGTATTATACCATCTTTCAATGCTGGTGTCTATGGCAGAGTTAAGATTCTGGTCATAATTTAATCATCATTAAGTCACAATTTTACAGTCATACTGGTACTTTTCTATGACTGTTCTTGTTGTCACTGTTAATACTGCTAAGGAAGCCTTCTTCTAGGTGGGCACTGAGAAAGAGGTCCAAGGTAGAGCTCGGATAGAAGCAGGCTTGCTCCAGGTGAGGCAGGAGTACTTCTACTCCAGAACTTCTGAGGCACCTTAGCCAAACTCCTAGAGGTTCAATGGTATCAGAGTCTAAACACCATGGCTTTGCATGATTCTCTTTTGGGTGTGTGTGTGGCGGGGGGAGGAGCTTGACCGAGTGGTTTCATCTCTAGATAGAGTATAGAAGTATTTATTATTACTTCAAGAAGCCAGAGAAGCTTAGATCGCCTCAAAAAAGTTAATCTGCTTTCTTTCCAACATTATGCCTACATCCTTGAGATAGAGGGGTAAGAAATGTACATTTCCTTGTTTAGGAAGATGCTTCCTTTAGGTATCGTATGTTACTTTGGCTCTGACTGGCTACCATTCTATGAAATAAACAGGCCTGTTAAGACTATTCTAACTCCAGGGGCGCCTGGGTGGCTCAGTTGGTTAAGGGACTGACTTCGGCTCAGGTCATGATCTCTCGGTTCATGGGTTCGAGCCCCGTGTCAGGCTCTGTGCTGACAGCTCAGAGTCTGGAGCCTGCTTTGGATTCTGTGTCTCCCTCTCTCTCTCTCTGCCCCTCCCCCACTCATGTTCTGTCTCTCTGTGTCTCTCAGAAATAAATAAACATTAAAGATTAAAAAAGAAAAAAGACTATGCTAACTCCAAATGAGTGAAGTTGTTCATTGGCTTGGTTATAGTCTGTAATAATACTCCAGTGATATTAACAAACTCATCATCACAGTGTATTTTTATAGCTCCAAAGCCTTCTTTTCTCCCAGGAGCATGGGTGCTGGGACTGATGTTTTGATAGTTCTTCATCACTAAAAATACGCTGTCAGTGAAGACTACTGAATTAGGAACACACATGAGCTAATTATGGTGAGCAAGTCAAAATACAAAAACAAAACAAAACAAAACAAAACGTATTAATAAACTTTCTTATGAAATCTGAAACAACTGTGTTTGTCTAGATTAAGTTTTTTTAAATGCTTTATTTATTTTTGAGGGAGAGAGAGAGAAAGAGAGCACACACAAGCGGATGAGGGGCGGAGAAAGATGGAGACAGAGAATCTGAAGCAGGCTCCAGACTCCGAGTCACCGGCACAGAGCCCTACACGAAATTTGAACTCACAAACCATGAAATCATGACATAAGCTGAAGTTGGACACGTAACCAACTGAGCCAACCAGGCACCCCTATATTTGTCTAGATTAAGAAGAGGTATATGACATGCAATAAATTGATTATTTTGAATTGAGCAGTTTTGGCAAAAGGTTACATTTAGAACACAGTAACATTTAGTGACATCAGTTTCTTTTATAAAGAATGGATATAATAGAAGAAAACCTTCCTTTAAATAATTGAGTTTGGAATTTCCATCAAGCCAATCTACTTTTTGCACATTTTCAGGTAATCCATAGGCGAAATGACTTTCATTTGTCTCTAGGATTAATGCATGACAACTGGTTTCCACAAGCCTTGGACTAAGCCCATTTCTGTCAAATAATCTGGAGGCAGAGAGCCAACATTTACATTCTTCTTGGGGTTATGAAACATATTTTTGCAGTAATGATACGTGTTTGCTAGATTTTTATTATTAAAGCTCCAGTTTTTTCTTTGTGGTCAATAAACCACATCAACTGATCTAATCCTCAGGATTTTTCCACACTAAATTATTTATTTTGCTTGTTCACAAGAAGAAAAGAAAGGAAAACAGTATTTCCACTCTGCCTGACTCTACAAGTAAATTACATAGAATTAAAGCAATTTGCCCTTTGGTTTCTTACATAGACATAATTAGATAGTGAAGGGCTGGTGCCATAAAACAACACTATTTTCATCCAAATTGGACTTATCTTATTTGAAGAAGTGGTTTTGCTTTGCTTTGGTATATTTGAGACAGATCCCTACTAGTTTATGTTTCCCTATTTTATTCATACATGATATATGTGGGAAAGAAAAATGATTGATCATTCCAAATGCTTCTAAAAATAAAAAGCTGGGATTTCATTTTTCAAATCTCTGCTTAAAGATGAAGTAGTCCCTTAAGAGTTTAGGGCAGATACCATTCTTCCAAGAAGCCAGCCCAATTTCTAAAGATTTACTCTGTGGTTTTAAGGACCAGAGCCATTCTAGCTCACAAGAGTAAGCCATTTTTGACCACAGACAAGGAGCGGATTCTTGCCAAGGGGGGACCCCAGGCCACCATGTGAAGGACACACACACTTAGCAGGGCAGTACTATGAAACACCTCAACAGGATTTTTTTTATTTGTTAGGATCCTTTCACATGCTATAATACAGTGCTCTAAGCGCTAGTTACTGCAGAAAATGAATAAAAATAAAGAGCACCCCCTCCTATTATAAGTCTGTCACAAGGAAAGCACTATATCCTAAAGAACCAGGTTGAGGATAGTGTATTTACTTCCTTCCTCTCCCTGCTCCCCCACCACTCTCTCTCCTTTACGACGACCTTACCAAAGTGCAATACAGCAAAATATAAAGCCTGGGGTAGAAAAGGACATGAATGGAAAGGTGACGGTCTCAGATCATCCACTGTCCGCTAGATATACAGATAAAGAAGGCCCCCGCTTTTCTGGGATAGAAAGAGGAGTTCACCAAAAAATCCCAAAAAAAAAAAAAAAAAAATCAGAAGTACCATACTGTGTGAATGTAAACTGGTGCCTTTCTGGAGGAGTATTGGGCAGTATGTTTCGCAGATGCTTGCTGTCAACGTGTCCAGTGATAGGAATTTCTCCTAAGGACAATAATCATGAATGCATACCGAAGAGTTTAACTACAAATATGTTCATTGCAGCATTATTTATAACAGCGTAAAACTGGAAACAATTTCAATTTCCAGCATAATGGTTTGGGTAAGCTACGACATAATCACCATTCAATGATGCCATCAAAGAATATTTAATAATTTAATAATTTTGTGATATATTGATAAGTGACAAGAACAGATAACATTAAAAATGATGTCTGTGTGTAAAATAAATATTGGAAGGCTCTATACTAAAATTTTAACAGTATATATCTCTGTATTATGATATTTGGGGTTATTCATCTATTTCTAGATGCTCTACAAGAAATATGAATGACTGATAACAAGAAAGTATGTATGTATGTATTTTTTAATGTTGATTTATTATTGAGAGACAGAGAGAGACAGAGCATGAGCATGGGACGGGCAGAGAGAGGAGGAGACACAGAATCTGAAGCAGGCTCCAGGCTCTGAGCTGTGAGCACAGAGCCCGATGTGGGGCTTGAACTCACAAACCACGAGATCATGACCTGAGCCGAAGTCGGACACTTAACCGACTGAGCCACCCAGGAGCCCCAAGAAAGTTTTTTTTTTTTTAATTTTTTTTTCAACGTTTATTTATTTTTGGGACAGAGAGAGACAGAGCATGAACGGGGGAGGGGCAGAGAGAGAGGGAGACACAGAATCGGAAACAGGCTCCAGGCTCTGAGCCATCAGCCCAGAGCCCGACACAGGGCTCGAACTCACGGACCGCGAGATCGTGACCTGGCTGAAGTCGGACGCTTAACTGACTGCGCCACCCAGGCGCCCCGAAAGTATTTTTTTTTAATAGTGGTAAAAAAAACAAGTGCCCTGAAGAGATGAAATGGCTTTGTAGAAATTGACTGAGTGATTAATTGTTTAGAAATCTTCTTTGTACCTTCACATTTTAAATGCAATCCAAAATAAAATATGATTTCTTTGTAGAAAGGCTTGTTTGTTGTTTTTTTTTAGGAAAACTGTCTTCAACTTGGCAACGTAGCAGCCTATACATCCACATGTTTTACTTTTATTCTTTTTTTCCTCCCAAACAAAGTTCAGATTTATGGTACCTGCTGTTGCTTTTAATGTTGTGGTTGCTCCTAATTTCTGTAGCACAGCGAAATTCCACCAGTCTCCATTCCACGATTTGCCCTCAGCCACAAACAGTCTGGGAGACATAAAACCGAGATATTTTCTAAGGGCAGGTAGCAGACGCTTTTACTAAATATGAAATACCAGAGCCACCCCAAGCCAGAGGGCATTTACTAAAAAGGTTGCAAGTAAGCAGCAGATAATTTCAAGCTACTCTAACTGGGCAACTTTTGAAGTTGGATACAAGCCCCTTCAGTGAAAGAGGTCTTTGAAAAGAATCATGAGCCATCCTCCACGTAGACCCACAACTGTCCATCTGGAGAGATGTGAACTTGACCTTTGAATAAACAACCTGAGAGAAAAAAAGAATAATACATAATCTTATTTTCTCTTGCCAAAACCTGATAGGCATTGTAAAGAGATGGTTAAAGACACAGGCAATAGAGCCCCTGTCCAAGTCCTATCTGTTTGCACTTGGGGGAGTTTTAATCTTTCCATGCCTCAATTTCCTCAGGTGTCAAAGGGATATTAAAATGTGCTTAGCCTTATCGGGTTAAAATAGAAGTTAAATAAAACAATTTTTATATTTTGCATATATTTGACAAATGGAAAATAATCTACAAATGTTACTCCTTTTATTTTTTAATTTTAGGATCATTTTTATTATATTTATTTGGTTCAGTCCATCACCAAGAAAGGGACTCATCTTCTTGTGACTTCCAAGCAATAAAAGAAATTCTTTAGAAATGTTCTGAAAACAGAGGCATATTCCAAAATCGATTTCAGATTCATAAATATAGACCCAACTGATTTTTGGCTACAATCCATAGCTTCCACTCATAATTGCAATTCATAACTTCCCAACTCCTCTTTGCTTCAAGTTACATTCCTACATAGCTCTCTATTCTGACATGCATATACGTGATAAAAACAACTGACTGCCTCTTTAGAGTGGGAAATTGTGGGCAGTCATGAGCAGTGCTTAAAAAAAAAACAACTGCCTTTTAAAACACAAAAGGGTTTGTGTGTTCCTCTAGTTTTTGAACAATGTCAATCAGCAATGATTTCTTCACTTCCTGTTAATCTCATTGAGGTCACAGGAACGGACATATCATTAACTATTCTGAAAATAACTTCTATGCTGCAGAGGAATCCTACTTAATCTTAGTCACTATACCCATCTTTGCCATTACTTCAACAAATCACCATCACCTAAAGGAAAAATTAACACCTTAGGATGTCCTCAGCTCTGTTCCACTGATCACAGTACAGGTTGCTACCAATTTTTGTGTGCAAGCTAAACCATTCACTCGTGTAGCCATCCCTACTGAGAGTCAAAAATGTAGTGATCTTTATAATATTCTCATCATTCATATTTGAACATGGAGGTCCATGTCATGACCATCAGACTCCAAATACTATCGTAACATATATTATCATAGCAAAGAGGAACATCAGTGGGCCACATAACACAATAAATGGATTGTATTTCTCAACACAAAAAAGGTAAAAGACAGTTAACCACGGACACTTGCCTCTGCAAATTTACCACTAGCCCCTGTAAAACATTAATGGCCCATTGATCCATTAACTAAATGTCCAAGTATCACAGATACTTAGGCACATAGGTGCTTTAAAATCATTCCAATTTTCTTCATTCAAAAAAAAATATTCCCATTACACACTTTGTTAAGAAAACACCTCCACTGCAAAGGTTCTAAAGAAAGAAATGATACCAGATTTTAAAAAGTAATTCATGTATGTTCAGACTATTTTAAGTCTGAGATTTGTGTAGTCAATATAGCATAAGACAAGTAACGCTAAAACGCAAACACTTACTGGCCACAGGAACGCAGAGAGTTATTTGCTACGGTTGTCAAAACCAAATGGTGGAATGGAGGTGAAGGCTCTCCTTTGCTCAAAGGACCAAGGTCTGGGAGGTTCAAAGAAAAAGAAGTTCTTAGAATTAGGCTCCATAAGGGCAGGGGGGGAGGCTGTGTTTTCTTTTGTGCTGTGTCCCACAATGGTACACAGTAGGCATTCAATACCTGTTGAAAAGATGGGCGAATGAAAAAAAAATTAGAAGACAGTATCATAAATGCCCTGTATGTTACTTACAGTGTGTGGTTGTGTGCATGCACGTGCATTATTCTGATAATTGCAGGCGAACACTGGCACCCAGAGTAAGCAAACCTGGTAAGCAAAACTCTTTGCAGCATGGTATCCCAATAATTCTTATTCCTGCCAGACACCATCACTTAGCAACAGAAAGTGGAGGAACTATGCATTCCCTGGTTTTGTTTTCTCTGGCACTTGGGACATCTTGGCTACTACCTAGGAATTACGCAGAAAGTAAAATTCTGATGCCTACGTTAGCAATGACTTTATGGAAACAGGAAAAAATATTTATTGTTTAAATAAATCACAAAGTTGGACTGAGGCCTTGAAAAGGCTGAAGTTTCCGTATAAATGGCAACTGTCCAAACAATTTTACATTCTTAAGTGTACTTCAGAAAGATCTTTTGTGAAATGGACACTAGGGAATCATAGTATCAAAAAGGGAATAAGGACTTGGTACAATATCACCGTAAAACTCAAGTATTTGAGGTGCTTTCTTGGAAACTTTCAACAAAGCAATCTCTATTTCTGAGATACATAAATATATATATTTGTAAATACGCACAAGGTTAGCCATAAGTTTTATCACTGCTGTTGTATATTCTGGCCGCCTCTGTTACTTCCTGATATTTAAAGAGTATGGCTATGAACAAGAGTTGGAGATATGGTTTTATATGTCCTTTTTAGCCTTGGGTCATTATTTGATGCATAAATCAAAAGCAGGAATCCAGTTTTGCTACTAGAGTGCATGCACTGTAACAGAACCAAAAGAAAGCACCAGATTTTCATAATTTGGATTATAATGAAAGTCATAATTCCACTCCAGGCAAAGTTTTGTTTTTTAATGTGTGTTTGTTTTGTTCCATTTTTGTTTGTTTTTGGCTGTAGTACTCCTGCTACATAAAATATTTTTATACAATTTTATAGAATATCTCCACTGAAACAGTTTGCCAACAAAGCTTAATATTTTGAAGTTTGTCTATTTCAATTCTTTGATACAATGATTTTCAAGCACCCGTCAAATGCCTCACACCACACTGGGTCCTGTTAAAGATACAAAAGAAACGCATTAAATAGCCCTTGCCTTCTGAAAGCTTACATCAGATGAAGTTGTACTCGGCCAAAACTCAAGTGGTGAAATGTGTACTATGAGCTGTGCGTGCCATGGAAAATCAGGCAGATGACGGAGGACAAAGCAGGTGCTGTGGAGGGAAGTGGAGCTGAGAAGAGGCTGACAGAGGGGGAAGGGGGTAACTGGGGTACTGAACTGGCAGGTGCAAAAATGTGCCAGCAGGAAAATCAGGCAAAATAAAATGGAGTATAATTTTCTTTTGGGGAATTTCAAAATGATCTAATAGCTAACCTTCATTGAATATTTATTAAGGACCAGGCTGACTTGACTTCCATCATTTAATTTAAACCTAAAAACAAATGAGATAAGGTACTATTATTATCCCCATTCTCCAGATGAGGAACATGAACTTCTGAGGTGCAGGTAACTCAGCCACACAGCTCATAAGCAGTACAAGCAGAAGTGAACCCAGGCAGTGTGGCTCCTAAGTCATCTTTTATACATTCCATTGATCCATGGAGTTCTACATGCAATATTACTAGAAAGAAAGCTAGACAGGCTTAATGTTAGTGATACAAGCATCACTGTAGGGAAACTATTTAGAGATTGGAAGCATAATTTCCAAGACTGTGTAATACCCTAGATGCTGAGAATGATCTTTAAATGGATTCCTCATTCTATAAAATGTGCACGCGCTCACAAACAATGCAGTGGTGATATCTCTTTGATCATAGAATCCGCTGTTATCATGCAGTTCAAGAAAGGCATCCAAATTCTACACAAGAAGTCAGCCAAAGAAGCCAAACCCTGGGCCAGTCACTTAACCTTTCTTGATCTCAGTTCCCTCATCCTAAATGAGGGGTAAGGACTTGGCGATCTCTAGGGTCTGTTTTGAAATTCTGCAAGTATTTTATAAATGTCACTAACAATTTCAGACAAACATTAGAATTCCAGAAATGGAAATGTCAACTGAATAATGAGTAGCAGGCGCCATGTGGAAATTCTGTCATGATCGTTCTTGAAAAATAAGCCTTCTTTGTTTCATTAGCGACACAGGAAGGCAAGTACCCCAAAGACTTCCTTTAACAACTTGAAAGTCTTTCTAAAAAGACAAATGCAGAAGAGCTGAGGTGGGTTGTATGAAAAATGGGAAATGTGTATTTAATATCAATTTTTTTTGGTCGTAAAATCACCATAGCCTCATACCTCAATTAATCTAAATATTCAAGAGAATGAAATATGTTTTACTGAAGTATGCTTGAGGCCAACAGTATCATTAACTAATTGATCTCTTACTTGGCCAAGTGATGAATCAACCCTAAAATATCTATTTCCTGACTGTTTACGTTTAAATGCCACCATTTCCGAAGGAGAAACTTGCAAATGAAGCACTTCCTCATTTAACGGGAACATTCTGAAAACTTGTCCTGGAAGGTCTCTCTCCGTGAACTCCCAAGCATATCATATAATGATTTGAATTTCCCTAGCCCCAGCATTTTCATGTCCTGTGGCAGAAGTGAGAACGGGTGAAAGGTTCATGTGTTTTCCTTTATCCTTTTTTCATTTACTCCTTAGAATAGAGTCATAATTTTATCTCTGTTCATGATTGTTCTTACAAAGTATGAACGTGTAGTTTTGCTCCGTGTATTTTTTTTTTTTGGATAGCTTTTTAAATTTGTTATGCATTAAGCTACAATTTACAAACAGTAAAATGCACAAATCTTAAGTATACAGCCCAATGATTTTTTTCCATATTATGTACTGTGCTAACCACTGCCCAGATTAGGATAGAAGACATTTTCATCACCCAGAGAGTTTCCTTGTGTACCTTGCTAGTCAGTAACGCTTACCCCACTGAAGTAGTTCACATGCTGATTTCCATTTCCATAGACTCGTTGTGCCTGTCCTTGAAATTCATATAAATGGAATCATATGTTACAGACCCTTTTGTGCCTGACTGCTCTCACTCACTGGAACTTTTTTTAGATTCTTCTGTGTTGTGTGGGTATCAGTAGTTCATTCCTTTTATTGCTGATGCAGGAATATAAGAATTTGTTTATCCATTCACCTGCTAATGGGTATTAGGGCTCCTGCCAGGCCTGGGAGGATAGGTATATGTTTAACTTCCTGTGCATTTTATGAATACCATTGGAGAATTGCCACATTAAACATCTATTGTGCAGGTGTATGTAGCTGAGATCTGCAGGTAGGAAAAAAGTGGAATTTCTGGGCACACTCATAGTAATCTCCTAGATCCAGCATTTGGACAGTGACTAAATAGCCGATCCAACAATTTTTCCAGAGTTACCTGCTCATATATAGAAGGTGAATGCACCTTTTACAACCTTCATGGATGCTGGGGAAATCCTGCCCCTCTACCACAGGCAGATCATTCTCTGAGGACCAGGTGGTATTTCCAAACTCAGATTTCCTACCAGGAAATGTGTCGCCAAACAAATCCTAGCATGTGAGAATCCTGGGCAAGGCCAACCTGACATCTCATTTGACCATTCAGGCTTCCACAGAATTTGATAACCCCTCACATCTAAGACTCGCCTGTGTCCCTGAACACAGTAGACTTCAGCCTCAGGAAGTTTCAGTCATTTTAAAACCCATCTCCCTCTGTTCAGATAATCATCTTCCTTGATTTATAGTGGCTAGCCTGCAGGTGTTGAAAAGGTGGTCTTCATTTAGCCAGAGAGCAATAATCCCAGAAAGTATATTTCCACAGCTACATCACCCTTCCCCCATTACCCACCATCAAAGCCAGCCAGCTCCTCACTCCCTCCAGCTGTGAATCTGTAACGTGCCTTGGGTCATATTTGTGTCATTGGTAGCAAACTCTTATAATTCTGCCCCCAAGTCGAAGTAGAAAAATGCCCACAGGGATCAAGGAGAGTGTCTCCTTACACAAATCTTTTTTCTGATAAGAGGTGACCCATAGCCAGAACCAGAGATTTATATATGCATTTTGACATAAATCTGCATCTGTAATTATGAGTCATAACGATCTTTATAGGCTGCACTAAATTGGTGAAGAAGAGTTACTGTTATTGACAAAGCATTGACCTGAACATTAGTGGAGGAAGAGCTAATTATTTTTTTTTCCCGAGGAGTGAGACTTCTTTTCTCGTTGTGAATCACTTTGAACCCGGGCCTTTGTTAAGTGTCTTTTCACATCTGAAAATAAACATAACTAAGCCTCCCATACTCATCCTGTATCTTTACATAATTGTAGATGTGTGAAAATGTCAAACCACATTCTAGAAGCTTTTTGATCGTTTCCAAGACAGTGATCAGGGTACGGGAGGTGGCTGAAGAGGCCAATCTGTATTTTGTGAAAGCAAGTTATCTGGTGAGATGTGCTCCCATGTCTCAAAGACCAAAGCCTATTTTTAGCTGGACATGCTGAGATTCAAGTGTGGATCCACCATTAGCCTTAATAGAGCTCCGGGCGGCTCACTGCTGTGGAGTCAGCCCAGAAAATGTACTCTTTGGAGCGGTGGAAGGTTAAAGCGAGCTTTAAATCACAGCCTTATCATACTTGCATGTTATTGGCAAGTCTGCCTAAAAATAGAATCTCATTACTTTAATTCTACAGTATTCTTAGGTGAGCCAACCTTTATTATTAATAACAGCATATCACATTTATATAGCACTGTCTGCTTAAGAGAACTTCACAAATTATACACATAAAACTTTCCTCCCTTAATGTAACAAGCTATGGGTTAAGAGGCCAGGAGCTAGGTGGTAAGTAGGGCCCCCACTCTCCAGCCAGACAGGAGGACTAAAGGAGTGTCACCAGGTGGCTCTAAACAAAGCCACTCTTTCAAGTGGAGCCATTTGAATTCTTCGAGAGTATGTTGTGGTTTGCACTGATGATTTGCAAGGCCCCAGGGAGAGTCACAGTAACCTCAAGAATACTAGGCTGCTTCTAGAAAACATTTTGTGCATCTCTATTTAGGTCTTAGCTGAATTTTGGAAACAACGGGGGCAACAAAAATGCACACCTTCTCCCTGCTTTCCCCCAACCAACCAGATGGTTCTGGAGTGCCTTTCTGTGGGTTCCCATATCTAGCTTGGGAACCCAAACCCAGCTATTCAGGATGGAAGGAAGATGGAACATTATAATCATTTAGGCTTATACCAATTCCTTACCAAATTGCATAGAACAGTTAGGAGAGTAAGTAGCCATGTTTTACAGATAAATACTGTGTGGATGTGTAAAGAATGCCTTTTAGGTGTGGGGCAGTGTTGTAGTCAAGATTCTAGTTCAACAATGTAACTTAATAATCGTGTGTGTGTGTGTGTGTGTGTGTGTGTGTGTGTAAGAAAGAGAGAGAGAGCTATGTAGTCGCAATAGGTATTCAGTCAGTCAGCCTACATTGAGTGGGACAAACATAGGAATGGGATAATACATTCTCTATACAGTTAGTGAGTTTTACTGGAAGCTCATGTCATCTAAAGAAGCTGTCAAGCCAAGACTTCCACAATAACAACCATTTATGAAGTGCCTTCTCTGGGTCAAACACTGAATGGGCATAAAAACACCGAATAAGGCATAGTATCTAGCATGCAGCAGCTTGCAGCCTAGTGAGGAACGTTAAGCAAAAAGGAATTCCAATCAGTGGGAAAAGCACTTGGAAAAGAACAGAGTACACAGGCATTTTGAGGAGCCCATAGCCAAGGAGCGTGACCAGATCTTGGGTGGTCAGGGAGTGCTTCCTGGAAGAGATGGCATTTAAGGTAGCCAAGCAGGCAAAGAAGGAAGGAACTCCTCTAAAGGAAGAGGAATCAACAGGTACAGAGTCCTCAAGGCAAAGAGAGCTGCACAATCCTAGCACTGAAAATGGGTAAGACCAGGGTGTATCTTGTGAGGGGCAAATAGTGTCCACTGGAGGAAGAAGGAGAATATTGATGGGCGGGGTGTGCCCCTCTAAGGATCTTGGGCTTTATCCTGAGAGCAGTGGGACTTAACAAACTAGTATTTTAATGGGATAAGACTGTTTCTATTTTGAATTATAGCAGGTAAGATATTTCAGCTTAATCTGCCTCATAGTTGTACTTTTGAAGCTAGCCTGCAGTCTCTCCTCCCCACCCCACCCCCCACCCCCACTTGATTTCCTTTTTCTTATCTCCACACAAACTGCCCCAGGATACCTACACCTCAGCATTGAGTCGAAGTTAGCACACCAGGTCTTCTTGCGAACTCAGAAGTAAAATCAATGGAAAGACCCCCAAGGCAGTGGTTCATACCTGGATGCATTCAATACTCCCAGCAGCTTTTCTGACACCAGTCTCAGAGGTAAATCCTACAAAATGTCACCTAGTCTTGTGCTCTTTAGATGGACCAAGGCATGGGAAGAGGGACAAAGGAGAATTGCACAAAAAAAGGGCATTTCTCTCACATTGACTGTGATAAATATGTTTGTTCAGGAAAGAAAAGGTGAACTAGAAAGCTCAGGAGTCTGATCTGGAGAGGAATGCATACGTGTTTGTAGTTCACAGATGGAGAAATGCTTCACGAAAGGCCAGCCCATTGGCACTGTTAACTCCTCTCATGGTGCCTGACAATGTTTGCAGAATGTTGGCTATTTCCACACTGCAAAGTTTCAAGGGGACCTGCTGGCCCAAAGGTTCAAGATCATGGTGGCATGAACACTTCTGAAAGCTTCTGGAGAGGGAACAGTTCCAGTGCCTTTCTTCTTCCTCTTTTTTTTCCATGTCGAACCCCATCGGTGATTCTCCCCCCACCCCATTCCCGCCTCCAACGCCTCACGTGACTTTTGGAGAAAGTACGGTGGCTGTTAGCCTGAATGAAAACAAGAAAATTATACTGATTATTACGAACTCTCCTTTCCCCTTTGAAGTTGTTCTTTTACGTGCTAGTAACGTTCTCTCAACTGTAAAATGAAGATTTGGGGAGGATTCGATAAGACAATCCATGTAAAGAGCTAAGCATGGACCTGGCTTATAAGAAGACCTTAATCAATGTTAGCTATTCTTGTCTTCCTGTGGTTCCTGTGAATTATCATATAGTTCTTCACAACAGCCTACAGGTCCTGCATCCAACATGGCGATTCTTCCTTGTCTTCCAACTTCCAAGGAGTCTTGGAAGTTTGGGTAACATATTTCGTTATTGTGTCGTCTGATAGGCACTTACATCATTCAATGCAGTGCTCTTTTACCGAATAGTTTTGAGGTGGAGATTTTCTGTAAGAGAAAAGAATTCAAGCTTATGCTGGAGTTTAATAAAACTCTATTTGCACAATGCATGATCAGTTGGAACGAAATTTGGAAATATATATCCAGTTCCATAAAAATGCTCAACTTTTTAACCCAGTCATTTATCTTTTATTTCTGGGAATCTTTTCTGAGGAAGTCAGCCAGAATGTAAGAAAAAAAATTGGATTATAAATATATTAACCACAATATGATTGAAAGTATCTTAAAATTTACAACAACCAAAATATCTACCAATAGGGTTGTGGTTTAATTCATATTGGCATATCCAATCAATGGAATGTTAGATTAATTCTGAGGGTCCACTGGGAATTTTCAAAAGGATTCTGAAATGGCATTCACGTGGGAGGAAGGTTTGAAAGAAGAAACTTAATGGGCTCTTTTTAATACAGCCTTCTTTTGAAAGGGGTTATTTCCAAAGTTGCCGGCCAATTTGCTCTTCAAAAATGAGCATAATGGGTAGTGGCTCTTTGACTATGGCTACCAAATCCCAGTAGCACATGAATGACAGCCTCATGCTTCCTAGTAAATGGTTAGAATAAACACGGTTTGGGGCACGTGGGTGGTCAGTCAGTTAAGCTTCGGACTCTCGATTTCGGCTCAGGTTGTGATCTCACGGTTGTAAGACTGGGCTCTGTGTAAGATGCTCTCTCTCCTCCTCTCTCTGCTCCTCCCCCTTCAACATACTGTTTAGGGAGGCTACAGGCTATGACTTTTAGCCAATTTACATCCATGATTTCGTTTTATCCTCACAAAAAAAGTCAAGGAGGTATTATTATCCCATTTTGCAGATAAGGAAACTCAGTTCCAAAGCAGTGTAACCAATCTGCCTGACGTGAAAGCCAGTCACAAAATTGTCCTGAAAATTCAATGCCACGGTGCGTATGGAGCCATAGTAGCCTCTCAATACATAGCAGCTGCTAGTTTTGTAAACCACTATGCAACATTGCTTCTAGAAGCGCTAAACAATCCAATTTTTTTTAAATAAAAAGTAATTCTTGGTCTGCAACAGAAAACATTCTTGCCATGTGGACAAGTTCCAGAAGAATAATTTGGCCAGTACCTTTAGCCAGCATAGCTTTTCAGTAGTTAAAACTCGTCTTTTGTCTGTCACTTTAGTGCCAGTTCCTTGCTAAGCTAGAGATAAAGGCAAATAACGGTGTTGGTCAACGGGTTTCTTCACTATTGGCCATGGGAGAGCCTTCCACAAAGACGGCCAACCAGAACAGCTTATCCCTGGCGAATCATGCTAAGACACTTTAAAAACAGACAGAAAGGGAGGGCGGAGGTTAAGAATATAGAAGAGCATGAGTTAATTTGCTATGAGAAAGTATTCTTAGCAAATGAATTCATCAGCACAGATGTATGAACTGTCATTTGATAAAATTAAATGAGGCAAATATTTAATGGGGTTAGGTTGGAGCAATCCAATTAAATGATTGGTTTTCTTAGAGTAAGAGTGTTGTTCTTAAAAACAGTCTTTTCACACAGCATATGAAACTATCCCTCAGTGAACATGTTCCCCATTTATTACATTCAAAACTTATTTTTTTAAAGCATGTTGAGCCAAGTCCCCTTATTCTACCTCACATCCAATTATTGCCCCCTTGGATCTTCAGGCAGATCACCCTGGCTTCCCCGTAGATGTGCAAATAGCATTTACTATAAAGCTATATCTGAGCGGGAGAAAGAGAGAGAGTGGGCAGAGGCTGGGCGGTCCCAGGGTTCTGGAAGCACTCTCACTGAACCAGTCTACAGCAGGGAGTAAGCACATACTAATTTCTAGAGGATAACCCAGTGCTGAGAAAGCCCTTGCTTTGCTTCTGACAATCATAAAGTCTTTATTACATGGAGTACAGGTATTCCCTGCTTTTCAAAAGTTCACACTACGCCACTTTGCTTTTATGAAACACCTAATTAGTACCTGCTTTCGCTAACTGAAAGAAATCTGAAGAGGATTTTCATTTCTTTGAAAAAAAGCCAAAAGCAAAAATCGCGTTTTACAGCGAGCCATTATAGCGGCAACACACACCTTGAGCGCCAAGAGTAACCCGGCCAAACTCCCTTCCCGGGGACCACACTCAGCAACTCAGCATCCAGGCACTGCAGCTTTGAACTGTGTCTGAGAGCATCTGTGCTTTATCTCAATTTATTTTGTGCATCCATTAGCAAGATGTGTCCTAAGGTATCAGAAAAGCCTATGAGAGGTTATTTTCGGGGTCTAGGAACGCTCAACAGTTTTTCCATATTCATTAATGGTAATTGCTTCTTTGCTCTATATTGTTTTGGCTTAGGAAAAGATTTCATAGGAATGCTCGACTTTCAGACAGTGGGGAGACCTCTATGTGCTTATGCCTTTTGTACCATCTTTCTGCTTCTACAAGTTCCAGGACAGACTTTCCTTACCTAAACTGGAAATAAGCATTATTTTGCTTCTCCTCTTCATTCTTGCTGTTTGTTTTTGGCTGTCTTTTTGACATGAGAATAATGGCAAAAAAAAAAAAAAAAAAAGTGAAATATATTATAAAAACTTTTTTTTTTTTTTTTTTTTTTTTTTTTGCTAAGGCTTACTTAGAAGAGGTGTTTATAAAACAGGTAAAGTTCAGCTGGTTGGCCTCTCTGGCATAGAAGGTGAAAACTATGGAAAAAGGCCAATACTCTAACTGGTGCCCGAGAAAAATCGCCTCTCCACCAGGCGCTTGGAAGAAAAACCACGGAATGAAGGCACAAAATAATCGCATAACATCTCAGAAACCTTGCTCTGAGCTGCTTGACGAGCTATTTGTGTCCCTTCGTGGATTTTTTTTTTTTTAAGAAAAATGAGATGAGACACTTTTAATTTTCCCCTCCTTTGTAGTCTTAGAGGTTGTTTAATCTCAAGTGAACTCAATTCACATTTTCCTGGCAGTGTGAGCTATCAACTCAAACCATTTTACTCCTTGCATCATACTGCCAGTCAGCAAGCAGGGACCTAATTAGCTCTTTGCTTTAATGGCAATAGTTAAATTTACATTATTAATTTAAATATTACAGACTCTGTGGACTTGAGCACATAGCTGACATAAAGATGTAAAATGAATAATAAGGTGCTGAAAAACACCAGAGTCATTATTCCCATCGTGTTCAAACTTTGAGCTATAATGATGTCAATTAAAACTCTAATCCTAGCGAAAAAGCTTTTCTGGTTTTCTTTTGTTATAAAAGCTGCCGTTACATTTCAGTGCTGGGCTGGGGTATTCAAGCTATACTTTGCAAAATACAGTGGTCACATATGTCAAGAAGCATAATTACAGTTCTCATTATATTTTTGCTTTTTAAAAATCCCCAAGCAGTAAAAATGTAGTGACTTCTTCAATGTCCTGTCGTGCATCCCTGGCTCTTCCTACGTCCTGAAGCGTTGCAATCACTCTGCAGTGTCAAAACCTGTTTGGGTTGCAAGACAGATGGGACCTTCAAAATGAAATGTACCTATGACTGTTTGCTACTATATATATAAAATGTCTCATTTAGTCTCATCTGTGATTTTCCAAGAGGAAAATGTTTCCAGGAGCAATTTATCTCAGTCCTACAGGTTTGTATCACTGAATGACCATCTGAAAAACAGGACCAGAATCTTTTCTTAAAGGGAAACTGCATGCTGGAGATGTTTTCCATGCAGTGGTTGAACGGCATTGAATAACATTAAAATGAATGAAACGCACAATAGGAAATAACTGGAAATTGCAAACTTCGAAATTTCATTTGGTGTACGAACCCTTTCATTTGAGTTCATACAATATTTCACATTGTAGCTAGGGGAACAAAACAACTGGTAGAAAAGATAGAATTAATACACAAAAACGTTTGTCATTTTAGTGCCAGATCGAGGTTTTTTTAGCCCCCTTGCTATCTAACCAGCTCTCTACTGAGTAAACCAGTTTCTCACTTCTTTGACATGAGCTCCCTCCCCTGCCAAAGCAGCCGTTCCCTCCCCCCAACAGGGCTGCAAGCCCAGCTGAAAAACCTCCTCAACCCCCTGACTCCAATCCCTCTTTTATGGCTATTACTGTTCCTCTACCTTTGATGGAAGATTCTAATTTCCCCTTGCAAATGGGTTCCTTGTGGTCAGGCTCTGTGTCTGATTATGCCTAGCATTTGGGAGGCGATCCCTGATGTTGACAGAATGAACTAGAAATGAGCTAGCTCTAGAGGGATGATGCAGTAGTTCACCCACCAAGTTCAAAGTCACTTTTCCTTTGGATACAGGAAATACATTGTTCTAATTTTAAAAGATAACCATGGTTTTTCATTATTTATTTGGATCCAAAGATCTGGGTTCAAACTCTATGTGATTTGCTCATCGGTGGAGTGGTCATGGCCCAGTCATTGCTGTATCCAAGGTTTAGCTTCTTTAGCAGCAAAGTGGGGAGAACAGTGACCCCCTGGCTAGGGTTATGTAAACAAAAACCCTGCAGTATTTTTGGTAAAACTAAATAACAAAGGCGGGAGGTCTAAATAACAAAGCACGTTAACACCCCATTGTGAACTGGAAATTACAAATAAAAGTGTAAAGGATTATGACTACCAGTACATCTGATCAAACTGTGTTTCATTCAACACAACATGGTGGTAACACATAAGGACTCATTCTTCAAAGAGGACAGTAGAGTAGCATCTGGTAATTTAAAAAATGGGTTAGCAATCAATATGATCTGTGGATGGTGGTTTAGGGTAGTAGTTAAAGGCATAGACTCTGGAATTAGAATCCTTGGGTTCAAAGCTTAGAATAATAACAGTGTCTACCTTTAGGATCCTTGCGAGGATGATTTACATAAAGTCCTCAACATAGTCCTTGGCTTTTGGTGAGCCTTCAGTAAATGTTAGCTATTATCAAAGAATAAAACTGTATAAAATTCAAAATTAGCTCATCTGTATGTATAGACAAGCTTCATGTTACTTTTTAAGGAATTGTATGTATGTTTGTCTCTCCAAAAAATAAGAGCTCTGCCTTCTATTCTTGAAAGGACTGGTACAAGTTGCCCACAGAGGTCCTTTCTTGGTGTCCTTTGAACGGAAGGATGGATGAATCCAGGTCAGTAACTAGAATCAGAGCTCCAGAATTAATGGAGAGGATGTGTCATCAGGAGCCAGAGAAAGTGTCTATAGTCCACTGGTTACATGTTGTATAATTGAACCAGTGTCTACTGGACCGTCCAAACCACTGAGGATCCATCTTGAGCCAAACAAAAACTTTGTGTAACACACCTGAAGAGTCCCATGCAATAATAACAGTAAGAACAAACACTTAGTGATGGTTTACAATGTACCAGGTACCATGCTAAGAGCCTTACATGCATTATCATATTTCACCTTACCGTAGCCCCCTACCTTGCGACTATTCTTATTCTTATTTTATGAAGGATGTCACTGAGGCTCACAGAGGTGAAATTAATTTGACCAAAGTCAGACAGTGACCAAAGATGGTAGGAGGGCTTGAACTCTGATCATTGGTCTGACATAATCTAATACTGCCTCTGTGGAAATACTTAGGGATATGACTTCAAGATCTGGGAACTCCTGAGACCATGCTCTATCTACTAAAATCTTGAGATGCTCAAATTTTGAGACTTACCGGGACGTTAAGTCTCAACTAAAGTGATTCTCCTGGTTGTTAACTCAAGGGCCCCGTTTGGAGCCAAAGTCAACCGCAAATCCTGTGAAACAAGCCTCCACAGAATTAAAAAGGTGACACCGCCCGGTGGGGCAAAAGGTCCCCCTCTTTCCTCTTCTCCTCATCATCTGCCAGCTGCTGTACTTCTGATGTGTTAAAACTCATGGGGCAGAGAATACTTAGCAAATTAATGGAAGAAAAAACCTGACTTTCCTAGCTCATAAAAGGCTGATACCTTCTAGCCATGCTACTGAACAGAACAGGATTTATGTTGTAACTTTCTTCCCAGATGGGAAAGTGCTTTACAAATAATGGAACTAATGCAATTTATTCCTAGTGAGTAAATTTGTCACCGTGGCTGTTGTATTAACTCTCTAAGGCCAATGCAATTGGGGATTCAATAAATAAGCTCTTTCAGCGTAGCACATGATGCCCCACCGGTTCGCAAGAGTCCTAGATAAATAGCAATTTGATCCTTTGCCACCTTGAATTCTTGAGTCCTCGAAACATGCTTTTGAGAAATGTGGAGAGGATTAATGCCTCCATTTTCCTGCTGGAAAAGCTGAGGAACGTGCAATAAGGAGTGAATCAGATCTCAGATCTCGTTCAATTCTATGACCATCTAAACTCCTCATTTCATGAGTGCCTTCTAGGTTTGTTCCCGGGTCATGTTTTTTAAAAGTGATCAGCAAAACTGTGCTTGAAAAACGGTTCTCCGACTCAAACACGGTTGTTGCTGTCACCCTTTGGTGAATCTGAAACTACCTCCTTCGGTATCCTGCTCTCACAAGCTTCTGTTTTATTCTTGCCCTTGGCCACGCTGAAGGGTTTCATTCTTTGAAGGGGCACCACTCTGTGCATTATGTACTGGATGCTTCCTTCATACGAAGCTGAAGGTCATTGTTTATTGAGTCAAAGTTGGCACTGAGAATGGAAACAAATGGGAAAAGGATGTGTATTTGAATTCACGTCGTGTTATTTATGCCCATGGACGATGGCATCGAGCACGTACAAGGAGTATTTATTTATTTATTTATTTATTTTAGTGAACTCAACTCGTGCTTCATGAAATGAATGAGTATTGCATGAAATTGGATTTTGGAAAAGAAAGAAACTTGTATTAAAGCGTAATGTATGTGGCCATGCTGCAGTGCAATTCTCTGAACAGAATTCCTTTGGAAAAGTGAAATGTATGCACCTGGCTTCACTAAACTATTAAGATGGGTTAAACTGTTGCCCGCTGGGAAAGAAAAACAAACCCGCACTAGAGGAGAAGCCATTCCTTATAACTCAATGGATAATAATTCAAAAGTCCACGTAATGCTCCTTAATTCCGATGTATCCTACATAGGATTTAAAATGCCGTGGGGGATTTGCTGGAAGCATTGTTTTATTTATTTTAAGCAAGTGTTGCTTTATTTTGTTTTAAACAAGGAAGATGGATCAGAATTGATAGGGTTTTTTTTCCACCTAAATAAATAAGAAGGTCCATTTTAACGTGAGCACGAATCTGGCAACCATGTTTCCTTTATTAGTAGTTGGCATTGTTATTATTCACTTAGTATTTTGTTCTCATGATGTCACCGTGGGTAGCTTGGTATTTCTGGGCTTTTCCGGATTCTTTCCTGTGAGTAATTTGCCTTCTTTGGATATTTGATAGATGGCATTGTATGAAAAAAATACTAAAATACTCCTACGAAACAATGTACGTGTCCATTGTGAATTCTACATTAAAGTGGTGTAGAAGCGTGTTGGGAACATAGAGGTTTGGTTCATTTGCTTTTTCCAGCTTGCCTTTTTTCTTTTTTGTGAAACATGCTGAATGTACTGTTTGTCTTGATGCAGACTGTGTTATTTATGAAAGGTCTGCATGGAGGAAGAAAACATAGGCAGTATTGTTCAAAGAATCATTAAGGAGATATTATTTCAGATAATAATGTAATTAGATTCCGTTAGAGGGAAATGTAAGTATTCGTATTTTTAGCTTTTATATAGGAATGTAGCTGTGGCTAATTAAGGGGAAAGTCAACTAATTCACAATGTTTAAATTTAGTGTTAAACCTGATAATATATCTGAAATTACAAAAACCAAAACAACTCCAGTGTTGGCTCAAAAGCAATTCTTTAATTCGGGGTCAGATAAACACTGTGTATAGTAATCAAAATTCTAATTTTACAGAGCCTTCTCGGTCTTAAAAGAAGTCAAAGGCAAAAGAAAATTCCCTACAAATCTGCCATGTTCAAAGTATCCACTTCAAAAGAGAACTTTTTTTTATGTCCAATTTATCCCGGCAAAAATTCTCTTGGGTTTTTATTTCAAGAGATGAAAAATGAGCCCTGGCAGTCAATAGTGTATGGTGACTATTTATCTGTTTACACCTATCCATGTGATTGCTAAGAAAACCAGATTAGACTTTGAATGTGATATAAAGAATGTATGCTATTCACAAGCCCCTATCTCCCAGAGGAGAAATAGGTTAAAAACACAAAATTAAGTTTTAGAAACCATACATTTCATTTTGGGGAACAATAAGTCAAAGCCTGATTTTTTTTCCAGGTAAAATATATAGGCCCAATTTTTAAATAAACATATCATACAGCCAATCAATCCATGGTTTATACTTTATCCCAACAACAACAAAAAAAGCACAAAGCAAATTATTTAATGATGTCCACATTTTAATTTATGTGACAGGTGTCTATCTGAACAATCCCTATACATCTGCTTTTGATTACTTGAAGAATATCATAAATGCACTAGAGAAGCCTTTTATTTACAGCCTTCTTCAGCAAGTATCTTTACAAAGCAAAGGGCACTTTATCAAATTAATAATAGCCCTGAATCAGTCCCATTCTCAGTTGCCAATTTTCATAGATTGCATTTCTTTAAGAGGGTGTGCACCTGTAGGAAATTTTATACGGCAGGCGGCCACACTGCCATAATCAGAAACCAAATTCATTTTCAGAGGAAAGGAGGAAATACACAATGGCATACGTGCCTCTTTTACGGCCACATCTGCACAGCTCAGGGAGAAGTTTGCAGATATGTCTGGTGATCACATTACGGGGCTGTTATGAGAGAATAAAGTTGCACCTTTGATGGGCCATTGTGGCTGAGTTAGAGGTCCCCAGTTATTAGAAGTTTTGCATGTCACGCAGCGGAGCAGATTGGAGACCCAGAAATACTTTATGCAACTCACTGAATTTTTGGTCATTCCCATCAAATATCAATGGACTTGTTAAACAGAGATGAACCACACACACACACACACACACACACACACACACACACCAGTAATAAAGATGACTCTAGCTTATTTCTGACTTTCACCTCCATAATAGAAAGTCCCTTGTGCTCATACAGTGCCTTCAGGACACCAGCTGAGAACAAAGCTGCTTTCAGAAGCAGCAAGTGATTTCATTCTATTAATGTCCAGGTGATATGTGGAGCCCATTATCACATCACTAACGTGGCAGCAGACATTTCCTGGCCAACCCAAGGTAGCTCAAATGTTGGCGAAATGCGTAACTGGAAGAGGTAGTCCTAAGAAACCCTCTCTATTTTTTAACCAGTGTCCCTAAATGCTAAACACAACCAAAGAACTGATCTTTTAAATTTCAAAAAAAAAAAAAAAAAAAAAGTTGAACACATAAAAGATCACAGGAGATACCGAAACGAAACAATTTGTAGAATTTAATTGAAGGGTTTGGGGGGAAGCGTTTGTGTTCCAGATGTAATGGATGGCGTGTTATCAGAGAGAGCCTAGAATATGAGGGGGAAAAGCTATTAATGTAAAAAATGAGAAATTCCGGATCGCTGTCAGAACACACAGAGTGAACAGGAATCATCCCTAACTGTCCATTGTTCTCCTGAGGACATATCATAACACATCGGGGGCCACCTGTGTGGATTCCAAGCAGGCCGTGTGCCCTGTAAAATTAATGTAAGTTGTGAGCAGGAGAATCCGCTCCTCGACACGTCAGGCATACTGAAATACAGAAGCAAATCGCGAGGCTAAAAACAGAATCTGCAACATGATTAAAAACGACAACTGCTACCTACTTTTGAGAAGGTCTTGGGAAACAGCACACACGTGCTTGTTTAATATTTTTCAACCATTCCAAGTCCATATGACCCGGGACTATCACTTCTTTGAGAACCCACCTCAAATAAATGAAAAGTTGTCATTTTCCACATGGCAACACAGGTCGATCCAACACGTCTGATTTGTTTAAATGAGATATGTTACTTTAAAAACAATTAGGATTAGAATTCTAGGTAAAAATTTTAAGATCCAAAGTGAATACAGTAAAATCAATATTGATTATTAGGCGTAAAAGTGCTAATTGAGGCTGTTAAATCTTTTAAGAACTAAGAGGAGAAAATTTCCGGTAAAACTACAATAAATTACTATTATTAAATAACCAGGATATTTGTGTGTAATTTAATGTCAGTACATCAGGCTCCCTGTAATTTTTTTTTTTTAAGTAGTGTATTACTGATTCAGTCCGGAAGACTATTCCAGTAATATTACAAGAGCAATGTCACTTTGGCAAGTTACCTTTTCAACTGATATTTCATTACATTCTAAAGAAACCTACTTTTCAGATTTCTTAGGCTTTTAAGAATTCATTTTTAATTATTGCTTTTTTTTTTTTTTTTTGGCCCTCAGGTCTTTCGGAGCTTAATATCTACTGTTCTCACACTAGTTAAAGCCAAGCGATTTTATTGATGGACCACATTTTAATATTTAACACAACATTCTCACAGCAGATATTCTTGATGGCAATTTGGAAGAATAAGAAGGGCTCTATTCTTTACTGTGTTCTTACAAGGTCTGACCCAAATTTTCAGTAAGCTGCCTTGAATGGGCACATGTTAGCAAGGTCCAAATCCCCTAGAAAAGCTGCTTTAATCAGGGCAGAAGCTGGTGCTGATTTCGGGTCAAAGAACCCCCCCATTAAATCTGTATGTTAGCATTTAAACACTCCACTTAAGAACTTTTCATTCCAGAACACTCCAAGGGCTCCATCTAGGCTGAAATCCACAGTCTGGAGCAGCATTTAAATGCCCTGTAATATATTATTGTTCCCTTTAGAGGCATAAGGAATTCTGGTCTTTGTCAACAGCTGCTTCTCTGTCTTTGCTCCCTCTCATTTAGTCTCATCTTTGCCATTTGATCTATCTGCTTCATATCTTCCCGAAAAAGAATTCACATTTCTCACTTTCTAGCCATATTTGAGGTTTCATCCACCCACACACACCCCAAAAATAAGAGGGAAATGGAGACACTGTAAACTGGGCAACAAACTGTTCCTTATAATCTTTATTGACTTGGTCCCCTTCCAGCATCTTATGGGTGACATGGAGTGACAGTGTTGTTCAAGATTCTTGAAGGCCCCCCGGAAATACTGTGGGAAGTGCCCTGAGCTGACGTCAAGCAGGCCTCACCTTCCTGATTGGTCCCTTTTGGTGTTCAAAGAGCCCGCTGAAACATAGATTGAGCACAGATCCATAAAAGCCAGACCTGGAATCTGCCTCAAAGAATATCTCTTCAAATAGGTCCTTTTGCAGATGAGAAAACTGAGGCCTATGAAAGTAAAAAGTTAACAGAGAACTGGGACTAATCTCCTGCCCCGGTCTCCATCCCAGAAGGCTCTTTTCAGGACATAGGCTACCCCATGGCTTTTGTGGGCCCCTGTGGTTTTGCTGGAATAGGAGCCTTTGGTGGAAATTGTGTAAGTGGCCCTAAGCATGTAGGCATTATGGGTAGTCTGTGGTCATCCAGAGCTCCCAAGCAGCTTCTGAACAGGCAGGTGGGCAAACCCCAATAACATAAGGCAGATGCTTCAGACTTACTAGGATTTCTGCACATAATCCCAGAATCCTTCAGGCATGTTGTCAGTACATTACAAACAACTCACACAATTGTCAAATGCTCTGCCATGAACAGGTACTATTTTTAAAAATTTTTTTAATGTTTATTTTTGAGAGAGAGAGACGGAGTGCAAGTGGGGGAGGGACAGAGAGAGACAGAGGCACAGAATCTGAACCAGGCTCCAGGCTCCGAGCTGTAGGCACAGAGCCCGATGTGGGACTCCAACTCAGAAGTGGTAAGATCGTGATCTGAGCCGAAGTCTGACACTTAACCGACTGAACCACCCAGGCGCCCTTGTATTATCTTTTTAATAAAAAACACTAAACATTATAAAAATATCATCACTGATAATAACACCTGTTTGATATCCCTTTATAGTTTATGAAGACTTTTCATGTAGTTATCCTCACAAAACTGTGAGATTCCTCACTAGTCACAGTGTCCCCATTTTCCAGATGAGGAAGCTGAAGTTCAGAGGAAACAAGAGATCTGCCTAAAGATACTCAGCCACTAGGAGGCAGAACAAAAACGTAAAACCCAAGTCCTCTGATCCTAAATCACAATCCCCCTTGACATGAGCTTTAAAACGTCCTCTTTACAAGTTTTCGTGACCTCTTGCTGAACCCAGGTCTCCGAGAAGCCCAAATGTGTTTTCTAGCTACTGTCTGGCTTCTCATCCTCTTTTTAACGTCCTCTTTTTACTCTTTTGAACTTAATTTTGAGAGAATAAGGCCCCGAGGAGCCCAACTGTGTCCAGGAGACACAGACATGTGAGGACTGGAAGCCAGGAAGCCCACACTTGGGGACCCCGCCCGAGGCAGGACTTAAAAGCTACGTGCCTACCGGGAGCACATCTTTTTAGGCCTCAAGCACTTTATCTGCGCACTTTAAATTTTACCATCTTGTGAATTCACGGTAACCCCCTTTTACTGTAAGTACGTTGAACAAATACAATTGTCCAAGGACACAAATCAGTAAGAGCAACCACAACAAAACCCCCGAGGAATTCAGCAATTTCCCTACTACTCACTTAACATTCAGTGCGCCTCAGGGAACATCTATCAGCTTGGGTTGCCCAAATGTTCTTCTCCAGGAGATGCCTTAGAATGCAATTTACGACCAGGCCTGATGGCGGAGCTCTTGGGAGAAAATCGGGAGCTGGAGTGTCTGAGAACTTGAAGTGAGCTGCGTTTTCTGCCTCTCGTGCTTCAAGGAAGTCTTTCTGTCACCCACAGCTTTAGCAGGGAAGGAGAGCTGCATGAAAAGGGCCACTTTGGGGTCCTTAGACGGAGATTTATCTGGGAGCACTGTCCGCCACTACTTTTACTAACGTTCAGCTGGGTCACGGCCATAGCTCCAATGAGGAAAAAATAAGACTCAACTGTCCAACTGCATGAATGGCGGCCATATTGACTCCCTGCAGTGAAGCTCTGGTGTAAATATTTGTGGTTCTCTAGTTTTTCTGGTCATGTTTCTAGAAGAGAAAAGCTACGAGATACATGCCTGCGCATGTGTATGCACACACATGTACTCACGCATGTGAAGTAAACATGACTTAGAGTTGGAATCTGGTTCAGGGATCGACTCTGCCCCGGATTGCATAAAAATAACAGTAGCATAATCTTTTAAACCATTATTTTCCTTTCTAGTTTATCTTTGTGTTGTTCCTTAAGCTTTTTTTTTTTTTTTTTTTTACATTTCATCATTTCTGCTTTGTTTTTCTAAGTATTCACACTTCTCGCATATTTCTACTCTAGTTTCTAGTTTTCACTTCAGGCCAAGAACATATTCAGTGACCTCAAAGCTTCCAAGTAGAATTTAACATGCTAAATTAATTTCTTCTTTATTTGAAGTGTTATTATAAGAGTAAATGTGAAAACGCTTAACAAATTGTAAAGCAATATACAAATGCAAGATGATATAATCACAAATCTAATTCCTTGACTGAATTCACATATTCATTTACTAAACAAATATTTATGCAGTGTCCATGGTGAAGCAGTATAATGCCAAGTGTTTGATGCTGTCGGGGTTGCCTGAAGACCCCTATGATCCTGGTGTGTAGGCAATAATTTATCAGTGGGTAATATGCCTTTGACATTATTCCTGAGTAAAAAGGATAGCATAGGCAAAACCTTTCAATTTTAAATTTGCAAACAATTGAATTTGACTAAGACTTTGAAAACACACTATTCTATTCAAAGCATGAGTAATTTCTTTTTTTTTTTTTAATGTCTGTTTACTTATTTCTGAGACTGAGAGAGAGAGAGAGAGAGAGAGAGAGAGAGAGGAAGAGCACAAGTAGGGGAGAGGCAGGGAGAAAGGGAGACACAGAATCTGAAGCAGCCTCCAGGCTCTTGAGCTGTCAGCGCAGAGCCCAACATGGGGCTTGAACCCACAAACTGTGAGATCATGACCTGCGCTGAAGTCAAACATTTAACAGACTGAGCCACCAGGAGCCCCCAAAGCACAAGTAACTTCTTAGCCTCATCAGCTGCAACAAATTTTATCTGGTAAACAAAGGCTAGGTCCACACGGTGCAAAATAATATAGCTATTTGGTAAGTGTTTACTTAATTTTATTATTACAGAAAGCAAAGTAGAATAACTTATGCCCTTAAGGGGATTTTTCTTCCTTTCTCCCTTTCTTTTTCTATATTGTTGTTGTTAGTGGGTGGGGTATTTTGAGAAGAGGGGATCACTGATTATCTTGGTGAACTGCGTTGATCAAGTGAACAGATTCCATGGGCTGGGCACGCTCTAAATGTTGTTTGGCGTTTGATGCCCCTAAGTCACAGTAGATTTTGTTATTTGGATTTCATGGTCAATTTTATCAAATTGAGTAACTTCAACCTAACTTAATCAAAAACAGCGTTTCTCTGATTAATACAGAGGAAAAAAGAAAGGCAGAGATATGGTGAGCAAAGAAAGAGAATCGTTCCCCAATAAGCCTGCATTTGGGATCTATAGACAAACACTCATTCTGCAATTTCTGCCTGTGTTCTGTATAATGTGCCTTTTGTGCCTCATGGCATCAAAAGGGGGATACACATTTTTTAAATAACGGGCTCTTTAAAAGCAGTTTCAAGTTCCCTGAGGTTAGCAAGTTTATTTTATCTCTCTAGCACACAGCTTGGGTGCATCCAGGTTTGCTAAATGAACAAATGAGTGAATGAACAAACCAAAGACAAATAAGGGAAGCATGACCTTCTAAACACAATTTGATGAATAATAATAATGTAGTATTTTCCTCATGTCTTGAGATACAGCACAGTGTTTGATCCATATTATATTTCCAACAAGTGTTTGGTATGTGGTGAATTCCACTGGCAAACGCTAGCAACCTTTGTAAGCAAAGAACAAAACAAAAACCTTATTCAGTCACACATTCACTCAGATTAAGAACACTGAGGGGCGCCTGAGTGGCTCAGTCGGTTGAGCACCCGACTTTGACTCAGGTCATGATCTCGCGGTTCGTGGGTTCGAGCCCTGCATCGGGCTCTGTGCTGACAGCTCAGAGCCTGGACTCTGCTTCGGATTCTGTGTCTCCCTCTCTCTCTGCGCCTCCCCCATGTGTACCTGTCTCTTTCTCTCTCTCAAAAATAAATAAAACATTGGGGCGCCTGGGTGGCTCAGTCGGTTAAGCGTCCGACTTCAGCTCAGGTCACGATCTCGTGGTCCGTGAGTTCGAGCCCCGCGTCAGGCTCTGGGCTGATGGCCCAGAGCCTGGAGCCTGCTTCCGATTCTGTGTCTCCCTCTCTCTCTGCCCCTCCCCCATTCATGCTCTGTCTCTCTCTGTCTCAAAAATAAACGTTAAAAAAATTTTTTTTAAATAAATAAAACATTTTAAAAGAATAAATAAAATAAAATAAGATAAAATAAAATAAAAAGAACTGAGGGTCTAGGAGTATCCAGTAAATAACAGTTTCCAGAATGTGGCTGGTGGTGTTATCCCCATTTTATATACTAGAGAACTGAGATCCAGAGAGTTTAAATTATTTTCTCAGAATCTCCTAGCTAAGTGATAGAATGTCAGATGGTAGCCGAGGTACCTAATCCCTTGCAGAGAGTTTTTGTGACATCTCAATATGCCAGCCCAACCGTAGGCCTTTAGAAACTCAGGCCTTGTTCACTAGATGGCAAGTAGGAGCTTCTAGAAACAGTGGGGCCATCCAGGGCTCCGCTCTTGTGATATGGAACTGGGTGTTGAATCAGAAGCTGGGTCTTTGCAAGTATTACCCTGAATTAGAGCAGTCTTATGTATTTGTGAATAACTGAATCATGTTAACACCAGCAGCCTCCACCAGAGCCAGCGAACAAGGCTCCAGCCAGTACTAATTGACAAGCCACCAGAATTTTAAAGATCAAGCACACAGAAAGTTAGCCTGAGCTAGGAACAAAGCTATACTAAGGTCATAAGCAGTGAGAATTTTGTGATGCTGCTCAGCATACAGCAGTGACTTCCCAAAGGCAGGTCTGTGCAAAGATTTTCAGAGGTCCGTAGCAAAATGAGAGCATTTTTTTTTTAAAGGGAGACAACCTAGGGACTCCTTCCTAAAATTAAATGTAGGCAATTTGAAGGGCTTCATTGTCAGATTATGGTCTTATACTGCAGTACTAAAATTCCCCTTTTTTGTATGAAACATGAATGTGAGGAGACTGGGTAGCTTCAATGTTTTCACTGGTCTACACGTGGGAGGGAGTTGGCAATTCTTTGTGAGTCCGAGGATTCTTTCTGGAAACTTGGCTAATTCATGAAATGCTATGGTGAGGTAACCAATGAGCCACAGAACGTCACCTGTCTGCCTGCTCTCATGAGAGTCAATAAAGCCTGTGACCACAAGTCACAATGACCCCCTATCACTCTCATGACTGTCTGCAGCAAGGTGGCGACACCCGGACCATCCTCTCCTCCTGATGTCTACAAATTTCTGGGCGTGTTACTGACTGCACGTGAGGTTTTTCCCAGTCTGTTTTGAATTCATTCCTACGCTGACACAGGCTACATTTTCAACCATGTTTTTCCCACTAAATGCTTCGTTGGATTCCCCGTGATTGGAGGGACTTCAGAATCACTTGGTTCCCGAATCCAAAAAAGCATTCCAATGCGCTGGGATCAGGCGAGGCAGAAGAGGGAATGCTTCAAATGACAGTGGAGGCTGCCACCAACCTCCCCATCCACGGTCCTGCTTTTCATGACGGGATGCTAATTTCAAACCAGAAAGTCTCTTGAGTCAAAAAACAGAAACTCCCCATGTGACACTGGGGCTGTTTAAGATCACACAGTCTATTACTCTGATCACACACACATGGGGCTCTGAAATCATTAAAGAAAAATCACGCCAATTCTGGGCACCCCAGCTGCCTGAACATTCAAAAGCTTAGATTGTCATGTGCTTTTTTGCTGTTATTTGTGCTGAGAAGACCTTTTCATCTTTTTTTTTTTTTTTAAGTTGGTCAGAGAAAATGGGTGGTGCTTTTCCTTAAAAGAACTGGAACAAAAGCTAGAAACAAGATAACATCGGGGCGCCTGGGTGGCGCAGTCGGTTAAGCGTCCGACTTCAGCCAGGTCACGATCTCGCGGTCCGTGAGTTCGAGCCCCGCATCGGGCTCTGGGCTGATGGCTCAGAGCCTGGAGCCTGTTTCCGATTCTGTGTCTCCCTCTCTCTCTGCCCCTCCCCCGTTCATGCTCTGTCTCTCTCTGTCCCAAAAATAAATAAACGTTGAAAAAAAAATTAAAAAAAAAAAAAAAAGAAACAAGATAACATCTGTGACAACTGGAAACTCTAGATTGTACTCATTCACTGAAAGCTCTTCTGGCAGGGTCTGGAGGGCCGGCCAGGCCTGGAAGTGAGGCTGGACAAGACCGTGAGGCTGGACCAGAAGTGACATTGGGCTGTGAACCTATATACCCCTCATCCAACAGAGCTCATCATTCTCGGTGAACTCAGGGAGAACTTTGGTTCAGCAGATAAATTCCGTAATGGCAGAGAGCCCCGGACTCGCTGAGCTGTGTGTCTGAGAATGCTCAGGACGGTCCTCCGGACCGTACGATTCACTGACTCGGTTTTCCCAAACCGGAATGGTAGTGGATGATGCCTTATTTCCCAAGCCTTCCGCTTTGACCTTCTCTAAGCAGCCTACAAACCATGGCTTCTGGGGGAAAGAATCACATGTTCAAGAGAAGGCGGAACACCCAGATGTTGTACAGGAAGGTCCAGAGCCACTGACTGATACCAGCACATGTACGCTGATGTTAACATCAGATGGCATGCTAAAAAGAGAGTTCTGGACACAGAAGGAGTGAAATTCTATCATTAATTAGCAGTGTGTCTCAGGCAAGTGATTTTGCGTCTTTGAGCCTTACTCAGTTTCATTATATGTAAAACAGAGCTTGGACTAGAACATCTCCAGGGTCTCAAGCATCTCTAACATTTTCTGATTCAAGTTGTTAACCAAATGTCAAGAGAGGACTGTTAAGGACTAGCATGGTTTTCAAGATCAATTTACATCATCCTCCTCGATCCGTGATCCGTGATGATCATCTTCTATGGTAGAACACAGCCCAAGGGCCCAAAAGTTTAAATCCAATCTTCACCGAGGAAGGGTCTGACATTCTGGTGTAGGAGATATGACACATGCATCAATTGCAAAGTGCCAATGCTTAGCGCAGGTACTGCACGGAATCCAAAGGAAGGAAAGCTGTGCCAACGTTTGGGGCAGAAGGAATTATTTTCAAGAGAGGCAGAGTTCTAGCCTAATCTTCCTTGAAGGCTGGGGGGCCTGGGTGGCTCAGTTGATTAAGCGTCTGACTCTTGATTTCAGCTCAGGTTATGATCTCATGGGCTCATGGGTTCGAGCCCTGTATGGGACTCTTCAGGGACAGTGCAGAGTCTGCTTGAGATTCTCTCTCTCTCTCTCTCTCTCTCTCTCTCTTTTTCCTCTCTGTCCCCTGCTCAATCTCTCTCTCAAAATAAATAAATAAATAAATAACCTAAAAACCATCTTCTTTGAAGGTAAGAAGCTAGATTGGACCAGTTCTTGGGATCCTTAGAATCCTAAGATTAGAACGAATCAGAGACAATTAATGTTCATGGTACATAAAGGCTCCACTCTAATAGGTATAACTATAATTATTTGTACCATGAATATTAGTAGAATTTATAAAGGACTTGTGTTTCTAGTACAGATGTTTCAGGATAGTTAATTACAAATTCATTTGACTAATTGTATCATATGGGCTAACTGCCTTATATGTGACTCAATAACTAATTCTGGTTTACATAATTGTTTACAAATAAATTGAAGATGATTGCTGAAAACTATTGCTGCTAAACCATTAGAATGTTATTTCTTGACCTTCCAGTAACCATCTTCTCACCATTGGTCATTCTGGGGTGGCACATGGGCAATTAAAAAGAATTAAAACAGGGGGTGCCTGGGTGGCTCAGTGGGGTAAGCGTCTGAGTCTTGATCTTGGCTCATGTCGTGATCTCACAGTTTCATGAGTTCAAGCCCTGCGACTGGCTCTGCACTGACAGTGTGGAGCCTGCTTAGAATCTCTCCCTCTCTCCCTCTCCACCTCCCCCTACCCCGCTCACATTCTCTCTGTCTCTCTCAAAGTAAGTAAATAAACTTAAAAAATTAAAAAAAAAATTAAAACAGCTATTTGGCAACCATAAAGAAGTCCTCTCTTGCCATACCACCAACCTTTTGGGTTTTAAACTGGTGGATAGGGAGAAGAGTAGATTTTACAGTTCTCATAAAGCAGCTTTGTTATGTTGGGCACCTAGAAATTTGATAAGGACGCACACAACCTTCTGCCTGGCAAGAGGCAGAGAGATGAGCGGGTGTCCCCTCCTTGCAGTGTTCCCCAAACGCGACAGCAGAACCCCCACTGGCCGTTTTCAGGGTGGAACTTAAAGTGTGTCCAATTTAGAAATAGAAACAGAGACAAAAGGCTAATTTCACATAATTGAGCCGTCCCAGATCTGCAGCTCTGATAATGGCTAGAAAGGGAAAGATTTTAAAAAATAAAAAGAAAGAAGTACAATGGGAAAAGGCTTACTTAAAATTAATGTCACACCTCATTTTCAATTAGTCTCTCATGAACTTTGCCTCACTCCCACACCCGTGCTTGTATATGCTGAAACCTGCAGATGACCATAAAATTAGTTTACATAAAAACGCTAATTAACATACACCGCTGGAGGATAACAAACCCATCTTTTCATCTATTTTTAAATTCTTATTGTGAATCCTTAAAATATGCCCCATTTTAAAGCATCACTGACTCAATTTTAAAACATTGCCAAAACCTGCTTTGCTAATCTGCAAACTCGATAATTCTACCCCAAACCTCAGCACACTCAGCAACAATTTAATAGCAAATATCTCTAGTGGGACCTCGTATTACTAAGATTCTATTACTTTTTATATTACACAAAAAGTGCTAGTACACTCTAAAATATTATAAATAGTTCAGACCGGGCAATGCTTGTCAAAATACGTGGAAGTTTATTTTTTTGCGCTCGGTAACCTGGGATTTTTATCTTGTGTGTTTATAATCTATAATGTGCCTCCCATAATTAGTATGAAATGTAGATTACCAATCAACTTCCTAAAGTTTCTGGACATTTTATTTCTGTTAATATGATTACTAAGGGTGATACGTTGTATGGTTAATAACCCAATCCTGCTACTAAATGCAAATTCTAAACATATCTTAAAATAATTGCATAGATGCCGAAAATGGGCTTCTTTAATTATATTCTTCTTAGACTGCTAAGCAGCCCTTTTTTGATTAAAGGCGTTTGTGTTTATGGTTCTTGAAGAGGTTTAGTTTGAGGTTTTAAGAGACAGCTATTAATTTGGTGCTTATTTAATAGATGTTGTAATACATCTTAAATGACATATAAGAAGTATACATCCCCCTTTATTAATACTTCATATCTTGACAGAAGTCTCTGTAAAACTGTTCAGTTTTTGAAATGTTCGAGTTTTTTCATCATTAATATTAGTCCAACGAGAAGTATATGAAAGTAGGTCAATCTATAAATACAGAGATCTTTCCATATAGAAGAGATTTTATAAGGCTCCTATCTTTTCAGCGAATTCATGCTAGTTCAATTTTTAAATTGACCTTTCCTCATTTATTGTGCGACCACGATGCTATTTATTTATTTATTTGTAATAAATACTATTCACAATGCAAATCGGTTTTTAATAAACAATTCACACTCTTTAATAGAGATGAATTGCAATACACCACTTTCACCACGAAGCAAATCCACCGCTGACATTTGCACCAAGTGGGAATTGACATGCTTGGCAGCATGGACCTATCGGTTTCCCACGCTTCACAAAATGTCCCCAAGGGTCACAGAACGTCTTTCTTTTGGCTCAGCTCTCTGCCCCTCCTCCGCCCTTCCCTGTCTCCCTAGTATGTTCTATCGCTTTAAATTCCCTCTCCACATTAATATTGTTACTACTCTTCTTTTAAAAGCATTTACAAGGAACTATAGCTGTCACAGGAACCAAAATACTCCAGCTTCTTTTCTCCCTGTTGGCGGATCCAACCAGCCAGCCAAGTCATAAGGAATGGCTCCTTGATGAACCCTGACTCAAACAAAGGAGGGTTAACTGGAAATCTTACATTTAACACACAAAGCGCATCCCGAGCCCTGGAGTGGTCTTGCTCACAGGAATGGAATTTTCCACCTCCCCACTGAGGGAAGCATAAAACTGCTCTGGGTTCCCTTTGGCAAACGTGCAGCCCTACTTCCTTACCATTTCCGTGGCATAATCTGGACTGTGCCCCAGAATGGGATTGATTGAAATGCAAAACCGGGACGGCACGCTTGGTCTCTGATCCACTAGTCAGGTGCCTGGAAGCAACAAAAGTCAGAATAGCTTTTGTAGGTTGACAAGCAGATGCTATCCTATCAATTTCTTATGCAAACAGTTCTGACAAACCCAAAACCCGCTACTGTTCCAAAAAGGCATTTTTGCTACAGGTGTAGTATTCAATAAGCTTGATGCCCAATGGCTTGGAATCATCAAAATTCCAAGGTCCTTCTTTTACAGACACAGAAAATAAGACACAGAGAAGTTAAATGATTTTCCAAAATTTGACAGCTAGCTAGAATGCTCCTGCTTTTCTTTATAGGCATTCTTTTTTTTTTTTTTTTTTGGATGAGACTTCATCAACTTTACTGGTTTTACAGCTACGAAGTAAATTAGACCACAAGTGATGAATGCAGCCAGGCAGGTGGGGGCAGAGCGAACAACAGTGTGCTCAACTTTGGTTTCAGAAGTTAATGGGGGTACCTTTATGTTGTTGTTAATGAAAATACCTGCAGCCTGAATAAAAACTGTTGAACTCAAGGTTAGCCCCCTCATAAGGAGAGTCTCTAAATTCTGACTCCAAAACCAAGAAAAAGCCATGTACCTATAGATCATGATTTGTGGGGAACCGTGAAGAGGGGATACATGGATTAACACACAACCAATGCCCCCCAACTCCTCTTCCTGGTTATTACCAAGTCTCACAACCTATGAGTGTTTCTCCAAATTCTCTCTCCTCCCTCTAAAACTCCTTCGAGGCATTTATCCACTCTCCCAGGGATGCTTCTGCTCTTGAACCCTGCCCAACTATGTTGCTTATATGAAATAGGCGGTTCTTCTCTGGGCTTCTCAAATCTACATTTCTACTTTGTGTGTGTGTGTGTGTGTGTGTGTGTGTGTGTGTGTGAGTGCACGCGTGTGTGGGTGCACGGGTATGTGCGTGTGATCCGTCCTTGCTACCTTTCTAATCTTGAGTCATATACATAAAAAGAATATTTTTATATATTTTCAAGCTTCTATAACTAGAGCCGATGTCAACTGTGACAGTAACTAGAATAAATGGGTTGGCTGTGTCATGGAAAGATATTTCGACTGGACTAGAGAGAGGATAATCTTTCCCTGTCCTGGTCCTCAGTGTCCACCTCCCCACCCCATCCCCGCCAGATTAACAGAGGGCATATTTAAGTTATTAAAGTTATTTCCTCCTACTAGTGACATCAGTTATGATGGAAGATGTTCAAGCATCTCCCTTCTGTAATGAAAAAGATTAGAATCTACTGTTCGTGTCAGAGGATATTTATGAACTCTTAGAGTCCTGCTAATTATACCATGTATACAATTCTATATAAATGAACCAAGCAGTCAAAACGTCCAGGATGATACTATAACCAGATAACAATCTGTTCAGCTTTAGGTGCTTCTTAGCCCTGGAAGTGACCCGCAAGGCTCTTGATTGCGCCTACCCAAAAGCCTCACATGCGTCTGCCCCTTCGCATTCCTTTGGTTAAACCAGTCAAGTGTTAGATCAAAACCAGCCCGCGAGGAAGTTGTTCAAGAGTTAAGTATCGATGCCAGAGATAGAAAAAGTAATGAAGACATTTTGGTTGTAAAAAGGCACTTGGCTTTCTGCCATTGGCCAATTTCTCCCTTCAGTAGTGACCACTGAGCCTTCCTTATTTCTCTTCCATTGTTTTTCTACTTTTTTCAGGAATTATATCACTTCTGACAAAAAGAACTCGAAATGGTCTGCAAGGTTTTCATTAGGCCCTGAGGATACAGCTGTTGGTGCGTAACTCAATTCCCGTACCCCCAATCCTTGCATCAAGGGGAGATGCAAAGTGTTGTGCTATAGGTTTGTAACAGCAGGTGAGAAAGAATACATTTTAGAAAGGCTTCATCATGAAGTATCCAAAACTAAGGTAAAGTCCCCAAATCTTAAACTCTTCAGAAAACGCAAATGCAAAGATCTGAGATTTGGGGTTCTGAAGGATTTTGTGACCACCACATGTTGCTCTATTTGACAGATAAGAATATTGTCAACTGAAAGGGCGAGGATCATTAGTTCTCTGAGATTTTTAAGAGATTAAAATGAGAAAGAGGAAGCATTAATTGGTGCCATTTTAAAAAGTAACCTTTTGTCTGCACAGATCTTCTTATATAAGCCAATTTCCAGTTATGGTATAAATATTAATGCCATGGATCTATTCAGGAAAATAACCATGCTAAGTTACAGAGAATATCTAGTAATGCTGACTTTTCTTAAATACTAAACTGTCAGCTTTTTTTTAAGTTTTTTTTTTTTAATTTATTAATTATTTATTTTTTGAGGGAGAGAGGGCAGATGTTAGTGAGGGGGAGAGAGAGAGGGAGAGAGAATCGCATGAGGGGCAGAGAGAGACGGAGAAAAAGAGAACACACATTGATAGCACGGAGTCCAAAGCGAGGCTCGAGCTCACAAACTGTGAGATCGTGGCCTGAGCCAAAGTCGGATGCTTAACCGACTGAACCACCCAGGCACTCCTAAACTGTCGGTTTTTAAGGACCAGTGTCTCAGCAGAGAAGGTGCCCAGGCCCCCTGACAACTTCAGAGCAGGACCAAACTGGGAGGGCTGATAAGAACATAGAGCCTCTATTGCCTTCTCTGACAGTCTTTTCTGGAGGAAGCAACAGAATCCTAGGAAAGAAGCAGCCTCCGTCCAGTTTTAGATCTGCCACTAAGCAACTGTATGGTCTTGGGCAAGACATCCAGTCTCTCAGTCTTGATTTTTATGTGCAAATTAAAAACTTTAAAACCCCTAAACACTTCCTTCCAGCTCTGAAATTCTGTAAATTCACTACGCAGAGCTAGGGAGTGATCTCATAATCGTCATGTGTGTGCTCAGGGCAAATGTTTGGTCCAAACCACAGAATTAAGAGGGCAGGAAGGGGTTAAGGAGGTAAGCATGTTGGAGCAGCAGCTGAACATAGGAGGGCCCCAGCTCCTGTGTATTTCATGTAGCCATTTTATTGACAGGAGCGGTTATAGAGAAAGGCGTGTCGGTTTTCCAGGCGAAATCAATAGAAACCAAGGTATCCGACTCAAGAGTTCAAGAAGATCGGACAGAGGAGATGGGCGGGGTGAGGATGACAGTGATATGGGACCACACAAAGACATAACTCAAGGGGTACGCACGAATAGAGAGATCGGCCCAATACAGTCATGCCTCTGTCATCTACTACCGGCATGGTCAGAGAATTTTCAAACTTCTGGCTCTGGAATTCTCTCGTGGCAGCCACTATTGTTAAAAGAACCCACGGCCATTTCCTTCTCTCCCTGCTTCCTGTCCCCCTACACCAAATCTCAGGCCAGCGTCAGCTGCAGGTATATGGGGTTCCTTCTCAGACCCGAAGTCCAAAATCGAAGAATCCCGTGTTGTATTTAACACCCAGATGTTATTTTTTAGTGTTTTGTCCAGGGCCACAGCTACCTCGACACAGATTATACAGCTGGCTTTCAAAAGGGAGTAGCCGGGTGATGTCGGTGCTGGGTAAACCAACACTCCATGACTGCCCTTCTACTCATCGTTTCAACACAGAAATGACAGAGGACGGGAAAATGAGATCCACTTGCCATGAGGAAGAAAGACGGAGACACAGCTAGCCACACACTCCTACCTCATTCGTGAAAGGAGGAGCCTAGGGTAGCAGAAACCTTGCCACACCACCCAGACGTGGCAGGCTGGAGATGCAGGGCCGGTTTGTTTATGGAGTTTGATGGTTTGCTCGCTTAAAAAAATTTTTTTTCATGTTCATTTATTTATGTGGGGGGCTGGAGGGGCGGAGAGAGAATCTTAAGCAGACTCCATGCCGTGTCAGCACAGAGCCCCCGACACAGAACACCCCCCACCCCGACGCGGGGCTCGTTCCCTGGAACCGTGAGCTCGTGACCTGAGTTGAAATCAAGGGACGGATGCTTAACCGCCTGAGCCATGCAGGCACCCCTACTTGCTCACTTCTTAATGAAAACAAAAAAGTGGTATTTTCTGTGATTTCTATGTTTTTGTGGTTTTTCAGAATTAAAAATGTATTACTTTCATTGTTAGAACACTAACCCATAAATATGCAGCTAGTAGTGCAAAGTATGAATTTGATAACTACTATTCCTAAGAATACATGAATTTCTTTTAAAACATGATATATAAAGTAATATATATATGAGTGTGCATATATATTTTAAAGGAACCAGTAGTTAGCATAGTATTTCAGAGGAAAAAAATTGTGAATATTGATTTCTTTTTCCTGATGAGATATTACCTGGGAACCACAGCCAAGGTAGGACTATTTAGACTACTTTATTCTTAACCTTTCTTCACATGTAAATTCACAGACATCAGACTATAAAATACACTTGCTGCTTCTCCCAAGGGACCTGAAGTCTGGTACAAGCTCTTATTTTGAAAATGAATGGTTCTTAGACCGAAAGCACTCCAAAAATTCGTGGGATAGCCCATTCACGAGTTCAGTCATATTTACAGACCATTAAGTCTTCCTGTGTCTAAAAACAGACTCTTTCCTGGTGCCGTGTAGTGAAACTCACTTTCTTCTGCTCCGTCCAGTGAGGTGAAGAAGGCTAGTTGCCCGGAGGTTAATTTTGTCTCTCTTCAGCCTCCTCTTCTCCAGGATAAATAACCCACCTCCTTTCCTTGTGTACATAGTCTCCAAGCCCTGTCGTCACTTTCTACATGAATTCTATGCAATTTTCATACATATGTTTTAAGTTACCGACGCAAAGTGTAGTGTTCAAACAAGAACCCAACCTACGATGAATTTACACAAGGATTATTTCCTAGCTACACATGGTACTCGTCTTAACACAGTTCAGGATAATATTGCTTTCTTAATGCCATCACTAGGTTAATGACTCGTGTATTTCTGGAATACCAGGTCTTTTCCAGACAAGTTGATGTCAAATTATACTCCCCCTATAGCCCTTTCTCCTACCACCAACTACTCCCCCAAAAGAAAGTCACTGTTAATAAATTTAGATGTTAGTTCTTTTAGTGGTTTTCACTGAAACGTCAAGTAAATAATATATCTACACCTCCTTCTCTGGGTTTTTCAACCTTAGGCAGTCAGTAGCTATTGACTTCTCTACATGAACGATGAAAACGTTCACTCATTTATATGCCTCCCTTCTCTATCTTCTCCCCAATTTAGGTTAGTTCATGATATTTTACTTCTTCAGTTGAGGAGCTGCATACTTTTAAGTGATATAATTATACTTTTAAATGTATACTCTTAAATGATATGATTATCCCTCCATTCCTGGATCCAGCAGCTTTACAAAATATTTATTGACCTTGGTACTCTAAAATAAGGAAGTTAATACAACACTCTACCTCCGGACATCTGTTAGGGTACAGCTTTTAGAGTGCCAAAGTTTATAATATTTACATTCTGTTTTATAAATATTATGACTTCTGATACTATTATTATATAAATATTATTTATTGCAGATGCAAGAAAAGGGAAATTAATCCTAGGTCACCAAACCCATACTGTTCAAGATATAGTGCTCTAAGCATCACCATCAAATGGATTCTCTATCCTGAAATGCCACCAAACCCTTACAACCATGCCACAATTTAGTTTACTTCTTATTTGAGTCCTGGCTTTTTGGCAGTTTTAGAGATATCACGACTGGTTGCAAGCAGTTGAAACTGATCAACAATGAATTTGTTGAAAGAATACGGTGTAACTGTCAAAATGAAAAGAAAATCTAGGGATGAAGCAACTACAGGTTTCCAAGATACTAGATGATGAAACTACAGAGAGAGCTCACCAATTCCTGGGAAAGAGCACCTGATTGGCCTGCTTTGGATCACAAGCTAGGGGCAGAGCACCCTGACTGACAGTCCCGTCAAGGTTACATGCAGTGGTGAAGAGGGGTTCTCAAAAATAAAAGCCGGGGCACCTGGTGGCTCAGTCGGTTGAGCATCCAACTTCAGCTCACGTCGTGATCTCCTGGATCATGGGTTTCAGCCCCTCACTGGGCTCTGGGCTGACAGCTCAGAGCCTGGAACCTGCTTCATATCTCCCCGTCTCTCTCTACCCCTCCCCCGCTGGCAGTCTGTCTCTGTCTCTCTCTCTCTCTCAAAAATAAATAAAGATTAAAAAAAATTTTTTTTAATTTAATAGAACAAATAAAATAAAAGCAAGTTGATAGCATCAGAACCAGAAAGAATAGAAGCAGAGTAAGCAAAAGAGTAACACTTATTATGCACAATAACACTTGTTGCATTTTACTTAATAATTTACATAGTTCATTGTTTGATATTGTCCTTCCCCATCAGGTTTGATGTTCCACAGGGAACATAAAATCCACATGCTTAGCACGGTATGCAGCATATATAAGCACTTCCTAAATATTTGTTGAATTTTTTTTTTAATTTTTTTTTCAACATTTATTTATTTTTGGGACAGAGAGAGAGACAGAGCATGAACGGGGGAGGGGCAGAGAGAGAGGAAGACACAGAATCGGAAACAGGCTCCAGGCTCCGAGCCATCAGCCCAGAGCCCGACGCGGGGCTCGAACTCACGGACCGCGAGATCGTGACCTGGCTGAAGTCGGACGCTTAACCGACTGCGCCACCCAGGCGCCCCTGTTGAATATTGTTTTAACAAAAGAAATGCCAAGGGTTTCTGGCATATGCTGCATAGACTATCTGTATTCCTTTATTTTAATAACAAATACTTTCAGATGGCTGAATTACATATTAAAGTAGGAAATACTCTTTCCAAAGTTTTCTATTGTAAGTGTCGTATTTTAAAATAAACTCACCTCTCAAAACCTCTAGACCATGGCAGGATCCCACGATCTTGTCTACTTCCAAACAACTAATAGTATACGATTACCTGATGCAAAGAACTGGTCGGTAACTTGAATTTTCATTATGCATTCAGGATGCAACAGCCTCTGGATCTCTGCAGCTGGATTTGATAAAGTAATATTTAAGACCTGATCTAATATCTCCTCTGTAAATCTCCTTGCCTTCCCAAGGAATCAATCCTTCTCCCCCACTCCTCTGTGTGCCACTTTTCCCAGTTCGTAACAAATTCCGTGAGAGTTATTTGTTTATGTACCTGCCTCTACAGCTAAACTGTGAGTCCTGTTAACAGAAGAAAGTATGTCAGATTCATCTTTATATCGCCAGTGCCTATCACAGAACTTGAAAGTAGGAAGTATGTTTAAATGTGCATTGACTCTGAATCACCATCAAGCAAGAAAGTCTTTAACAAAGAAATAGAATGAGTTCATAGAAACACTAGTCCAGACTCTAAGGAGAGATTTCATCTTCATTTAAAATAATAAGACCAAAAAGGAAAAGAAGGAAAAAAGGGAGGGAGGGAGGGAGGGAGGATGGGGAGTTTTAGTTCTTTAAGTTGTAGAGAAATTGTAAGTTATTTTTCAAGTGAACCCATTCACAGATTGGCCAGAGAGGTATAATGTCTCTAAACCAAATGATGACAAAAGCAACAACAAAGAACGCAGAAATTCGCCTCTCTAAAATTTCCATTTGTTTCTATCAATCAAGAAGAATGTTAATAAGGAAGTTTCAGCAGGAGTCACTAATTCCTCACCAATGTCAGAAATCTAGTTTCACTTTTCAGAAGCTGCTCGTGGCCATGCTTGCAAAATCAAAGCTGTAATGCGTCTCTAGACAATACCTAATTATTACTGATTACTAAGAAATAAGTCAACAAAGATATTTTCCTGTTTACATTCTTATCAGACTGTATCAGAACCATCTGTTTTCAAGTTTGTGGGTTGCTGGGGGTTTTTTTATCCCAAGGGATAAATACTCCACATTGTTCTCCAAATATATGCATGCAAAACTGCCTCTTGCTGCACAGCTGCAATGTTCACTGAAACATTTGGGTAGGGGAAAAAAGAAACACATATTCTTCTGGGAATGAAAATGAAAAGAAAATTTGATATCTCACTAAATTCACCTTCAAACGAGGGACACGTCTGTCCCATCTCTAAGTACCATCTCCTCACCTGCATGGGTAACTATTGATTCTGTTAAAATATATGTGTAGCTTTAACACATTAACGTAACACCAACCTAGAAAACATAGTAAAAGACTCTCTAACATGAGAAAGATCCCGCAATTTTAAAACAAATAATATGTGACCTCTTTGTTCCATTGTTCATCAGCTCTAATTTCCTGTGATACACACGATAAATTTTCCGTCTTTAAAGAGAGGCATAATTGTTCCATTGCCAAAGAAGCAAGAGTAGGAGATTAAAATTGTGGTATAGACTGAGTTGCTACATAGCTTCGGGCAAGCAATTAACCTTTGGTGTCTCAGTTACTTCATCTGTAAAATAGGGATAAGGGTTTTAGCACAGGTGTGACGCCTGGACTAATTACTATAATTAGCATTATTGATGGGAAAATAAGGTTGACCACTGATTTCACATCTCATGTTAACATCCAAGATCATTTCTATCTCCTCTACACTGAATCACTTTTTTAAGAAGTCTGTAAAAAAAAAAATGATGACAAAAGCCACATGTGGAGGCTGGGACAATACAATTACAATGGTCCATACTCACATAGGCATGTATCCATTAAGGTGGATTATGTTTTGGTCATCTGTATTTCTCACTTAGATGTTTTCTACACTTAGACTAATTATGTAAACCACAAAAATACAAGGAAACCTCACAAGATACCCATTCAACAGGTAACGTGCACCTGCTGCAAAATGCTCTCCAGCTCGTTGGTAGGCGACATGATGACAGTACTATAGTGGTTTCGGCTTGAACTATAGAAATTAGGGTAAGTGAAGTCAAGTAAAAATATACACTGAAGACCTTGCTCTTACACCATCAATACTCTCTACTTCCTTGTGCATCATCTGCCTTGCAAGAACCCCAGCTCAAATAGCCAGGACAGAGGACAGGGGTACATGAGGTGCCACCTCTACAAGCATGGGAGGGAGCATTGAAGCTGGGTACAGTGGGGGGTCCTTACACAAGAGCGCAGATAATGACTGTGCTCTGCGTCAAGGAGAGAGACAGAAGACAAAAATGGGGATTCCCTGGGTTCTCCTCTAGGACTCCCCCCCATTCTTACTACGTGCAGCCGCTTTAAAAGAAATTACCTTTGCATGTTGGCGAAAGTGGCAACGAACCACAGAGGGAAACATGAACATTAGAAAGTGCTCCAAAGATCGGTACTCAACATTATGACCTCTGCATCCTTTAGTGTAAACACGTGTTGTTTGCAGAGCCAAAATGCCTCTCCATGGCTTCCGATACTAGGATTTCTCACCGCAGAGAATTCTCTTTTCTTGAACTGAGTAGACCTCAAGCTCCAAATCTCCCGTGTCTTTGAAGAAGTTAGCCTCTCGACAAGTCCTTCATACTAAGGACTCTATCCCCTGCCTCCATACTTGCCTCAAAATTATAGGCAACAATTTCCAAATTGGAACACTGAAGCTGTTGCCAGTTTCATACTCTCCTCACCTATCATAGGCAACATAACAATTAGCATTTTAGCAGGACTAAAACTGCTAACACAACTTCTTATGTCCTACACCATTAAACTCGATTAGAAATCCCTTCACGATTAACATTCATCTCTCTGTATCGCGCTTGAAGGTTAATAATACCCACCATCTCCGGAGAATGGGGGGGGGGGGAGGGGAGCGAGGAGGGGAGCGTAAGCAGGAAAAGAGGAGCCGCGGAGGCGGCGGGAGAGGGAATTTCCCCTTCAGTCCACTAGAGGGTGGCTCGGCAGGCGGGACGCCTGAGACCGAGGGAGGCACGGCTCCCCGTCTGGCTCGCCTGCCTTGACTTGGTAAGATGAACAACATTAGTATTCATCGTTCTCTGTGCTTCACTCTCCGTAGGTTTTAATTTCTAATAAGCCCCTTCACAAATGCCAGAAGTCATTGTTGGCTGGGCCAAAGCGCGACGGGGGAAAAAATATCCACCTACGATATTAGACTGCTTAAAATGACATCCCGTCTAATTCTTCTCCATCAACACTGGGTAAGAGAAATACAGAACATGTATTAGCAGAGCCTAAGTTTAAGACCTTCATACGTTATGCAGCAGTACGCGTGTGCTGCGGACGTGGCTATGGGGTGAACCGTGCATGTACGTTATAGGGCAGGGCAGTTACATTACAGACAATGCATAAAGAAATGTACCTAACCTTTAGCACACCGGCCAGTTCTGCTTCATAGGACCGAGCTATCCATGAAATGCAGTAGGACATTCTGTAGTGAAGATCCTACTTAATGGACTTTTTTAGACCCAGCCACCTATGCGGATTTATATAACGGAGGAAGAAACAGAAATGTTACCAGTGAAAGAAAAACCGCCAAATTTTCCCTCGTCAAAATATGTTCTAAGAAAGAAGGCCTGGGGGAATGAGCCTGTTTTGGTGGACTCCACACAGAGGTTAAAGCAAAATATAATACCTTTCTCTATCTGTAATATTGTTCAGTGTAGCAAACCCTTTTGCTTGTTACAGTACAGTAAATGGGGTGTTTAATTTGGGATTCAATGTAGTCTAGAGTCAAGGTGCAGCAGTTTTATTACAGAAATACAATTTTATTGGAGGCTGAAGATTTAATTTCCACCTTACGTAGAGAGCCATAAACGTCATATGCCTATTTTACATTTTGCATAGCATTTGATATATGTAATTTCTGGTCTAATTTTAGAGTTTGAAAAGGTGGAAGAGTCACAATATGTCGATTCAAATTCTCCAACATTTTAGCCACAAATGCCATTGAAAAACGAGCAATTTTCTGTTTCTCAGTCCTGGATTTGAAATTATTTCTTCCCTCCGCTGACTGAATTCTGGATCACATCCTTTCCAGTTCCAACTAATTAGGTTCACCGCAAAGCCACCCACAGAACACCTTTGCGTGGGAGCAAATGCTTCCTTTGTTTAAATTTGTCTGCTAGTTAGTATTGTACTTAAAAGTAAGATGGTCACATGATATGGATAGTTTCTCTATTGTGCTTAATATCTGTCTGGGTCACATGGTAATGGCTGTTCCGATGGATGCATTTGGAATACAGCAATTTGGAAATGTATTGGGAGGGTTGAATTTGAAGAAAATAATCAAATGAAGTTAGCTGTAAAGCTTTATAAACATTGAAGTCCAAATTTGGGAACTGTGTCATTCTCTTTCCTTCAAACGTAGTCGTTACAGGAAACACACTAAACACTGCCTTTCCCATCTGTTTCCCTTTGCAGCGTTAGTTCTCTTCAACATTTCATACCTTCTCTTGGCCGCCAGGTGGAGCCCTTTGTTTATGGACATCTGTCCATTTCCTTTTTCTCGAAGATGCTACCAGATAAATAGCTCCAAAGCTAAAATACTGTTGCAAACACGAAAATTTAACACCCACAGATAAAAAAGTAAAGCTTTTCCAGGCGCTGGTATAATAAACCTTGCCTTAAGAGTCCTATTGCTACTAGATTTAATAGCATACACATTTTCCTATTTACAACTTCTGCACACCAAACAGCAGAAAATAATACTATTGTGTGTGCCATAAACAGTGTTGCTGCAGGTCTGTTTTATGTAGCATCATCGTTTTTATAATCTCAAATGTTTAGCAACTGCGATCAAAAGGCAAAAAAAAAAAAAAAAACAACAACAACCCGCAAACCTATATGCTATGAGCCTCAGTTTTCTTCAGTCTTAAAAAATATACACCTCATTAAGAAGAAAATGTTTTCCTTCAGACAAAAGAGAGTGGTAATTCAGCCGTAGGTAATAGAGGGCAATGTCAAATTCTTCTCTTATTCAAATTCATCTCTCTTCTATTTGAGATTCAGTTAAAGGTAAGTCAAAATCTATCTTACCTTTGGTTCTATTTAGCAGCTAATAAAAAAAATGAATGCTATTAGCAATGTTTAATTCTTACATTGTTCAATTATTTTGATATCCTTATTTTAAAGAATCAGTTAAAGATCTTCTCATGAACAAAAGGCAGTACTGTAAGAAAAAATTAGAGCCCTGATTTGCATGCACAAATAACTATGGAATGAGTTCACCTAAACTAGCTTGCCAATGACCTCAACCTTGATCTGGAAAGATCATTTAGTCACGAGTAAAACATTCACATTCTCTACGCTAACTCTGTCTTGGATCTTTTCTCAAGGTAGATTACTAACTGTGACGTTCCCGGGTCTAGGTCTATTAATAACGTATGCATTTAACAACACTAGGGCGTTCTGTGTTTGACTGAACTATCATTTCTGTTGCATTTTTTTATTTTAATCAAGATTTTCTTTGTTTTATATATATGTGCGTATATATAAAATTTTGCTTAAGCATCTGCAAAGCAGAGAGTGGAGGAGAATTTGTGGGTATGCTTTACTGAATCGGTCTCTGGGCCTGAGAAAGGTGGCTTTTCTTTTGGTATCCAAACTGGTTCTGCAATCTGCCATCAGAAGCTAGCTGCGTAGGAGCCCTCATACAACAAAATGCTGGAACCACCATTTTGCTGTCCGCTCGCACACCATAAAATGGTGGGACAGAAAACAGTTAACACATTGTGCCCACGAGAGTTGTCTTTGAAAGTATTCTACTCTCTGATCCAAATATCGAGCTGCTTTTTTAAAATATTGTTACCAAGGGACTAAAGGTATTCATTTTTCTTTAATATATAGAAACTCTGTGTGTGTGTGTGTGTGTGTGTGTGTGTGTGTGAGATGCTGGAAGAATCGGCAGTGTACATTCCACCAAAGAATAGAAAGAACTGGTGAAAAATAAACACTAGAGCTCAGAGGGAAAGCAAACCTAAATAAAAAACGCAGATCCTGAAATTACTTCTCACAGCTCACAAAAGCCTTGTGGTGAATTTGGCCTCGATGCCTCCTTTCATTTCAGCATCCACTCGGTGCAATTTAGAGTTAGGAAATTTAAGAGGAAATTCTTTCTTTATCTTCATCTTCTTTTTTTTTTTTTTCTTTTTTTAGAGTAAATGTCCTGTAAAAATTAAGAACAAGCCCATATTTGACTCTCACCTGGGAACCCCACGCTCATTTTTTATAGGAGAAAAAAAACAAAACCAAACAAAACAGAGACCCATCGTCCCCTCTTCTTCCATTTCTTCTGCTCTTAGTTTTAGTCATTAAAAAATGCCGCCTTCGCTCTGCTTAAGTGTGGAAATTCTCATTTTTCTGCAGTGCCTCAGACGCTCATAGACTCCTTGGGGACATAGCGAGGAGCTAACCAAGTGCACATGGGAAATGAGAATTTTCGTGGTTAGGAAAACTGCAACGTTTGGTAATTTTCCACATGGAGTACGAGTCAGCAGTGACTTTTTTCTTTTAAACATAGTGACTTTACTCAGGCCCTTGGTATATAGAGTTGTAGGTTCGAATTTGAACATTTGAGCACGTGGGAAGTTCTTACAAAATCTAACCAGACCCATCTTTATAAACATTGTCACTGTTTCCGAGTGCATAACAAATAGGTTAGAAGAGGATCCCCTCCCTTCTCCCCGCCACCCCGGACAGAATTATAAAAGGCTACTGTCTATACATGAGAAATAACCCTGGAGGACCCACCAGCCGGTCATGCAGTATGTGACACAGGCCACCAGGGGCTGAAATGAAACCACTAATACTTTTTTCATAGGATCATTAGCTAGAGTGAAACAAGGTGTCAGAGTGAAAAGATGGGGAGGTTGACCTGGCTCCTTACCTTTGCGTGCCTTCACTTTAATTATTTTTTGCATTAAAATTAAACACTAATATTCCATTTTATCATTTAAACACGTTACCACCCAAAGACAATACGCCGCTTTTCATGTTGTTAAATGATTCATAATGTATTATTCTGTGGTTACTATTTATGGCCGGTTTTCAATAGATACTAACAATCTCGTGAAAATGCCAATTTAGATTTAAGGCTAAGGGGAGGTTATTTTTAAAATTTTCCCTGTTGTACTTTATGAGGCAAAAGTAATTGATTGGTTTTGAAATTTGGGTCTTAAGTTAAAATCTGCCTCCAACCAAGATGGGCAGGTCTAGGGTTCACGGAGTGAGTTTGCTTAAGTTCTTGACCTTGTACTGACAGTCACTGGGAAGAACATGTTCTCTTTATATTAGCTGCTTTACAATTTCAGAGACATTGCTAAGCTCTCGCATGTGCCAATACTAGTTGCCCCCTGTACCTTAAGTAAAGCCAATCCAATAAATTTACGATTGTGGTTGGGAAATAAATGCCACGTCAGTAACTCTCAACCAGGTATCAGAAGAAGGAGTATGTGATTGTTTAGTCCAAAAATTAAGTTTCGTGCTTTTAATTGGTGTCATATCCTGTCCCAAGTCTATAGCGCTTCTATCAAAGGCACCCATATTAACCTGAAAGGGAATCATGATAGCAACTCCTTTTATCCCCTGGCTCAAATGTTTGCGTGTGCGACCCTAATTTTTGTTAAAACACTTTCAGGCCAAGGCAACAGGAAATCGTAAACGTGGCTACACCATGAAAATAATTTTCGAGTGCGTTATTTCTCTCCGTGTTCAGAGTGAGTTGTGCAAGCTGCAGAGGAGACTGTTGTATCCTTAAACCCAGTGCGACGAAAAGAGCCACTCTTCCAGCAAAATAACTACCCTCCTCCTTTCATAAATCTTGATTCCAACTAGACGGAGGCCAGAAATTGACTCTGTCTCTCGCATCAATGGCTTAAAACTGTTGCATCACAGTAGTATGTTCAAAGGGAATCAGAACTATCCAACAACAACTTCAGGGGCAGGGAGGCAATTATAACTGACAGCCAGATGTCTGGCCTGGCTGCTTTAATACCCATCAAGACTGCAGATGGTCTTGAGACCTCTGCATCCAAACAGGGAGTCCCAGTGAATGATAAACAACAATACCACAAATCATCAGCGCAAACCAAAAATGCTGCTGGGACTGATCAAGATTTCAGATGTCAAGAGCTGGCCACCTTCTCTCCCTTCTTCTCCCCCTCCCCCACGCCTGACCCCTCTCCCAAACAAAAAGCTTGTTAGTGGTGGAGGGCCCAGCAGGAAATGTTTTTACACCCAGGGCCAAATGCTAATCCTTCACTGAAGCTTTTAATATGTTTAAATGTTTAGATGAAGGAGGCAAAAAAACGGATTCCAGTCGAAATCACTCGACATGTGGGACATGGAGATTTCGTAAGTTGGTTACGTCTATATTACATTCGGTGGCCTTCCTCTTCAATTTAGGATTACCTTAAAGGAGCACATTCTAAATCAAAGAGAAAGGGAGTTGGCTTGAATTATCCTTTAAGCAACTACCAGCATGAAACTTTTCGTTCCTTAAATGCGTGTTTCTGGGACAGAGCACGAATAAGTTCTATGCCTATCCAGGTGCACGTATTTCTTCATTTCTTCATTTTCGCTGGCTGCACATTGTGTTGTCTTGAAACACTTCTTTGGGCATAACTAGACTTGACATGCACTTGCGATTCATAAACTATTACAAACATCAAACCACGCTCCTCCAAACACGGCTAAAGGATTCTGGGGAAAACTCGGTAACATTGTCTTGGTTTGTAAAGTGGTTTGAATTTTTCACGATGGCATCAAATAGTTGCGAACCTGAACGAACTAGGTGCTTCCGGTAAGCAGTGGTGGGTTTTTCAGTGGCGTGACCGGTTTTGCCGTTTTCACTCGTGTCTCTTAAAGTAACTACACATATGCCTTCTCGAGCAAATTCCTTTCTATGAAGTCTTCACAAAGGTGTTTCGAGTTCCCATTTCAGATGCGTCTCCCTTTTGTGACCTTCTCCCCAAGGGCTGCGGTGCACACTCCTGTAGTTGTCTGTCCCAAACCCATTTTGAAACTCGGCTTTCTCAATACAAATGTCAAAACCAGGGGCCTTTCAGAGTAGCTGCTATGAACACGAGCCCTTTCTTCACAGCCGGCCTGACCGTGTCTTCAGTCTCCATCAGAGACCTGCTGCGTGTGGACACGCATAGCAGTTTTCCCAACAGAGACGCATCGAATGCCCTTTTCCGGAAACAACACTTCCAGAAATGTGCTGACCAAGAAGAAACAGCAGGGGTGAGAGAGGTGGCCAAAGCACTCACAACATCTTAACAAGCACTAATTAAATGTCTTTCTTTAAAAATATGGCTTAAGAAAGCCAAATACAATAACTTCTTACAGATGGTTTTAGGAACTAACAAGACCCATAGGAAATGGTGCAGTCATTAAGATTAGTGTCCCCAAAGTCTCCTACAACCATTAGTGACTGGAGGTGCTGTGCACTTCAGGAAGAAATGATGAGAGTCTGTCTGATGTGACGTGCCGGGCCCCCCCCCCCCCGCCCACCACCACCATTTGTCTCCGAAGGGAACTTTGCATCTGTGTTAGTGCATTACACAGTCAATTATTGAAAGAGCTAGTCAATTGAATATAGAAAGAGTATTAGCAGCCTTGAAATCTAGTTTTCTGTCGGGGGCCAAAGTTATCGTGAAAAAGGATCGTCAGTACCAAAAAGGCAGGAACTGTGTGTTATCATATCAATACCTCAAGTTCCAACACATAGTGGGCATGTGGTAAGTGCTCATTCATTTATTGGACAAATATTCCTTTAGTGGTTACCCTGTGCAGGCACGGGCGAAGCTTTGGAAATAAAGTAAACGAGAAGACAGATAAGGCACCTACCTTTTAGAATAGATAGCCTGTGTGAAGATGTTTGTTAAAAGGATGGATGGATGGACGGATGGATAAATGATCTAATAAAAGTATTTCTCAGACGCACTTCTGACTTTCCTTTAGGGATAGGGGCCTTGGGCTGAGCTCATTCAAAGAAATGTAGAGCCAGGTTCCCAAGAGAGATGGCTCAGGACAATCCCCGTGGCAGTGATTGGCTTCAGCATGGGCTTGGAAATAGACGCTTCCATGGCAATCTGAGTTTCAGACGAAGGAGCTACTAGTGTGAAATGAAGTTTAAAGGATCTTAGAACCCGTTCAAGATTACTATTAGCACTAGCGTTCTAAATAGGATCTGAAGACGTGCTTCTGGTAATAAAGGAAAACACAGGCCTAACACTCAGAAAAAAGATTTTCACCTTCAAAATATAACTAAAAGACTAAAAAGTAAGTGTGTGTCCGAATGTATGATTCAGAAAAGACCTCTTGTTTCTAGCTATGTGTGTAATCCCCCTCTGGAAGACGTGTCTTGACAGCCCCCAACTGCTTTTCACTCTGGCAGGCTTCTTGATCTCTTTGCTGTTTTGTTTTTCTTAAAAAATTCGATTCCCGTTTGCCATTATTCAGCTGCTTAATGCTGATGTTCCACAGCTTGTAGATGCAGGCTTCATGATGCAAACTGGAGTCCAGGAGCAAAATGACTGTTTGGAACCAGTAAGACCAGAGGGACAGGAGACCGTCACACCCGCTCCCCAGGGCAGTTGGCTGAGTCCTTTGGGGACGTGGGCCCTGTCACAGAAAGCATCGGGTAAAACTTGTTGGTGGGAAACAGTGAGTCAACCTAGCCTGGCCGTGGGGGAGGTGGGGGAAGGGTCTCAGGGGGAAAACTCCTGCCTAGGTGTTTTCTGTAAAACGACTAGTTAACTGGATGGTTGCTGGTTGCTTTGCAGTATGATGAGAGAGAATTTCCAAGTTATTGGGTTGATGGGCCAGCACCGGACCCCATAGAAACACCTGTGCCGGGGCGCCTGGGTGGCGCAGTCGGTTAAGCGTCCGACTTCAGCCAGGTCACGATCTCGCGGTCCGGGAGTTCGAGCCCCGCGTCAGGCTCTGGGCTGATGGCTCAGAGCCTGGAGCCTGTTTCCGATTCTGTGTCTCCCTCTCTCTCTGCCCCTCCCCCGTTCATGCTCTGTCTCTCTCTGTCCCAAAAATAAATAAAACGTTGAAAAAAAAAATTTTTAAAAAAAAAAGAAAAAAAAAAAAAACACCTGTGCCAAGTCACTCCATTTGTCAACATGACTTACCAACTACCACCACCACCCTCCACAAACAAAGAATCCTTACGGCGACCGGTGGGAGAAAACAAACTCGCTTTGGATGTGGTGTGATTTATTTCATGCATTCACTCAACAAACACTTACTAAGAAACTCTTCAGTGTCATTTGCCAAGTAACTCTACCTGAGCAAGTTGGCAGGAAACAAAGAGCTGCTAAAGAAGCTATTAAGGGAAAACATTAAAATTATAGCATTACAAATCAAATCTTCAGGCTTGGGGACAGAGTTGGGGGAAAAGTTGCTGCGCGTGGCTACCATTCACAAGGTGATTGCTCGCCACAAGACCGCACTGCGCTCCATTCCTTCCTTTCATTTTCTTGTTTAATGGCTACAACAAATCTGTTAAGTAGGACTCCTTATTCTCATCTCATAGATGAAGAAACTGACGGCCAAAGAGATTCAGTAACATCTAGTAAGTGGGAAGATGTGGTTTGCACTTTCAGTCTCTGCAAACCTCCCTCCAAAGCCCACAGGACTCCCCGGCTTCTCTCACATGCTCTACTGCTCACATTTGAGGCCAATTAATATTCAAGTCGAAACTTTAGGTGATTGTCACTAACACATCTCACACATGTGAGAGTTGAGTGAGTGTCTTTTAAATGCATATGTAAATGCAACATTCACAGGTATGGTCCAAAAATGTTAGTAATATTTTATGAGCTCCAAATCTCATTCTTGGTGTTCTCTTTTACATCAGACCTCTCTCAGAGGGGCTATAGATACAACGTTTCAGATCAAAAGTTGTTGATGTTGAGGGCATTTTGCTAAGTGAAATATGCCAGACAAAGAAAGAGGAATGCAGCGCAATCTCACTTACATGTGGAATTTTTAAAAAATCAGATATGGTGGAAACGGGGATCAGATTTGTAGTTGGTGGGAGTGGGGCAGGAGGGTGATTTAGGTAAAGGGGGCCAAATGGTACAAACTTCCAGTTGTAAGATAAATAAGTCCTGGGGACGTAATGTACAACGTGACAGCTATGGTTAGCAATGCTGTATTGTATATTTGAGAGTTGCTAAGAGGTGTGTGTGTGTGTGTGTGTGTGTGTGTGTGTGTGTGAGGTGGGGTGCAGAGACAGAGGGAGAATCTTAAGCAGGTTCCATGCCTAGCGCAGAGCCCAATAAGGAACTTGATCTCATGACTGTGAGAGCATGACTTCCACCAAAATCAAGAATCAGGTGCTTAACTGACTGAACCACCCAGGCTCCTGGAGGGTAGATCTTAAACGTTCTCCTCATATGTAAGAACTACGTGATTGGATGGGGCCCCTATGTGTGGTGATAAATATTAACTAATCTTATTGTGGTAGTCATGTTGCAATCTAGACAAATATCAAATCATTCTGGTGTGCATCTTAAACATACACAATGCCATATGTTAATTCTGCCTCAATAAAAATGAGGAGGGGGAAGGTGCTTTTCTTCTCCCCGACAGCACAGTCTTGCCTATGTTCCTACGGCAGCTGTGATGGTCAAGGAGCCCACTTACGTGATGCCTGACAGGGAATGTCCCTCAGGGGTCTGAGGTGCCGGTAGGGAAGAGGAAAGAGGAGGGGAGGAAAAGCAAAGCTAGCAAAGCAGAGGGAGAAGCAAGGCAGAAGGAGAGAGAAAACCGCTCTCCTGTCTTCCTCTCGCATCCTTGTAGCCAGTTCTGTGGTCACATCACCAACAGCCGGCCATTTGTCACCATCTTCCAGGTGGCCTCCCCCCTCACCCAGGCTGCTTTCAGAAATGAGCAAAAGAGGTGTGTGGGGGCAGAAGACCCAGAAATCTTGGCTTGTCATCTGAAGCTTTTGAACCCAGGCAAACCGTAAGCCTCCCTGGGTCTGTTTCCTCATCTGTAAAAGTCATAAGGTGCACTTCACCAAATATTGAACGTCTAATGAGATTGTGCATTTTCAATAGTTTCATTGAGTTAAAACTGATACATGATAAACTGCATATATTTAAGAGACAGCACATTTAAAAGAGCATTTGTAAACCATAGAATTTTCTTCTCCACCAGGCTTAAAATCTCTCAGTAGTGCCTGAATTTTTGAAGACAGTTTCTGCTTAATCTTTTTGATGTCTGTTTGTTTGTTTGTTTGTTTGAGACAAAGCACAAGCAAGGAAGGGGCAGAGAGAGAGAGAGAGGGAGACAGAGGATCCAAAGTGGACTCCCAGCACCCCTTTATTATTTATTTATTTATTTTTATTTTTTTTAAGTGTTGAGACAGAGAGAGAGAAGAAGGGAAGGAAGGAGGGGGAGGGGCAGAGAGAGGAGGGAAGGAGAGAATCCCAAGCAGGCTCCACACTGTCAGTGCAGAGCCCGACACGAAGCTTGAACTCACAAACAGTGAGATCATGACCTGAGCCGAAATCAAGTCAGATGCCTGACCAACTGAGCCACCCAGGCGCCCCTTCCTTCCTTCCTTCCTTCCTTCCTTCCTTCCTTCCTTCATTCTTTTTTTTTTTTTTTAATCTGCTTAATTTTTAAGAGCTTTCATAACCAGGCTGCACCTTAGCTGGTCAACCTCATTTCTCACCACTTCCTAATGCAGTCACTCTGATACAATAAGACTAACCTTCCTCATTTCACATTCTTTCAGCTGGCTTTTCCCTGGAACACTACCATAAACTCCAAGCTCCCACCACTCATGGGCCAGCACCTTCATAGTCCTGCATTCATTCAGCCCTTGACTGAGCACAGACTGCCTGCCAAGCACTGATCCAGGCCCTGGGGGTGCTTCTGCGAGCCAGCAAGACAAGTCTGCTGTCCTCAAGGACCTCCGAGAGGGCCCTCTGCAGTCTACCTGGTGCTCTCTTGCCGGAATCGTCCCTCCCTGGACAAGTCCTCCCAGCTTCCAGTTCCCTCTCCTCTATGAAGCCTTTCTGAATTCCTATTAACTCATGATCTTGTCCCTCTTTTTTCCCTACGGCACCTGAAGGCTGCTTCATACAATTCGATGTGTGTCATTTTATTTCATAAAATTCCCACAGATTGAAAGCACCGTGCAGGAATCTATTTTTCCACATCCTCACAACCCCGAGGAGACGCACGAAATGCCTATTGATTTCAGAAGAGTACACCAGAAAGGCGGGGCATGTGGGAGAAACTTTCTGAGGGAGAACCCCCTATGACCACTCTGTGTCACATGCACGATGGGCTGGTTGGCTCCTTGGGAAGGGCAGCACCAGCGAGGACAGACTGATTCATGGCTTGTCCAAAGCCAACCACAGGGGAAGCCACGCTCAAGGACATGTTCCTGCCGCCAGCGAAAGACGAGTGTCTCCTAGCAACCAGATTCCAGTGGCTTCCTGGCCTCCAGAGTTTGCCCCTGCTCACTGCTTTGTTGCCTCTGGGTTTGCATTTTGGCGTTTGCTGACCATGGCATTCATTCTTGATTCCAAAACTTGAGGAAGAATGTCTGATCCCCAAGCTAGCTGACTGGACTAGCTCTGAGAACCATTTCATTCATGACATCCTTTCGGTAATGCTAGAACTTTCAAGGAACAGAATGTTTGCTCTTAGCTTAAAAAGGGTGAATACATTTTCCCCCAAGATTGTTATTTATATCAGAGCAGCTGGTTTGAAAGATACATAAAAAGGGAAGAGCATACATTCTTTCCATCAAATAATCAAAAAGTACTCAGACATTTTCAAAAAAGATACACTGTCATTCAAAACCTGTTTCAGCAATAAACTTTAACTTGGCAAATTCACAGATGCAGAAGGAAAGGCAAGTCGAATTTGAAGAAAATGACTCAAGGTCCTTAAAAGTTTGGATGGCTAATAAAATTATGTCTGCTGCAATATATGGCCTCAGCATCAATTCTTTCAGGGTTCTTTCTAGAGATTTCCAGCCTCAGCTCTGCTGTAGGTAGTGCTGCGTTTTTAAACTAGCGGGATGAAATTTAGCAGCTAACGTTGCCTTTTTTGTTTTCTCTTGTTCTAATCAAATATTCATCAAGACACAGTCAGTTACTCATCCATTTTTTTTTTTTAATGTAGTTCAGACTTCATGGTGAGGAGCTCAAAACCAACTCTAAATATAGCCTTAATTCCCCAAGCCCCATAAATGCGCGTGAAAATTCGGATGACTTTTCTCTTTCAAAAATAACAACTCGGAGACTGAAAGGTGAATGAAGTGCCTGCGTCATGTTCTCAGAGGACTGGTACCCCCTGATACCCGAGCCAACCCCGAACCACCGCTGCCTGAAATTGCCTTTGATTCGCGAGGAGCAACCCCAGACTTGCAGAGCCCCTGCTTGTCCATTCGCACAGTGAGCTTGGTCTCTGTCGAGTTATGAGTCCTTTGGAGGTATCTCTCCGTTTCCTCTCCCTTTCCCTCCCCTTCCCCCAGGAAGAACAGTCACAAAGTCTCAAGTTGAAGATTCATTCTAACTATTTCAGTGGTGGGGAAGGAGTCTCACTAAACCTAAAATCGAGACTTTGAGGGATGGGTTTGTACTAAAGCAGTGTTGAATATTCCCTAGAACAACTTAACGAGCTCTTTGATACGCTCTTCTGGGGCTCTGTGCACGTTCGTTTTAAGGGTGCAGAATTCATCACGTGGTTAAAGCCATGCACCCCTGCGTTACCCACGGCTTGCTCGTTGAGAGACCTTATTTGTGAATCGAGGCTTTTCTTAATGTCTCAGGTTGTTCTTCTTTCCCTGAAATGGTTAGGACACCCACCAACTATCTTTGGAGAGTGGGTATCCTCAAAGTCCCCCGGTGAAAAGGAAAACCTGTGCTGTCCCGCACTTGTCTAAGGTCTGGTTCCTCACTCTCTTTTCCATGCAACTCCATTCACGTGTTGCGTGAGGACTAAGTCAGCTAAGTTCAGCATCGTCATGGCTTTTCAAAGGGGGAAAAGTAATCCTGACTTCTCTGCAGGCCCTTTTTAAGCACCAGTTGGGGATAGCCCCTGGGAGGCAGCGCTGTATCTCACTCCCTTGAGCCCAGCATTCAGATCACTGCACAAGACACAGATGATTCCAGAACAGTGGGCCTAGGTTTCAGCCTTAATCATTTTCCATTTTCACCAGGGCTTATACAATCGTAAATGACCAGATTGCTTAGGGGTTCTATAAAGCCAAGCAGACTGGGAGGCAGTGTAGAATAGTGGTCAACTGACTGCATAGCTTTTACATTCCCATGGCCCTGGGTTAAACTTCCACGTCTGTCATTTCCTAGCTGTGTGACCTTGGGAAAGTCCCTTGACTTCTCTGAGCTTCATCTGCCTTACCTGTAAAACACACATTGATAACTCCCTGTATGAAGGTCAGCGTGAGGAGGAAGTAATATGACATATCGAAGAATTCAGCATAGTGCCTGCAATTGTTGCTTATTAAATCATAGATTATACCGGAGAATGCTTTGATATGTATTGGTACATTGACTTATCGGTTTTCTGTTACTTCGATACAAGCCACTGTGCTTAGTATAAGGACTTCCTCCCCACCCCTCACCCCGACCCTGCAATTTGAACTCTCTGTTTCCCTAAAAACTATAAGCTAATTGTTAATTGAGAAACAATATAGAATTCCACAGGAAAAGTAAAAGAGCTTTGGGCACAACTTTTCCTGGGGCTCTATTCTCAGTAGCGTCAGGTCGAGACCTGAGGCTGATAACATGTGTCCCCATGGGTCACACCTGAACAACCAGTGCAGTCAATGAAATAACATTCAACACTCATCCAACAAGCATTTATTGACATCGACTATGTGCCAGGTGATGGATATGTCAATCTCCCTGGGGTTTGTTTTAAGCAGCGCTCAAGGTCTGTTTTAAACATTTTCATATAAATTAACTCTTTTATAAATTGTTGTAATGTTCATTTATTTGACAGAGAGAGAGAGAGAGAGACGGAGACAGAGACAGAGTGTGAGCAGGGGAGGGGCAGAGAGAGAGGGAGAAACAGGCTCCAGGCTCTGAGCTGTCAGAGCCAGAGCCCGATGTGGGGCTTAAACCCACAAGCTGTGAGATCATGACCTGAGCTGAAGTCAGACGCTTAACCGACTGAGCCACCCAGGCGACCCTAAATGAGCTCTTTTCACCCTTCAACCAAAGGTGGGAGGTACTAGCATTGGTCCCATTTTACAGATGAAGAAACTGAGCACAGAGAGGTAACGTGTCCAAGGCCACACAAGTATTATGCAGAACTGGATCAAGACCCAGCAAAGTAGTTGTAGGGTCTTTCCTCATCATCCCCATGTCTTACTGCTAACTGCATTTGTTCATCTGAGCGGCCAATGTCATACCTCCAGCTTGGTTTCTTTACTCCCCTTTTCGAAGCTGGATTCCCTAGATGATAGGATTGGGGCTTCACTCTTTCCTCTCTGCTCTGAATACCTCAGAAGGGGCTGTAAAATCCCCCTGGACGCTGGTTAGGCCCTCCATTGATCAAGCCGTGTGTCATCGGTTACTGTGTTCAAGACAATCTCTTGCTCTTTCGAATAAGAATTATAAACGTACTTTGATGCATTAAAAATATCTACCTTAGGGGAGGTTTGCTTCATAATCTAATAAAACAGATTTCTAACTTGCAGGTTATTACAGCCTTTGAAGTATTATTTAAATTGTCCTAGACACAAATTACTTATAAAATTGAACTGTCACTTTATAGCAGAATTAAAATTAATATGCTCCTCTTGATTCCCGTACTTGGGTATAAATTCCCTTATGTAAAATGCTCTGAAATTTGGAAAGCTCAAAATCTGCACCCATTTCTCTGTCCACTCTTGTGTCTCTTGGTAAAAGGGAAAGAATACAAACTGTCAGTAACAACCAGAGTGAAGGAAGAATGTTTATTCAGAGCCAAATGTCACTTTCTTTCAGCTATGTTAAAAAACATCACTTGAAAAAGAGGGAAAAAAAAACCCCTCTCATATTTGCAAATGGAAAACACTATAAAAAAGAGAAAAATGGCTGCCCCAATAATCCCAAGACGTAAATTTTTCTTAAGGGGTGGGTGCTATCCTTCATATGCTCTTTTCAGAACCTAGACCGTCCTGCACACACAGTAGACTATTAGACCAGGCACTAAGTTTCATCCCTGGTTAGCAAATGACATACAAAGAACAAAATTGCTCCCTTGAAGTTGAAATCAAAGAGCCCTGGTGAGCAGCCGTATGTCCATCAGGACGGGAGAGCACACACATGTGGGTGATGGAGGCAATCCAGAGAGGGGCAAGCCTCCCAGGGGTTGTTTTAAACAATGACAGACTGCAAAATCTGAAAGTGATGTGTTGGAACATGAAACACACACGCACGCATGCACACACACACACACACACACACACACACACTTGTAAAAAAGATCACCAAAGTCCCTCAGAGCCAAAGTTTAAAAGAACACGTGCTCTGGACATAGTAACAGTAATTTCAAAATCACTCCATTTATGACTCTATTCCTCATCTCTTTGATCACGTTGGCACACTATTCAGGAAATAACAGAAAAAGAAATATGAAGCTGGAGACAGAAAATTTGATTATAAAACAAAGCCACCCACCTTGCTTTCGGGGTCAGGAAGTACAATGGCCTTCTTTTGCAGCAAGAATGAACTTAACACCAGTGTGTTAAATAATCATGTATATATTTAAAGGAAAAGGAAATGGTTCTTTAAAAAAAAAAAAAACTGCAACATCTCAGTCCTCTTAGCAAGTCTTACCAAAAAAATAAAAATAAAATAAAAGCAGCATACTGTGGTTCTTTGGCACAAGGCAGAGAGCGGCGTCTTCAAGTCACTATTTCCCTGTTTTGCAAAACCGAACAAAAAGCAATGGCAGAAGACGCGGGGAAGGACCTTCAAACATCTCTTGCCCTCCTGGGTCCCTCCCAGTGCCTCCTCTCCGTAAGGGCTGTAGCAGCCGCAAAGATCAACACCAATGTCACCATCGGCTGCTTAAATGCCACAAAAGTACACTTAGAAATGAGAGGAAAGTGACTGACACGGATTTGCTGAGCCAGCCCCACTGCCACTAGAACAGCCTTAAATGCCCACACAAGGAGAATAAAAAGAAAAGCACATTTTGCAATAGAATAAATTCTTTTTTTTTTTTTTTTTTATTGAGACCGCGGAAAGTCACATGACCCTGCATGTAGCCTTTTAGGAAAGCAACCAAAATGGTAAAGAAAGGCGTGGGGGCTGCCTCCTTCCTCCCGCCGCCTCTCAGCCGGTCCCGCCGCGTGTCCGCATTCTTCTGGGCGCATCTGTGGAGCTATTAAGTGGGATAATCCCTCTGGCCTTTGATACATTTCTGGACATGATTATTTCATTACTCGCAGTATATCAGTAGGATCATAATAAAAAGGACTTCTGACAACCTGCCAAGAGTTTTGTGGCCTTGTAAACACAAAAGTGCTCTAATAAAATTTTATTAAGTGTTAAAAAGTCATAAAAAGTGAAATAACATAAACTACAAAATTTACTGTCCTCAGCAAATGCTGAAAATATCGTCCACAGTAAAATTAAATTAGCATGTAATAGACAGAGAAGCAGTGTGGAGTGGATTTAAAAGAGGATCCAGGGAAAATGACACTGTAACCCAATCTGGGTCACGGGGATTTAATTCGGATTCTTCTCCCTAAATGTGAATAAATGTGCTGATTACAGACAAGAGCTCCGGGGTTATTGGAGTCTCACACATTGTCAATACTTTGGGAGAAATAATATATTGCAGATTGTAATGAGCGGGGGAGCCCGAGCGAGCGCGGCGCGGAGCGGGCTAGGGGCAGGGCGTCCACTAGGGCGCGCTGCGAGACCGGGAATCCCCGCCCGGCGCCCGCGGGGCCGCGCCGCCCCAGCCGCGCGCGCACGCCTCGGCCCTCGCCCCCTCCCCCGAAATCATATTTAGAGGGTTTTTTTCTTTCTTTCTTCATACCCCCCTCCTGTGACATTTTCTCCAAATCGGATAGTGAAGTGTAAGTCGAGCTTCGCCGCAGGCAACCCTGGGTCTCCGCCTTCAGACTCAGGGTCCCTGAGTGGGGTGCGCTGCCCCGGCGCTGCTAACCCAGGGGACCGGGTGGGATCCCCCCCCCCACACACACACACCCACCCAGCCGAGCGCCGTGGGCCCGGCCGTTCCACCAAGTGAGGCCGAGAAGCCCACGTGTGAGGCCCACGCCCGTCTCGGGCCGGGGCACTGGTGCGCTCCGAGCACGACGGGTGGCCGGCCTCGCGGCGGGTTCAAGTGCACGCCCGCAGCGGCTCGGCGAGCGAGTTCTCTCCTGTTCGGCCCCCTCTCCGGAGTTCAGTGTGCCCCGCTGCTCTTGGGACGCCCTCTCCCAGCCCTCCCAGTCGCGATGAGCCGCCGGCCTGGGGCGCGAACCCGGGCGCGGTCCTCCCCGGGCCCCAGCCCACGGCGCGGGCTCCTCAAGAGCAACGTGAAGGCTCCGCCTGGAAAAGAAGTCCGACTTCCTCTCCGCGCTGCTCTGGTGCGCTCTGGAATCGGCAGGAAATGGCTCGAACACCCGTCCCGCGCCTTTGCAGTCAGCCCTCGCTTTGCTGAAGGGAAGCAGCTCCCACCAAAGTCTTACCGCCCCCTCCCCCACGAAAGACCCGCGCAGGTTTGTAAAGAAGGGTGCGAGATCTGAAAAGTATTTGTCTTCTAGGGAGAAAGATGTTGGTGACGGAGCCCAATGAAAGATGGGGTTGCTTTTTAGGTAGAGATGATCAGTGGGCCACATCTTGTTTTGCAGCTCCAAAATGATGCAAACGCTGCCAGCTGCGGAGTCAATATTAGGAGCGTATTGATGAGAAGTTAGTGAAATAGGAAATGAATGGGAGTGACATTTCGTGGCATCGCTTTTCCTCCCGGATGTTCAAGGTTTTAAGCTGCACTTAACAATTAGCTACATTCTGCCAGAAAGTAAATATTAAGTAAACTGGTTGCCGAAGCTCAGAAGAGGTAAGTGCAGCTTCCCATATAAGACCTTCCAGTTTCCTGTTGAGGCTTGCACAGGTTACTGGGATGAGGATACCTGGTATTTGTGATTTGACAGATGGCAAGAACGTTTGATTTTGATGTGGCAAGGTAATGTTTAGAGCAAACGGAGCACCCAAGGATCTTTTTGATAAAGTAGTGTTCACTTCTAGCCCGAAAGAAATGTAACTCATTTATAGTGGTAGTTATAGCCCCATGTTTTAGATTTGTGTGTGTGTGTGTTATAACACACATGAAAAAAAAAAGCGGTCTTTTAATAATTTTTTAAAACACTGTCTGTTGTCATTTGCGAAGTATTGAATTCAAAATAGCCTGGATGGGATCATTGGAGTTAAAAAAGCAAACAAGTCCATTTAACTACAGTTTGACATTTGCTAGCCAAGGCTTTGAGAGCTACTAAAAACAGAATTAAAAGAGGAATTGAGCCATTCCCTGCAAACAGCAATTGTAATGTGGTCAGTCAGTGTTGCCTTTGAAAACGAAGGCCAAGTATGTTTATGGAAGTACGGAAACAAATATTTTGTTGCATAAGATTTTCTCAGTTCAGACTAAAAGTTTTGTATTTAAAATTTTATGATACACATTTTTTCGTTCATTTATGAAGTCCAAAAGGAAACTTTCTGTGTTCACATTTCAGATTGAAGTTCATCTGTCCTTCAGAAAAAGTATTTTCATAACTACTAAAAACACCATCATGACTAGTATTTTTAATTCTCTTCAGATAGATATATGACTGGTGTAAGTAATTTTTTTTTTTTTAAACAAGATTCGTACAGCCCTCCTCAAGGAGTTTAGGGGAGTGAACAAGGTTTCCAAACCTGTAAGTGCATCTGTGTAAAATGGTAAAATCAAAGATTTTTGTAAGGAAACTTGGGAATTAACACATTTTAAATGAATATAAAAACATTTTTGAGAGGGGTTCTTCCCCACTATTTCTGTCTTCCAGAAAAAAAAAAAAATCAGAAGCTGTTTTCCATTCTATAGATCTACTATAATCAGGTATAAGAAAAATTATTACATAACAACAGGTCTATCAAGATGGTGGATACTTTGAATGTATTATGAAGGAAAAAGAGCATCTTGGCCTTTGGTATGTTGGAGGTACTTGAAAAGGCAAGAAGTTTGTAGAAATATTTTACTACTGAAATCGACAAGACCATTAAAATGTGCAAGTAATTATATTCTAAGTGGCTGAGAAGTATTTTTTCCAACTGCTTTTTAAACTTGAAAAATTTTGTGTGTACTTTAATTAGTACCTTTGTTAAATGTTCCAAATATTTTGTCATATGGGCTGTATGATGAAACTATTATTGGACTTTGTGGTTTTCCTTTGTACATGAACAGTTAAGAAATGTTTTATTTAAATCTTCTCTTATATGTACCATGGGATAAATTTGAACATGTACCCTGGTGGGGTAAAGATCAACCCAAGTTCATTTTTCTCTCCAAAACCTGACATTGATCCTGATCTCACAGTTTTTATGTACACAATCTGCTTTTGAAATCAATTTGGACATCCCAGTTTGTAGGGAAATTTTAAGACAGTGCAAGTTTTCCATGGAAGAATATATATTAAGGCAGGAACTAGCTAATAACCAAAATTAAATCAGGAGGTGTGCTTGTAGCATTCACTCATTTGGATGATAACTTTTAAAGGTAGTTTTGCACTCAGGAAGGATTTCCTTGTGCTCTGTGTTTATGTATATCTAAAGTATGCAATGTAAAAACTCAATAACCAGATAGCAAATTTATGTATTTTGAAGGTAACTGAGGCCAAGGCTATGAGGAGCAGATTGGCTCCAAGAAAGAAAGCGAGCATTTAAAATTATATTTTAAAATATAAACTTAATTTTAGTTTCTGACAGAAATCTTGTGGCCAGCTCATCAGTTTTCCAGATCAGTTTTAAAGCAGCATGTAAAAACTACCTTTTCCACATTAGAAGTTCATATTTAAGTTTCCTTAGCTGCAAAATCACTCTGAAACAGAGTGTTTTATGTTAAGGACCGTTCATGTGTTGGTCCCATTGATTACATACGAATGTATAAAAATCTTGTTTAAAGACCGGTAAAAGTGAGGAAATTCCAAGTCAAGTTGGCTAATTCCATTCATAATTCATCCCAAGTGCCTGACTTAAGAAACTTGCAAACAGTTTATAGCTATACATACAAAATCGGTTGACTTGCTTTGGAAGCGGGGAAGCAGGGTCAACTTTGACCTCCTTGTTCAGAGAGGCTTAAGTTGCTAAAACTATGGAATGTAGGTTAAGCTTTTCGGTTACGCAGGAATTTTCCAATCTCACCCTTTTTTTGGTTTTCACTTTTTGAAAATGTAAACAGGGAAGGACAACTTTTGTGCTCTGGAATGGGATTGACTTTCACCCACCCATTTCCTTCCCGCTTGCACATTTGTTCAGTAATACTTCTGAGTGCTGGGAGAGCGAGAGGCCCTGCAAGGAGAAAACAGCATGCACCGTAGCTCTGTCCCCTTCAGCCATGCCTATCCCCAGCCCTTTTATTCTGAGAGAACCGGACGCGAGTTTAGTACTCCTACTAACATGGTTCAAACTGCTGCATCTGCGGCCGTAAGTCCTTTTGGGGATTGGCAAGAAATCCCTGGAGACTTTGCGTTCTGAGTGGGGGTGGGGAGCTACTGGGGAGTCGTGTGCCTTGATAATGGGGAGCTTCTGGGCTGACCTTCAAACTGAAGCGATCATCGCTCATTTTCCAAGTCTGCACCATAGGCCAATGCCTTCCCCGAGTTTTCATGTTCAGGAGGACATTAAGACATTTTCAGAGTTTCTTAAACATTCTGAGCTACTGTAATCTTACACCAGACGAATTTTAAGAGTGAAAACTGGCCCAGAGAGAGTCTTTACGTAGTAACCTCAATCTGATGTGAACTCCAGCGACTTTTTAAAAATAAGGTCTTGAAAAGGTGGGTTTCTGGTGGAAAGGCTGCGGTCTCCTTGGAGTAGGGATCCTCGAGACCCGTTAATATCCACCAGACACGCTTCATTAAACCGGAACAAACATGACTCTGAATCACCGGCTCCCCGTTTTCCTGAATGTAGGTCATTTCGTGTCCTTACAATTTAACGTCCGAAGGGATTTCCTGTCTTTGAAGTGTAGCACTTTGTCACCTGTTTGGATAGGCTCCCTAAAAGTAAGGGCTCTGTTCCTACTTTGCAAGACTTAGTGACTCCATGTTCCCTGGCTGGAGTTTCCCAGATCACTGAAGGCCGCGCACTGCAGGTGTGGGTCTTTCCTTTACAAGTCGGCGCCTGCAGATCCCATATTCCAGACTTCATTCCTCTAGGTCAGAGCCTACGAGAAAAGCCCGGAGCCATCCACTCACCTGGGTGAGGCCATAAAGAGGTAAGCTTTCATAATGAGGGGCCATCTATCAAAATTCATAGCTTCTGAGAACCGGAATAACTAGTGCTTAGGCATTAGAGTCTCTTGCTGGAGCAAAACACAACAACTGGGGATAAATGTGCCACAGTGGGCGACACGCATTTAAGTAACGACCCACGTTCAAATGTGCTTTTAAAAATGTATTATTTTTACCTAAGAATGCATATCATTTCATCACCTTTTAGTATATGGATCCTACAGTTAAATATTTTTAGTGAAAATTTGCATATTTACGAGGAAAATGCGATTCCCGTTGAATAACGTGTTAGGAGACGGCCATGAATCGATTCTAGGAACTGCAGGTATGCTTATTTTTGCCAAATGATGCAACATGTGCCAAACCTCTTTATAAACTATAACACACCCTGCGAAGGAAAAGGCATTTGTGTAGATTTAAATGACCATTTAGCTTTAGTATGTCCACCAACTGATCTGTTAGTTAGGCACCTCCACCAACGAATCACTACAAAGACTCAACTTGTTCTCTTTTGGAGAGGTTCACTACTTGTTTGAAAGCTTGGGCACAAATCAGGCATCTTCACAGTATCCCTCACCAAGAGTGTTTTCATGTGAATATTAAGTAAACTATCAGAAGTTTACACATTTGGGCTGCTTTCTTTTCAGAGAACTGGATGCTCGGATACATGAAATTAAGACCTTTTGGTTACGTAAGAGGGAGAAAATCAAGATAGATTTCTACACAGTTCCGGTTTAAGGTCATGATCAGAGAAGAAACTGAGCGTGCCTAAAGGAAGGGGTATGGGGCTAAATATGTATCTGATTTTTTCATAATGAATGGAAATGCAGTTTTGATGTCTAGACATTTTTCTTTTGGTGGGTATTAATCACTTCGATCCATTTGATTTCTCGGGAAGAAATTGTAGCCGTTGTAACTGAGTCCATCCTACTGGGTTGCTTTCTCACGAGTGGCATAGGAATCATCTAGAAAGAAACATCACGTGCACAAAGCATCCACCCAAGGGGCACACCTCTCTCATCTCTCACAAAGCAAATGGTAGGCTGTCCAGCAGAGGAAGTAGACTCAGATTCATGCACTTGTCTCATGTTTTTGGTGATCTTCTCCCTGGTCCCTGCTCTTGGTAACTGTAAGCCAAGTGTGTGTGTATCAGATGGATTCTCTAGCTCCCAAATGAAAATTCTGTCTTTAGTCACACACTCCTGCACCTTTCACATCGGGAAAATGTTCCAATTATTCCTTGATTACATCACAGATCATATGAGAACCAGCGGGTGGAAACAGGGTCCAGAGCAGCTGAATATCTCTGCAAACTCAGAGCACTTAAAAATACTTTGAAGACACACAGCTGCTCTCTCTTTTTTTAATTGTTTTCAGTAAAACTCCAAAAGCCCCACAATGTGTACCTTGAAAGCATCAGGAGTATTTTAATTGGGTAATAACCATCCATATTTTCCTTCTGATAAAAGGATTTAAGAATGAAATTTTATGATGATTATAAACTGTATTACTGACCCAAGGGACAAGAACAATTATGAAAAACATGTCCTACATATTTGGCGTGATGTGAATTTAGACTTCGAAATCATTCATCTTAAATGCTCCAGCAACTTATTAAAGCTTATAAAATAATATTCACATAATGACAACAGGGTAACTTACAATCATGATTGAGATGATGTCGTCAATATCGCAGTGGGGCTCCTCACCAAAGACTGAAGCTGACTTGGTCTTTGCCCCTTGGGCTTCTGATAAAACTAGATATACGATAAAAGAGGTCAAAGACGGTAACAGATTTTGTGTATCCGAGATCCCCTTTTGGTCGATGACTGTTTGGCAAATGCTTTTAGCACATCATATCGTCTCCCCTTCTCCCCCTCCTGTTCTCTTCTCTTTCTTTCTTTCTTTTTTTTCTTTTCTCCTCCAGTTAAAATTACCAGCCATGGGAAGGAAAAGTGATTTTTTGGCAAACGTGAAACATTGGTGAATCGGAGTCTGACCACTAAATTCGGGAGTGGATCTGGACAAAATGAAAGTTTACATCTAGCAGCCGAGCAGCTGAGGATGAGTTCGGCTCATGGGAACGTGAATCCCCAAGTGAGGGTAAACCACCACACTTAGCCCAGCTTCAGCCAGGCCCCAGGATGAGAGTCCTCTCTGAGGGCAGGAGCATGTCTAGCTTTGAGTCAGTGCTTGCTGCCGGCCCTCCTGATACATTAATTCTCACAATAACCCTTTTCTTTTTTTAACATTTATATTTATTTGAGAGAGAGAGAGAGAGACAGAGAGACAGAGAGAGACAGAGCGTGAGCAGAGGAGGGGCAGACAGAGAGGGAGGCGCAGAATCCGAAGCAGGCTCCGGGCCCTGAGCTGTCAGCCCAGAGCCCGACGCGGGGCTCGAACTCCCGGACCGCGAGATCGTGACCTGGCTGAAGTCGGACGCTTAACCGACTGCGCCACCCAGGCGCCCCAGTATCCGAGTTTGTCTTAAGCCCAGCCCTGCAGAACCCCACCACTTGTTCCTCAGACGCGTATTCTACGTTAGCAGAATTAAGCCCTTTCGAGTACACGTGTAGCTGTAAGTGGCTTGTACCACTGAATTGTTAGTACTTTTTAGCATGACCTGACTCTGTTATGATGATAGAAAATAGCCCAAGATTTAACCTCTGCCCACGGGCCTGGGTTTTGTTCCAGCTCCATTGTGTGACCTCTGGCCGGTTACTTAACCGGTCGGAGCCTCGGTTCCCTCACTTATAAAATGAAGGCAGTGACACCTCTTTGCAGTATCAGTGTATTAAGTGACCTAATATTTGTGAATCTGGAACACAGCTTGCAGTCAGTAAATACATATTATAGGAGTTGCAAGGAAAAAAAAACACGATTGAATCTTTGATCTCGCCTTTTCATTACCTAAAATTTTAGAGATTGTTCAAGAAAAAAAAGGGCAACTAAATGCACAGGTATAACACTAGCATCTGCTTTCCACCCAGAGACATAGCCCCGACCTCAAACTTGAGATTTCAGTGTGGAATCCCATCATAATCTGAAGGAGAAAAAAAAATTTTGAACACAAAAGAACTTAATTCTTTTTACTCCAAGTGATAACCTTTACTAGGCAACTCAGGTTAAAAACTGACCCATGGGCCTTGAAGTACACTATTTACCTAGAGAAAGGAAAAAACAAGTAAGGGAAAAGTGTTTGGGGTCTATGGATAACCCAAGAATGGCAAAGCCCGTGCAGCTTTTTTCTGATTTGCATTTTACACAAATTTCTTGCGGGAAGTGGCTTTTATATGCCAAGTTTCCTTCTGTGGTTAGTTTCTATGGGCACTTCATGAACTCCTGAATGTAAGGACCTGGAATAGAAATACTCACACACCTGCAGCTAGCGTGGTATGATTGGCATCCCCATCATGTTGTCACTGACACACAAAATAAACTTGGGATAATTGCTGCGTAGTTTAGGCAACAGAAGACCTACAATAACTGTTATGTCTGAGTGTATTGTAACAGTCTGACAAACCGTTTGATCTCCAGAAATAGAGCTGTTCCTACACATGTCATTCCATTGCTATCCTTGGATAGCAAAACCAACCGTATTGAGGTTTGTGGTCATTATGTTTTTGGCCACACTTCACTGAATTTTGGGCTTGAGATCTTACTGGATATCCTTGTGGCAACTGCCTAGTTGGGATTTGAGATTTGCTTTTAAATTCTGGATAGTCTGTCTTTGCTCTTTACAAGTGCCCAGTTGTCTAAGAGGACTTTCCAATTTTTTTTTTCTTGATTACACTCAACTAAATTAGAGGCAAATAATACCTCTTAAGCTGAGTTTTTCCCCTCTGGTTTTCCCTGCTGACCTACATCCATATGCCTAGATGTCCTCACATCTAAAGTATGACTCCATAAAGAGTCATTCTAAGATTACAAATTAAAATATATATTCAATCACCTGGGACCTAAGTCAAATGGTACCTTTTGGAAGACTCTAGTTTGTTCTCATCCTTTTGTAGGTCGGTGGGGAGAAGGCGGGTGGGATGTGGGGTCCTCGTTTGCAAGGAGAGAACAGCCTACTTGGAGTAATAAAGGATCAGGTTATTCAAGAAAGTAGAGCATTAAGAGCTAAATTTTGTGGTGCCTACCTCAGTGCTTTAGGAGATCAAAGGAAAGAAATAGCAACAAGGACAGGAAAAGCTAGGAAGGGATTCTCCAGAAGAGATGGGTTTGCAACTGTGTTTGGGGAAGGTGGGTGGCTTTGGGTGGATGAAAAGAACATATCCAGTAAGGGGGACATAGTGGGTGAGAGTGCGGAGGCAGGAACGAGCTCAGTATGTTCCTAGACCTGTAAGGATTCCAAGTGTGCCGTGCTTCCTAGTCTTTTTGTCCAGAGACTGCTAGTTTTCCCAGGGACAGATTTGACAGTCTGCACACACACAGGTCGACTTCATGTTAGCTTTGTGTCTTGCTTCTCTCAGATCCGGTTAAAATGCTAGTCTGGATCATGTCCTTTCCCTGCTTAAGACCCGGACTTGGCTCTCCATTGTTCAGTCTCCCTTAGATTGCTAGCAAGGCCTTCACGACCCACCGCCTCCCCACCTTGAACTTCGTTGCACCTCTGGCCCCTTCTTGCCCCTCCCAACCCAGCTTTAAGCCACCTGGGACCCACCATGTTCTCTTTTGTCTCTGACTTCACATTGTCCCTTCTGCAGGGAGACCAGGTTAAGGCTCCCCCACCATTTGCTCTCACAGCTCCCTGCAGGAAGCATATTTTGTCTTGATTTCTTACCTGATATCTATCTTTCCCACAAGACTATAAACTCCTTGCAATGAGAAACCATGTCGGGTTGATCCTGAGTGGCCAGCACAGAGCCTGCTCACACCCCGCCCCCCCATCATTTATTCATTCAGTCAAAAATCCCTATTAAACACCATACGCCAGGCCCCAATGCAACAGGGAGCAAAATAAGCAAAAACCCTCTGTTTTTATATTCTGCTTGGGAGAACAAACGCCAAAACTAGCTAAACATAAAATGCATAGAATGTATGTATTTATAAGCTAGCATAAATGCGTAAGAGAAAATAAGGCAGGAAAGGAAAACAGAAGTGTCAGGTGCGCAAGGAGCTTTAAGTGGAGTGGCCAGGGAAGGCCTCCTGAAGACCGTGACGTTTGAACAAAGACCTAGAGGAGGGGAGGTGGTGAGACGTGCAGATACTGGGGAGGAACAGGCAGACTGGGGAAGGAGTAGGTGCAAAGGCCAGGACTGGTGTGCCCCAAGAGCATCCACAGGTCAGTGGGCTGGAGTGCAGAGAGCAAGGAAAGTAGAATGTGAGGCCAGAGCACGAGGACAGTGTGGGAAAGACATTAATCATGGGTATAGGATTGTTGCTTGTTGCTGCTATTACTTCCTATAAGCACTTTGGATTGGGAGACCCAGAGAAACCAGGCTGTGCCTTTTCTGCTTTAAAGACTATTTCAATGACCATTTTGATGATTTACAACATGGAACAAAGCTCCGCTATCGTAAGCCAGTTGAGTAAAAAGATACCAACCTAAGCACCCCCTGACGGTCTTGAGCAAAATGCAGAAGGACCCTATGTGACATTAAGGGGCACCTGCCCCCACCTCGTGTTTTGGTTGGAGATTTATGCCTGGAGGCGAAAGAGCACGAAAGTTGGTAACTTCAGTTACCAAAGGGTTTGGGTTTAGAGTCCTCCCTTTACAGCAGAAGGCAGAGGAGTGTGTGATTATCTAATGATGACAATATAGAAAATAGTTGTGGTTTGAGTTCCAAGAATTCAGTTTTTGGAAGCCTTGTTCTTTGTCTTCTCCTCCTTTACTTAGCAATTAAGTAACTCATTTTATCAGGTGACACTCAGCACCATAAGGAATGAAATACCTAGTCACTCTGAGCCCAGGAAAGGAGTTTCAGACATTCCAGAAAGGGAATGGAAGGGGAAGAAATTCCTTTTTCGAAATACCTCTCCATGGCTGCAGACTGAAGGGTTCGTAACGTGTGGGGGTCATGGCAGTGCCTTCTGTGCAGGACACCTGGCCCAGCCGGCCGTGTGGAACGTCACTCAGCACGCCCGAGGGGCTCCCTCGCCGCCCGCGCTCCGCCAGCACAGCCTGCACACCAGCACACTTCCTTCTCTCAACACTTGGCTGCCAGCCATCTGGCCCCCATGACCGGAGCCTCCCGAGCAAAAGGTACACAAGAAACGAGCTGAATGCATACCACGTCTTTTTCAAAACTGGCAAACTAGTCATGAGAACAGCCTTCCAAGCCTTAAGGCTTGGGTTCAGCTCTCTCGCAACAAAGAAAAACAAATCTCTGTGTCTGTCCAGAGTCTAGAACACATCCAAGCCCTCTGACTGCCGTAGCACACAGGACATGGCATGGAGAACATAAATGCACCAAAGAAACAGCACTATAGAGAAAGCTGTTGGTGCTCAAGAACTACGTAACAAGAAGGAAATGCGAAAAGACACGATATCCGTGAGGGAGGTGTTGATGCTTCTGTTCTGACCTAAGTAAGGCTCAGACAGGGTTTGTGAGGCAGACATTAGCTACTTCTCCACATAATGTTATGCCCTTGGCATATGATTGCAGTTCGGGGGGTCTTTCTTGCTTTTCTCTGATCTCCCCCTTTTGTCATTGTTCGTGAAAGTAGCTGAGCTTCAGGTTGGCCTGAAATCCCGTGGCACTTAGAGCTACATGATCAAAGTCTGTTGTAGGCATTTGGGCTGGTGCCAACAAAGTTCAGGTTGTGCTTCAAACAGGGCTTCGGGCACCTCTCAGCCACGGGCGAGGGGCTGACTGGGTTTGATCTGGAACTGTGCGCATTTGGGGAGTCTCAGGTCCCTTGTTGGTAAGCCCTGCTTGGCAGAGCTCTGCTTTAATTAACATGGCCCTCGGGTTGGTTCGATTTCCCATGTTTCAGCACCTCACTGGGTGTAACCTTATCTTTCCATTTCGTACGCATGATGGATCTGAAACGGCACAGGTGAAGTTTGTCTTTGACTTGACAGCTGGATTACTTCCAAGTTTCACAACTACAGAAGAAAAGTCCCAAATCCCAGCTCTTCTTATCATTTGGCATTTTATGGAGCAGCCGCAGTGGGTGAGATGTTAATATGGTTAGACACGCTTCCAGCAAAATGAACTTACCGCTTAAAAGTTTATGCATCTACTAAGTGTGTTAGAGGCAAGGGAAATAAATGAATGATAGATGTAGTTGGGGGTGACGGCGAGGCGTCTCTGAGAAGCTTGGAAAGAGGGCAAGTGATTGTCGCCAAGCATTAAGCTACTTAAATAAATGAATATAATTGAAGGAGACAACATGTTTCATTACCTTTCGGGAAGAGTGTTCAGATGAAAAAGGAGGACAGTGTCCTGAGGAGCACAAGTCCTGCAAGCCGCTTCTCTAGTCAGTTTGAGGCAATCTTTGGTAGATAGTCACACGCCCCTTTTCCTTTGGTTACATTTCCATTTCTCTCAACCCTTTTTTTTTTTTTAAACCATGAAACCTCATCACCACCCCCAAACTTTGTTTTTTAAATCATGCTCATTAGCATACTGAGAAACTCATTTGCAAAACATACCTGCTCTGGGACTACAGCATGGCCCAAAACACAAGGAGAGGAATTACTCCGGTAGTCAGAGACTCGTGTGTGTGTGTGTGTGTGTGTGTGTGTGTGTGTGTATGTGTGTGTGTCTTGAAGTGTTATCTGTCCTTATCATGGTCCACATGGAGCATCTTCCGATACTATTCACTCTCCCTTTGCAGATTTCTAGATAATGACAGCTTCTCAGCTAGTGTGATACCAGGAAAGTGTTGTTAAGGGTAGGAGAAAAGGTATTTCTCTACCCTGGAAAGGGATATCCTTCACTACAGGTAGTCAACACCTTCACATATTCATCAGTTTCTCGTGAGTTAACGCGAGACCATGACCAGCTTTGAAAGATGTGGGTCCAGGTAATACCTTTGCCACTTACTAGATGTGTAGTTTTCGTCCTGGTTCTGTGGCTCGGTTTCTTCACTTGTATACTGGGGTTATGAAAATATTTTGGAATGGCTGTAAGTATTAAACAAGCCAACATATGCTTAGTGCCTGCCACAAATATATTTCATATTGTTTTGTTTCTATTATGATTCCTTATTTCAGAGATCAGCAGATGTCAACATGATTTTTATAACACACTAGAACTCTCTAAACAAGTTCCCCAAAAGGCCGTTGTTAACAAAATGTGCATTGTTTCTTTTATTCACCATTGCAGAGATATAGCCAAGCATTCAAAGCCGCCACTCACAAGTGGCTCTCATCTTGCAAAAGCCAAAAAGGTTTATAAATAGAGTCCCTACTTTAAGAATTTTACTTCCTGGGGGCACTTGGGTGGTTCAGTCAGTTAAGCATCCAACTTCAGCCTAGGTCATGATCTCGCCATTCTGAGTTCAAGGCCCACATCGGGCTCTGTGCTGACAGCTCAGAGCCTGGAGCCTGTTTCTGATTCTGTGTCTGCCTCTGTCTCTGCCCCTCCCCTTCTCATGCTCTGTCTCTCTCTCTCAAAAATAAATAAACAAAATCAGGAGACTATAGATGCTGGAGAGGATGTGGAGAAACGGGAACCCTCTTGCACTGTTGGTGGGAATGCAAATTGGTGCAGCCAGTCTGGAAAACAGTGTGGAGGTTCCTCAAAAAATTAAAAATAGACCTACCCTATGACCCAGCAATAGCACTGCTAGGAATTTACCCAAGGGATGCAGGAGTGCTGATGCATAGGGGCACTTGTACCCCAATGTTTATAGCAGCACTCTCAACAATAGCCAAATTATGGAAAGAGCCTAAATGTCCATCAGCTGATGAATGGATAAAGAAATTGTGGTTTATATACACAATGGAGTACTACGTGGCAATGAGAAAGAATGAAATATGGCCCTTTGTAGCAACGTGGATGGAACTGGAGAGTGTGATGCTAAGTGAAATAAGCCATACAGAGAAAGACAGATACCATATGTTTTCACTCTTATGTGGATCCTGAGAAACTTAACAGAAACCCATGCGGGAGGGGAAGGAAAAAAAAAAAAAAAAAGAGGTTAGAGTGGGAGAGAGCCAAAGCATAAGAGACTGTTGAGAACTGAGAACAAACTAAGGGTTGATGGGGGGTGGGAGGGAGGAGAGGGTGGGTGATGGGTATTGAGGAGGGCACCTTTTGGGATGAGCACTGGGTGTTGTATGGAAACCAATTTGACAATAAACTTCATATATTGAAAAATAAATAAATACATTAATTAATTAACTTAAATAAATAAATAAACATAAAAAACTTTTTTTTAAGAATTTTACTTCTTTTTGTTGTGGGTCTGTGATTTTCCAGCCAGTGAAGGTCATAAGATAAGGGCATAGGTAAGGATTTGGCTAGTTAGGTTGTCACATCTTCTCTTTTACAAGACCAAATATTTGTGAGTGATGCTAAGCTGGGAACATAGAAAATCGGCTTCCTGGCCTTCCTTGGCCCTGCCAGCCACAAACATATAGTGGCATTTGAGCAAGTTGATGGTTTTTAATTTATTTGTTATACGTTTAAAAATCTGTTGAAGCTTTTTCTTTATTAACATGCATTATGCTTTCTAATAAACAGACTCCGAAAGTGAAAAGTCGACATTTAAGTCTGACTTGGTGGCATTTAGCATACAAACGTTGGAAGGCCAGCAAAACAAATTTTCGGATGCAAGTCGTGTGCAATAGAAAGAAATGAGGAACCATGTATCAAGGATGGCCTATATACTCTCTTGCCACCCAGAAATTCTCTGCATCGCCGCTCTGGGTACGGAAGTGACCGGTGACTGTGACTGGTTACAACACTGATCCTATTTTCATGGGGTTCTTTTCTGTTTGGCTGACTTATAAGAGTTTCACCATCACCTGGTCCCAACATCATCACAGCCCCATCACCAGCAGGAAAGATGCTTTTCCTTCCAGGACCACTGCTGCTAGGAGAGCCAGATCTTTGGGCCCAGCGAAGACTCAGGACCCCATGGCATGGAATGTGAATCCTGAACAAAATATAGCTGTGTCTTGAACCAGGAGCCATATTCTTTGTACTTGCCTCACGCTGTGTCCGAGTAGCCACACCCAGCAGCTGCTACCAAATTTGTACACCTGTTGAATGTTGTTAAGATTCCCTAAGACTATCACAGCACTAACTTCTGGAAACCAATGATAGCAGAGTAACAGTTGGGTGGAGGGTCTCCTGTGGGAGCTGACCTGGGAGGTGCTACAAAAGATTGGGTTTTTAGATTTCTAGAAGAAAAGGGGCAATCTGAAAACAGAACCAAAGAAGTCTCGCGTAGTGAAGGGAAATCACGGAGCTGGGGTTGGTAGACTGGAATCTAATCACACATTCAGAAAATATTGAGCTCTAGGTTTCTTCCATCTATGACTTTGGGTGACACCATGTATCTAAGTCACAGCTCCCTCTTCTTGAAGGCGAGTTTAATAGCACCTCCTCTACTTCGCATGATACTGTTGAGGCAAAATGAGTGATGATATATACAAAAAGTGAAAGGATATCTATATATGTAAGACTTCTATCTTCTCTCCTAGACTCGGAGCTCTTAGGACACAGGGTCTTACACCTGTATACCCAGAAGGCACTTATATTAAATGATTGGATATACTAATTGTTGACTGTTGACCCTGAAACAGAATGTTGCCATTGGAGGTGTTGAGTAGAGCAGTAGTAGAAAGCAGGTCCCGGAAGGGAACACTAGCTTGGAGCATGCATGGGAGAAGTGGGCCCCTAAGAAGCTATTGCTGTGTGGGACTATAGAGAAAAGAAAGTTTAGATTGGGAGAGGGAATAGCCTAAAGGATTCCTGTCCAGGTCTTTATTCTGACAGAAACTTGTGGGAAAAGGTCCCAGCTCTCTGATGCTGTGAATGCCCGTCTGAGTGAAGCAGAAAAGTCAGGTGAAATCAGTTAGGGTGTTCTGCTCAGTGCGGCTGAGTGTGATGGATGGCTTGGTATGCTGTTTATCTGGTGCAGGTTGGTATTTCACCTCTGTTTTCATTAGACTGATGGTAAGGTAATAATTCTTTCCTCTGGCTGAAAAATCTGTCTTCAGCGATTTGTTGATCTTCTTGAACAGGCACTTCAGGTGCACAGAAGTCACCCTAAAGGAGATTTTGAATGAAAACTTAAATCATGCTGGTCGGCGTCCATGGAGCTCTGGAGCAACACAGGCCATCTGTGAGACTTGCTGTGGTAGTTTGGCGCACAGAGTCCCATTTACTCAAAGAGAACCAGCCTTGGGGGTGCCTGGGTGGCTCAGTGGGTTAAGCGGCCAACTTCAGCTCAGGTCATGATCTCACGGCTTGTGAGTTCGAGCCCGGTGTCGGGCTCTGTGCTGACAGCTCAGAGCCTGGAGCCTGCTTCAGATTCTGTGTCTCCCTCTCTCTCTGCCCCTCCCCTGCTTGCTCTCTGTCTCCCTCTTTCTCTCAAAAAGAAATAAACATTAAAAGAGAGAGAGAGAAAGAGAGAGAGAAGCAGCCTAAAAAATGGACCAAGGTAACCACACCTCCAGGAAACAAAGAGCCAATGTCATACCTTTGTCTCGAAAATTTCAAATTTATTTGCAAACTAACTGAAGGCAGGGCAATCTTCATGGGGTGTTTCCCCAAAGTTGTGTGTGGCAGTGGGAAGTGCCCCAGACAGGGATTCAGAAATCTACTCCCTGGTTCTCACTATGGGCAGATTTTTTCCTATCTCTAAGACTCAATTTCTTCATCTCTGAAACAAATAATAGTATATGCAGTGGTTTTAATTGAAAGCTCTTACCAAGATAACATAGCTTTTGGGTTTTCTCGAAGGCTAGTAGGAACACATTGGAAACAATGACAGAGGCTTGTGGCGTTAATGAGTTGCAGCTCTATGGCCCCTCCCTCTTTCCAACCACTTTGATGAGGAGCATAGAAAGCAAGAGAAAGATGTTAGCTCAGTTAGCATTGGTCAAGGAAGCCATCTTCCCACAACTGACAGGATAGGTCCTTCCAAGCAATGTTATGGGTTTGTGAGCTGAGGAGTAGGTGATCAGACCTCTACTCACAGAGTGCATGAAGTTGCTTTATCTGCAGGGACCAGCTGTAAAGTTTCATCCACTTAGTAGAGCATAGTCCAGCCATCAGGGGACATAGTCGGGATCTTGAACTACTTGTCTCCTCTTAGGTTTCCCATTCACAATGAGAGTTGCTTCCATCCCATCAACCTGTGGGGACAGCTCGTCCATCCTTTCTGTACCACAGGTTCCTTATCTTGACAAATTGTTCTTATTTAATATAACTAGGGTGAATGTATATCCTGATTTGTCCTTAACAGCCCTTTTTTTGTGCCAGAATAAATATTATAACACTCTCATTAACTTTCAAAATGTTTGGGTTTGGAGAGAAAATTACATGACACCCCAAATACAACAGATTAATTTTTCTGTAGGAACCTTCTCCACCCCCAAGGAATGCCTCATGTATGTCACTAATATCCTCTCTGCCATCATCTTTGTTTATGACATGCAAATACATATAAATTGTTACTTTATAATTTTCACGAGGCAATCTGTATTCAGCAATATAATTTTCAAGGTACTCCTGACTGGATGGGGAGAGTCATTATGAAGAATTGTAATTACTACAATATAATGCTTCCAATGAGGAAGGATTTTCCCCCAAATCCTTTGGTGAAGATAAACTAATATAACTTCTGTGGCATGTCAATCAAATGTAAGCTGTAAGAATTATTAATAATTCTGAAATAACAATTCCAACTAAAGAATTATTTTTATTCACTCCCCCTTCAATTAAGCAATTAGTCAACAAATATTTGTGTAATGTTTCCTGGCTCTATTTCCTGAAAATACAAAAGTGAAAGACAATCTCTGACCATAAGGAATTGATAGAAAAATGGGATAAAGAGACAAGCTCATGAAGACAGTCTGGCTATGGTAGCACAGAACAGAAGGATCCAACTCAGCTTTAGGCCACATTACGGAGGTGCAGGATGCTGGTGAGGGATGGCTTCCAAGAGACATGGAGTGTCTCAAAGGGCGTGTAAGAGTTGGCCAAGGAAGAAAGATATGAAAAGTATTTTCTTCCAGATCTTTTTAAAAAGTTTTTAAAAGTTTATTTATTTTGAGAGAAAGAAGGAGAGAGGAGAGGAGGGGCAGAGAGAGAGGGAAAGAGAATCCCAAGGCTCTGAGCTGTCAGCAGGGAGCCCAACCCAGGGCCGTTTCCCACAAACCATGAGATCATGACCTGAGCCAAAAGCAAGAGTTGGACGCTTAACCAACTGAGCCACCCAGGTGCCCCCAGATTGTTTCTAATATTAAGAAATAAAATAAGGAAGAAAATTCAAAAATCAGGAAACAGTGCTCGCTTCGGCAGCACATATACTAAAATTGGAACGATACAGAGAAGATTAGCATGGCCCCTGCGCAAGGATGACACGCAAATTCGTGAAGTGTTCCATATTTTTGAGTATGAGGGGAAAATTAGAGAACTAAGTGATACACTAAAAAGAAATAATATACGCATAATTGGTATCCCAGAGGAGGAAGAGAGAGGGAAACGTGCTGAAGGGGTACTTGAAGAAATCATAGCTGAGAACTTCCCTGAACTGGGGAAGGAAAAAGGCATTGAAATCCAAGAGGCACAGAGAACTCCCTTCAGACGTAACTTGAATCGATCTTCTGCACGACATATCATAGTGAAACTGGCAAAATACAAGGATAAAGAGAAAATTCTGAAAGCAGCAAGGGGTAAACGTGCCCTCACATATAAAGGGAGACCTATAAGACTCGTGACTGATCTCTCTTTTGAAACTTGGCAGGCCAGAAAGAATTGGCACAAGATTTTCAGTGTGCTAGACAGAAAAAATATGCAGCCGAGAATCCTTTATCCAGCAAGTCTGTCATTTAGAATACAAGGAGAGATAAAGGTCTTCCCAAACAAACAAAAACTGAAGGAATTTGTCACCACTAAACCAGCCCTACAAGAGATCCTAAGGGGGATCCTGTGAGACAAAGTACCAGAGACATCACTACAAGCATAAAACATACAGACATCACAATGACTCTAAACCCATATCTTTCTACAATAACACTGAATGTAAATGGATTAAATGCGCCAACCAAAAGACACAGGGTATCAGAATGGATAAAAAAACAAGACCCATCTATTTGCTGTCTACAAGAGACTCATTTTAGACCTGAGGACACCTTTAGATTGAGAGTGAGGGGATGGAGAACTATTTATCATGCTACTGGAAGCCAAAAGAAAGCTGGAGTAGCCACACTTATATCAGACAAACTAGACTTTAAATTAAAGGCTGTAACAAGAGATGAAGAAGGACATTATATAATAGTGACAGGGTCTATCCATCAGGAAGAGCTAACAATTATAAATGTCTATGCGCCGAATACCGGAGCGCCCAAATATATAAAACAATTACTCATAAACATAAGCAACCTTATTGATAAGAATGTGGTCATTGCAGGGGACTTTAACACCCCACTTACAGAAATGGATAGATCATCTAGACACATGGTCAATAAAGAAACAAGGGCCCTGAATGAGACATTGGATCAGATGGACTTGACAGATATATTTAGAACTCTGCATCCCAAAGCAACAGAATATACGTTCTTCTCGAGTGCACATGGAACATTCTCCAAGATAGATCATGTACTGGGTCACAAAACAGCCCTTCATAAGTTTACAAGAATTGAAATCATACCATGCATACTTTCAGACCACAATGCAATGAAGCTTGAAATCAACCACAGAAAAAAGTCTGGAAAACCTCCCAAAGCATGGAGGTTAAAGAACACCCTACTAACGAATGAGTGGGTCAACCAGGCAATTCGAGAAGAAATTAAAAAATATATGGAAACAAACGAAAATGAAAATACAACAATCCAAACGCTTTGGGACGCAGTGAAGGCAGTCCTGAGAGGAAAATACATTGCAATCCAGGCCTATCTCAAGAAACAAGAAAAATCCCAAATACAAAATCTAACAGCACACCTAAAGGAAATAGAAGCAGAACAGCAAAGGCAGCCTAAACCCAGCAGAAGAAGAGAAATAATAAAGATCAGAGCAGAAATAAACAATATAGAATCTAAAAAAAACTGTAGAGCAGATCAACGAAACCAAGAGTTGGTTTTTTGAAAAAATAAACAAAATTGACAAACCTCTAGCCAGGCTTCTCAAAAAGAAAAGGGAGATGACCCAAATAGATAAAATCATGAATGAAAATGGAATGATTACAACCAATCCCTCAGAGATACAAACAATTATCAGAGAATACTATGAAAAATTATATGCCAACAAATTGGACAACCTGGAAGAAATGGACAAATTCCTGAACACCCACACTCTTCCAAAACTCAATCCACAGACCCATAACCAGCGAAGAAATTGAATCGGTTATCAAAAATCTCCCAACAAATAAGAGTCCAGGACCAGATGGCTTCCCAGGGGAGTTCTACCAGACGTTTAAAGCAGAGATAATACCTATCCTTCTCAAGCTATTCCAAGAAATAGAAAGGGAAGGAAAACTTCCAGACTCATTCTATGAAGCCAGTATTACTTTGATTCCTAAACCAGACAGAGACCCAGTAAAAAAAGAGAACTACAGGCCAATATCCCTGATGAATATGGATGCCAAAATTCTCAATAAGATACTAGCAAATCGAATTCAACGGCATATAAAAAGAATTATTCACCATGATCAAGTGGGATTCATTCCTGGGATGCAGGGCTGGTTCAACATTCGCAAATCAATCAACGTGATACATCACATTAACAAAAAAAACAGAGAAAAACCATATGATCCTGTCAATCGATGCAGAAAAGGCCTTTGACAAAATCCAGCACCCTTTCTTAATAAAAACCCTTGAGAAAGTCGGGATAGAAGGAACATACTTAAAGATCATAAAAGCCATTTATGAAAAGCCCACAGCTAACTTCATCCTCAACGAGGAAAAACTGAGAGCTTTTTCCCTGAGATCAGGAACACGACAGGGATGCCCACTCTCACCACTGTTGTTTAACATAGTGCTGGAAGTTCTAGCATCAGCAATCAGACAACAAAAGGAAATCAAAGGCATCAAAATTGGCAAAGATGAAGTCAAGCTTTCGCTTTTTGCAGATGACATGATATTATACATGGAAAATCCGATAGACTCCACCAAAAGTCTGCTAGAACTGATACATGAATTCAGCAAAGTTGCAGGATACAAAATCAATGTACAGAAATCAGTTGCATTCTTATACACTAACAATGAAGCAACAGAAAGACAAATCAAGAACCTGATCCCATTCACAATTGCACCAAGAAGCATAAAATACCTAGGAATAAATCTAACCAAAGATGTAAAGGATCTGTATGCTGAAAACTATAGAAAGCTTATGAAGGTAATTGAAGAAGATTTAAAGAAATGGAAAGACATTCCCTGCTCATGGATTGGAAGAATAAATATTGTCAAAATGTCAATACTACCCAAAGCTATCTACACATTCAATGCAATCCCAATCAAAACTGCACCAGCATTCTTCTTGAAACTAGAACAAGCAATCCTAAAATTCATATGGAACCACAAAAGGCCCCGAATAGCCAAAGTTATTTTGAAGAAGAAGACCAAAGCAGGAGGCATCACAATCCCAGACTTTAGCCTCTACTACAAAGCTGTCATCATCAAGACAGCATGGTATTGGCACAAAAACAGACACATAGACCAATGGAATAGAATAGAAACCCCAGAACTAGACCCACAAACGTATGGCCAACTCATCTTTGACAAAGCAGGAAAGAACATCCAATGGAAAAAAGACAGTCTCTTTAACAAATGGTGCTGGGAGAACTGGACAGCAACATGCAGAAGGTTGAAACTAGACCACTTTCTCACACCATTCACAAAAATAAACTCAAAATGGATCAAGGACCTGAATGTGAGACAGGAAACCATCAAAACCTTAGAGGAGAAAGCAGGAAAAGACCTCTCTGACCTCAGCCGTAGCAATCTCTTACTCGACACGTCCCCAAAGGCAAGGGAATTAAAAGCAAAAGTGAATTACTGGGACCTTATGGAGATAAAAAGCTTCTGCACAGCAAAGGAAACAACCGACAAAACTAAAAGGCAACCAACGGAATGGGAAAAGATATTTGCAAATGACATATCGGACAAAGGGCTAGTATCCAAAATCTATAAAGAGCTCACCAAACTCCACACCCGAAAAGCAAATAACCCAGTGAAGAAATGGGCAGAAAACATGAATAGACACTTCTCTAAAGAAGACATCCGGATGGCCAACAGGCACATGAAAAGATGTTCAGCGTCGCTCCTTATCAGGGAAATACAAATCAAAACCACACTCAGATATCACCTCACGCCAGTCAGAGTGGCCAAAATGAACAAATCAGGAGACTATAGATGCTGGAGAGGATGTGGAGAAACGGGAACCCTCTTGCACTGTTGGTGGGAATGCAAATTGGTGCAGCCGCTCTGGAAAGCAGTGTGGAGGTTCCTCAGAAAATTAAAAATAGACCTACCCTATGACCCAGCAATAGCACTGCTAGGAATTTATCCAAGGGACACAGGAGTACTGATGCATAGGGGCACTTGTACCCCAATGTTCATAGCAGCACTCTCAACAATAGCCAAATTATGGAAAGAGCCTAAATGTCCATCAACTGATGAATGGATTAAGAAATTGTGGTTTATATACACAATGGAATACTACGTGGCGATGAGAAAAAATGAAATATGGCCTTTTGTAGCAACGTGGATGGAACTGGAGAGTGTGATGCTAAGTGAAATAAGCCATACAGAGAAAGACAGATACCGTATGGTTTCACTCTTATGTGGATCCTGAGAAACTTAACAGGAACCCATGGGGGAGGGGAAGGGGGAAAAAAAAAAAAAAGAGGTTAGAGTGGGAGAGAGCCAAAGCATAAGAGACTGTTGAGAACTGAGAACAAAGTAAGGGTTGATGGGGGGTGGGAGGGAGGAGAGGGTGGGTGATGGGTATTGAGGAGGGCACCTTTTGGGATGAGCACTGGGTGTTGTATGGAAACCAATTTGACAATAAATTTCATATATAAATTAAAAAAAAATCAGGAAACATTTCTTTGATCGCATACTGACGTCTTTCTGTTGATTCTAAAGGAAGCTCTTGTTACCAGCAGAGGTTTCTGGTAGTCTGGAGGACTCAATGGTTGAATAAGCTTTCACAGTTAGAAGACCCTTAAGAAGCTGGAATTCTATGAAATCACCTTCCAGTACAAAGTTGTGATCCACATATGGAATTTCAAATTTTCCAGTAATCATATTACGAAAGTAAGAAGAAACAGGTGAAACTCATTTTGATAATATGTTGTATTTAACCCAATATATCCAGAGATATTATCTTATCATGTAATTCATTGAACTATTTTTGCAATCTCATTTCCACATTAACATTTCAAAATCCAGCATGTATTTTACACCTAGAACACATTTCAGTTCATAGTAGTCATACGTGAGGGCTAGTGGCTCTCGTATTGCACAGTGTGGTTTTATAGCATCAGAGCTCACTGTGGTCACAAGTAAAAATGAACCCAAAGTGCCCTGACTTGGTTTATTCCTGAATATTAATTCTCTCACATATATGAGGAGCATATACTTCTTCAAGAAGGGATAAACAAAGATTCCACAAAGATCTGTGTTCTTTCCTAAGTATTCCCTTATATTTGACTACCAGCAACTTATGGCAATAAGCCCTATACTTCAAAATATAAATGTTTTCATTGTGGGTACAAAGCATTTTGGGCTTCACAGGTTAATTATAGAGTCCACTGCCACAGGGGCCAGTTTGTGAGTATGATACAATTCAGAACCAATTATTCCATCACAAAAGATGTGCTCTAGGCAACCCTTCATGCGTAACATCACTTATGGTAAGTGTTTTTCTTTCTGAAATAGTTGCATTGCTATCTGTATATGACTGGCTACATTTTGTGGGCCAAGACAGAAGAACGATATCAGGATGAGAGTCCTGCTAATGAGTCCCCTTGGGAAGGCAGTGATCTCTGGATCTCCACTTCTGTACCTGTACAATGGCAGTCATAATTTGGGGCCCAAGGTCTTAGTACCATGAAGGTAGGAACAGATACCTCTTATCTTTCTTATTCTTAGTTAGCACAGTGCTGATGTCAGAACAAATTTCTCCATCTCTAAAAGTGTCCGTGAGGGGCGCCTGGGTGGTTCAGTCGGTTAAGCGTCCAAATTTGGCTCAGGTCATGATCCCATGGTTTGTGGGTTCAAGCCCTGCATCAGGCTCTGTGCTGACAGCTCAGAGCCTGGAACCTGCTTTGGATTCTGTGTGTGTCTCTCTCTCTGCCCCTCTCCCACTTGTGTTCTCTCTCTTCTCTCTCTCTCTGTCAAAAAAGAATAAAGACATTTAAAAAAAAATTTAAAGTGTCTGTGAGATACAGAGTCATCCAGTGAGTCACTTTTTCTTAATTCTCTTTAATGGGTCACTCACAGTTTGTGACAAGAACGTTACTAATTGCATACCCAGTGCCAGTGGCAGTGTGGAGTCATCGAGGAAATCACTGTTAGCTACAACCCGTATAAAAACGGATTATTCTCTAGAGAGGCCAAATGCCATTCTGAGAGAATGCGGGGCTGGTGCCTCAAAGTTCTTAGGCAGATGAGGTACACAGCCTGGGGCCCACTATGTTAACTGCAGCCTTCTCAGCTGTGAAAAATGAGAACAGCAATCCTTCCTGCTCTAGAAGAGAGTTGTGCTTATTAATTAGTTTGTATTTCAAAGTGCTTCCCAACTGGCAAGTTTCACTATTGAATTAAGGAAAACTTCCTTTCATTTTATCCCCCGCCACATTAGGATGAAAAGAAACTGTGCTCACTGAGGCTGTGAGAAAATTGGAGGGGATTCAGGCAAAAAAGCTAACAAACCTGACTTCCAAAGGTAGTGGCTCATTTCCCCAACTGCAAGATGGCACCCATTAACGGAGCTTGGTAAATTAGGTATCTCAAAGGGCAACCGAATCTGCTTTCTGAAGAATTACATTCGTTTTAGATTTAATTTTTATGATCCCTTCAAGAAAAAAAAAAAAAAAAAAAAAAAAAAAAAGAAAATGAGCCAAATCACACTGTGATGGTGGATTTGAAAATGGAAACTTCCCCTTCTTCCATACGAAGTGGTATAAACACTATCGTGTTTTCTTGACACTTGCTTGTATCCCAGCTTTTAGATCTTCAGATCACTTTGTCTTTCTAGTCTCTATGCTAGGTTACGCTAGAAATTATGCCCACCAGACTTCTCTTACTAAGTGTTCTATTGTCATCTGAAGATTAATTGTTCAAAAAAAGAGAGTTCGCTCCTACTCTCCTTGTGGGTAACTGTCCACTCACCTTTTTGTTTCCTTCCATCCTGTGGAAACGCAGCTGCCCAGCTGGGACTGTGCTTCCCAGTCTCCTTTGCATCTCGCTGGGGTCATGCAACAAGTTTTCACCAGTGGAAAATGAGGAGAAGGAGGGCTTCTAAGAACTGAATGTGCCTCTTCACTGTCTCGGAGGGCTGAAAATGATTCTGAGACGTAGACAGAAACCTGAATCCTTTAACCCACAGATAAGGAACATCTGCTTTGGATTATTATCTGAGTAAGAAACACTCTTCTATTGTGTTAAGCCTTTTTTTTTTTTAGTTTATTGTTACAACAACTAATGTAACCCTAACACATACACTGCCAAAGCTGACACTCTTCCCCAAATTTCCTATTATAGTTGTCTTTTGCATGTCTGCCAGACCACAAAATTTCTTTAGGACTTTGATGACACCCAGTATAGTTCAGAGCATATAAGGTATTTTAATAAATGCATGTGAAATGGGGGGAAAGAAGGAAGAAAGGAGGGAAGGAGGGAGGGTAGAAGGTAAGTAAGAAGAAAGGGAGACAGGAAGGGAAGGAGGAAGGAAAGAAGAAAGAAAGGAAAGGAGGGAGGGGGGAGGAAGGAAGGAAGGGAGACAGGGAGGGGGGAGGAGCGATTGAATCAATGTGGACGCATTTAAGGTGACTCACTTATTTTCCTTTAAGCTTTCCAGCTCAACATGCCCATCCCTCCCCCACCCTCCATTAAGTTGTAAAGCAGGGAAATATTTTTCTTTTCTTCATGGCCTTCCAAAGAATGGACACAGAACCACGAGAGAAATTGCTGGCCAGAGGAAAGCAATCCCTTAGAGAAAGCAATCCAACTATCATCACCCTAGAGAGCTGGGCCACCGCCAACATCTCCATCAGCAAGTTGGAAGAGTTGTCTGACTTCCCAACACAATAAAAATGGAGACATGAGCATCCAGAGCCCCAGCCAGCACAATTACATGAGGCCAAAGAACATTATCACTTCTGGGTTGCAGGATTTATGACCAACTGTGATGGAAAATAAAGACAGGGATACTTGCTTGAATTCATCATTCACAAAAGGCAATACGTTTTAATCATAGAGAAGTTGTATATATTATACTTTTTAAATGAAAACCCTAGCAAACAGAGCAGAAACAGATGCCAGCATCCTAGAGAAAAAAGAAACATGAAAAAGATTGCCAGTTTGCTCCTGTTTAGAAGATACGCAAGTGATATCCTTTATTGTTGAAAAACTTTTAAATGCACTGAGGCAAGCATTTCTATCGTGGTGGTCTCCTGGATTTGGGAAACTGTTTCTAAGGAGTAGGCTTGTATTCGGCATAGTGTCTGCTGATCTAGGAATCAAGTAATGAGGATAATATGCCACTTCGAGGAAGCCTGTGATTTCCATGTGCCATGAATATTACTTTCTTGCCAGTGCATCTGCCCTGAACTCCCCTGGAACCATGCTCTTTGCCCAGCAGAGCATTCTTAGGTATTATTACTGTTCTCAATGGTTGTCTCCACTCTAAGACGTATACCCACCCTATGAGTGAAGGCTCATGGTGTTCCCGGCCCAGGGCTGGCACATGATGAATGCTTAGAAAATATCGAAGAGCTCTGATTAAGTTGTGATTTTATGTAATTAAAATTCTTCACACAGATGATCTGTTTTCACTGTTGGCAATGAAAAGGTAAACCAGTATGGTTTTAGAGTTCAGCTGTTTATCAGAACCAAAATTAGCCTCAGAACCACTGAAAGTTTAAAAAGACTGCTTGAGGAAGGAAGGAAGGGTCTACATAATCCTTCAAACACAAGATTCATTCTATCAATGCTTGGAATAGCTCCTCGAACCCTAAAAGTGAGTTTGTTTCCAGAACACCTGAAAAAGAGACCACATTTTTATGATGTTTGCTTTCCACAGTCAAGTTTACATTAGGGAGCTGTATTTTCCTTATATTTATTTTGAAATCATTTGAGTTTTCCAATGAAATAACATTCTCATTTTCTTCCCTCTTCCCAGATGAACACATTTATTGTTTTAATCATGAAGGGTTCTACATGGGACTGTGGTTGGTGGTTGGGATGCTCTGGAGTGGTGCACTTGGAAAAGAATGTGTTATTTGCATTTAAGAAAAATACTTAGTGGGCTGAATGTCTAGCCACTAAAATAACAGTTCATGAAAACCCAGTTATCCCAGATAGCCTTCCAAGAGTGGCAATCAGATTTCCTAGAGTCCAAGAAGAGGATGAGAACTGTGAGGAGGGGCAGACCAGAGGGACAAACTATATTTGGAAGCAAGAGTAGGTCAAGGAACTAAGGATTTGAAGTAGAGGAAAATAAAGGGGGAACACATGGGTCATCTCCTCTGTAGATATCCAGTTTGAACCTAATCTTAATGGGAAGTAAAATCATTATCTGACATCTTGTGGCCACCTCAGAAATATGTTGGTAATTTCAGCCAGAGTCAACGTTGAAAAATCACCAGCACCACTGACGGGCTGCACAGCACAACTATGGCCCAAACCTGCCCAAAAAGGTCCAGTGCCATTTATGCTCACGTAATGGGGCACCACGTTGAGACATCCACTCCTGGGCTACACATTCAACGCCTCTCTGGAGCAATAAAGAAATGGCAAAAGGTTACGCTCCTTTAGTTAATCTTCTAAGGTGACCATAGATTCAAAGATTTATTTTTTTTATTCAGTAATGACTTAGAGTTTAAGTATTTGTACATGCATATATAGGCCTATATATATATACATATACATATACATATACATATACATATACATATACATATACATGTACCTGCATGATTATTATTTATATAAATGTGAATGAATTAAAGCATTCACAGAGGCAGAGGGAGAGGAAGAGAGTATCTTAAACAGGCTCCACACCCGTCACAGAGCCCAGTGTGGGGCTTAATCTCATGCCCATGAAATCATGACCTGAGCTGAAATCAAGAGTCGGATGCTGAACCAGCTGAGCCACACAGGTGCCCCTGAATTACAACACTCTAATCGTAGATGGTGGTGATGGTTGCACAACTCTGAAAATGCTAATGCCCCTTAAATTGTAAGTTTAAATGGATAAATTGGGGGTGCCTGGGTGGCGCAGTCGGTTAAGCGTCCGACTTCAGCCAGGTCACGATCTCGCGGTCCGGGAGTTCGAGCCCCGCGTCAGGCTCTGGGCTGATGGCTCAGAGCCTGGAGCCTGTTTCCGATTCTGTGTCTCCCTCTCTCTCTGCCCCTCCCCCGTTCATGCTCTGTCTCTCTCTGTCCCAAAAATAAATAAACGTTGAAAAAAAAAATAAATGGATAAATTGTATCTGTGAATTGCATCTCACTGAAGATGTTTTTTAAAATGAACATATTCATCCCTTTACTTTTCTACACATAAAAAATCATACACTGGGCTCTGTCATTATTATTAACTTCCTTCCTTCTATGCTTTCTTTTCTTTTTCTTTTCTTTTTTTTTCCACTTCTCGCAGTCTTGGTAATCCCAGGGTATATGCCAGGATCGGTAAATGCTGGCTGATGAATTATAGCTTTATTCCAATTTTAAAGCTGCCAGGCCAGGTCCATGCGATGGGGTCAGCCAGAAAAACTGTACCAAAGATGAAAGTGACCCAGAGTGGTGATCTACATGTGTGGCACTCCTGCCCGCCAACCTTCCCACTTCTCATTGCTTCTAAGGGTGTGGATGTTTATTGTGGTCTCAGGCACCACCAGGTAAAGATGATGTTTTCAGTGATACCTTCTTCTTTTTTTTAATTTTTAAAATGTTTTTATTTATTTTTGAGACAGAGAGAGACAGAGCATGAGCAGGGGAGGGGCAGAGAGAGAGAGGGAGACACAGAATCCGAAAAAGGCTCCAGGCTCTGAGCCGTCAGCACAGGGCCAGATGCGGGGCCCGAACTCACGGACCGCGAGATCATGACCTGAACTGAAGTCGGACGCCCAACCAACTGAGCCGCCCAGGCGCCCCAGTGATACCTTCTTCTAACATGCTATGATGTGGATTATGTGGATGAGATTGGTGGAAGTTGTTGAGAATGTCAAAACTGGTGGTGGTGTTTTTTATTGAAGCATAACTGAAATACAATATCATATTGGTTTTAGGTGTACAGCATAGGGATTCAATGTTAATATATATTGTAAAATGGTCACCGTAAAAGTCTAGTTTTGTGGTTATTTTAAAACCTGTCTTCAGAGTCAGTTCATATGCAATAATTCAGCTGTACACAGTCATGGGTGGTGTAATTGCTGTTGTAATTGTAGTTGTTGTTATAATAGATGATAAAATCTTAAAGGGTTATATTCCTTAGTTGCATAGGAGCTATTCATCTCTCTTTCTCTCTCTTTTTTTTTCTGATGGGTTGATAAATCAAGTGAAAGCATAGAGCAATGCTTCTCAAACTTTTGTGGAAGATCTAATCTTACAAAATTTCCAACAGATGGGTAACTTTTATGAAACCAATAAAAATAAATCACCAGTAAAAAAACAAAGGCATGCAAAATACATGCTCCCTTTTTAATATTAGGTTCAATAGACATTAAATTATATTTCATTAAATATCAGAACAAATATAGATTGAATTTTTTAAAAACTATATACATCGTTCATGGAAAACATCTGTAGAGGTAAATAATGGAGAAAATTTCTGTTACACTCATAATTTTGATGATTGTGCCATCGTAACACAAAATCACTAGTGGAATACATTCCCATATTAAACACCTATATTCACACTTTTAGCGGCCAATTTTTATATTAATATTTAATGTTAATGTAATGGATGAATTTGCCTCTTGCTTCTTAACTTACCTCATCTAGGTTAGATTGATGACAATGCTTTTCGTAGGAGAAAATGTATATCAAAACTCTTTCTGTGTCTTCATAATACTTAAAATAGAGAAACCAGTCTTGCAGGGATGTATACATGGAAACAAGGACAAAACATGATATTCATTTTTAACTTTTTCCAAAATGAATTAGTGATACTCTATTTGTAAACTTTCTCAATTCTTTATCAGCAGTGAGTTCCAGCTATTTATTCTGTAAAATTAGTTACATTTAAGTTAACTTTTGAAGAAAGATAGGGATTCTGTCTTTATATACTTTGGGGTTATAGTTGGCAAATTAACTTTAGAATATCGTGTTTTAGACAGCCCTACTTCTCACCACATATGACTTACCTCACAAGTTCAATACTTTCTTAGAAAATTTTTTCTAATATTTATTTATTTTAGAGAGAGAGAGAGAGAGCACAAGCAGGGGAGAGGCAGAGAGAGAGGGAGACACAGAATCTGAAGCAGGCTTCAGGCTCTGAGCTGTCAGCAGAAATCAGATCTGAGCCAAAATCAGACGCTCAACTAACTGAGCCACCCAGGTGCCCCTCAAGTTCAATACTTTCTGATCTGGCCTATGTGCTGTTCAATGAAATGAGTTCATTGGCAAGTGCATTTGAATGTCAAGGCAGGGGCGCCTGGGTGGCGCAGTCGGTTAAGCGTCTGACTTCAGCCAGGTCACGATCTTGCGGTCCGTGAGTTCGAGCCCCGCGTCGGGCTCTGGGCTGATGGCTCAGAGCCTGGAGCCTGTTTCTGATTCTGTGTCTCCCTCTCTCTCTGCCCCTCGCCTGTTCATGCTCTGTCTCTCTCTGTCCCAAAAATAAATAAACGTTGAATGTCAAGGCAATGCCAAATTGTTATACAAATTTGTACCCACTTACTCTCAATCTCTGTACATATCTCATTGTGGACCAGTAACAGTTGAGGGACCAGCACTGATTCTTAGACCACATTTTGAGTAACACTACTATGTAGATATAGCATTCCTTAACTTATCAAACAAATTGAAATAATCTCTTGAGATGAACACTAGCATTAGATGGGTGTTTGGACTTTAAAAACTGAGATTTTAGAGAGGAGCTAAGATGGCAGAGTAGTAGGAGGACCCTACGCTTGCTTTGTCGCTCAAACACAGCTAGAGAAACACCAAATCATTCTGAATACCCAAGAAATCTACCTGAGGACTAACAGAACAAACTGTATAACTAGAGGGGAGAAGAGGCCACATCATGGAAGGCAGGAGATGCGGAGATGTGGTTTGGGGGAGAAACAGATTGTGGGTGCTGTGGAGGGGAGGGAGCCCTGGTCATGGAAAGAGAAGAGAGAGAGAGAGGAACACACGGGTGATCACACAAGGAAAACACTTGCCTAAAGCCTTTGGGAAAATGAGAGGGACAGATTTTTGTAGTTTTTAGAAGCAGCAGGGCTCAAAGACTGAAGTTTTACAGGTCTGTGTCATGGCTGGTGTAAAGCCCTGAGGGTGCTGCAGTGCTCCTGTGGTAAAGGAAGGCAGAGCCTGGGAGCAGACAGCATGATCTGAGGATCCCTTGGGATGCACTAGGAGAGATTGTTCCCCCTTCCTGGAGTGTATCTGGGAGAAGCGGCATTGCTTCTCAGTGAACAAAAGAGTTGGTGGGCACCATTGCACTCCCATGCCTCTCGGCATAGGTGCAGAGACACCTGCTGAGGGTGGCTAACCTGGACACTGGTTCTTCACTGTGCTTTACTCCAAACTCCATGCCCCCGCACTTTGGTGCAAATGCCCTTCTGGGACAAACCTGCATCAACCCCAGTGCAGTGAGACCCTCCCCCAGAGGACCGGAGCAAGTTCGCACCATGCCAGGTCTCTAAAATTTGGTGTTTTAAAACTCATCTGGCCTGCCTGGGATAGACCACAGGTGTACTGTGCTACTGGACGGGCAGACAGCTCAGACACAAACAAGGTGGAGGCAGGGATCTGAGAGAAGCCTGGAACACATGAAGAGAGATTTTTCACTCTTCCGGGTGGCTTCCTAGACAGCGGAGGGTGCAAACTCCCCTCTCCAGGGATGAGAGAGGGGAGCTGGTGCCATTTCTCTCCCTTGCCCCTCCCTTACTAACTTCAGTAAGCAGCACAATGCCAACAGTGTGCCTAAACAGCTTGCACCAAGCCCCACCCACCTGTGCTCTGCACGTGCTGCTTTCCTTCAGCAAGTGTGCCTGAGATCCAGAGCAGCAGGCCCCTCCCCCAGAAGACCAGCACAACTCCCCCCCCCCCACTACACACACACATACACACACACACACACACACACACACACACACACACACACTACATATACTGACCATAGAGTGCTGCAAAGCTTCAGCTCTAGTGGAAATAGCATCGGGTCTCTTTTAACAAGCAGACCAGAGCACACCTACTTAAAATTCACCACACTCTGGCCAAGGTCCAGCACTCCCCACAGCAGGCAAGGAAAAATTCTGCAGAGAACTGACCTGAGGGAAAGAGCAGCCAAAACACAACAGCAGAGTGCACACAGCATACGCTAGAGACACTTCCTGAAGTGCCAGGCCCTGGACAGTATATGACCTCTTCTTCATAAAACCATTACTCTCAGTAGCAAGAAACATAATAAGCTTTCTCAACACAGAGAATAAGAGACTTAGACACAATGCCAACATGGAGGAATTCAATCCAAAAGAAAGAACAAGAAAAGGTCACAGCCAAGGATCTAATTGTAACAGATGTAAGTAATATGGCTGATCCAGAATTTAAAGCAACAATCATATGGATAGTAGCTGGGCTTGGGAAAAGCATAGAAAACATCAGGTAGTCCCTTACAACAGAGATAAAAGACCTAAAAACTAGTCGGTCTGAAATGAAAAATGGAATAACCGAGATTTGAAACTGACTGGATGTAATGACAGGAATGGAAGAAGCAGAGGAACAAATAAGTGATATAGAAGATAAAACTATGGAAAATAATTTAAAAAATAAAACTATGGAAAATAATGAAGCTAAAAAGAAGAGGGAAAGAAAAATTAGATCACAAATGTAGACTCAGAGAACTCAGTGACTTCATAAAGCATAATAACATTCATATCATAGGAGTCCCAGAAGAAGAGAGGGAAAAGGGGTAGAAAATTTATTTGGGGAAATTGTAACTTAAAACTTCTATAACCTAGGGAAGGAAACAGACATCCAAATCCAGGAGGCACAGGGAACTTCCATCAAAATCAACAAAAGCAGGCTAGCATCAAGACATATTGCAGTTAAATTTGCAAAATATAGAGAAAAAGAGAAAATCCTAAAAGCAACAAGACAAAAGAAGTCCCTAACTTACAAAGGAAGACAAATAAAGTTAGCAGCAGATCTTTCCACAGAAACTTGGCAGGCAAGAAGGGAGTGGTGTGTTATATTCAACATGCTGAATGAGAAAAATATGCAGCCAAGAATACTCTATCCAGCAAGGCTGTCATTCAGAATAGAAGGAAAAATAGTTTCTCAGACAAACAAAAACTCAAGGAGTTCATGATCATTAAACCAGTCCTGCAAGAAATATTAAAGGGGACTCTTTATGTAGGAAAGAAAGACCAAAAAGTGACAAAGACTAGAAAGGAACAGAAAGAGTATACAGAAACAACAACAAAAGTAATAAAATGGCGCTAAATTAATATCTATCAATAATTACTCTGAATGTAAATGGACTAACTGCTCCAATCAAAAGACATAGGGTGTTAGAATGGATAAAAAAAAACAAAACAAGACCTATATATATGTTGCTTTTTAGGCATAAAGACACCTGCAGATTGAAAGTGGGATGGAGAACCATTTATCATACTAATGGACATCAAAAAAAAAGCCAGAGTGGCAATACTTATGTCAGATAAACTAGATTTTATACCAAAGACTATAAGAAGAGATGAAGAAGGGCACTGTATCATAATAAAAGAGTCTATCCAACAAGAAGATCTAACAATTATAAATATTTATGCCCTAACTTGAAAGCACCCAAATATATAAAAAAATTATAACAAACATAAAGGAACTCACTGATAGTAATACAATAATGTTAGGGGACTTTAACATCCCACTTACATCAATGGACAGATGACCTAAGCAGAAAATCTACAAGGAAACAATGGCTTTGAATGACATACTGAGACGGATGGACTTAACAGATATATCCAGAACATTTCATCCTAAAGCAGCAGAATACACAGTCTTTTCAAGTGCAGATGGGACATTCTCCAGAATAGATCACATATACTAGGCCACAAATCAGACCTCAATAAGGTTGAGATGATACCATGCATATTTTCCAACCACAAAACTATGAACCTTGAAGTCAACCACAAGAAAAAATGTAAATGACCACAAATACATGGAGGTTAAAGAGTATCCAACTAAAGAATGAATGGGTCAAGCAGGAAATTAAAGAAGAAATAAAATAAAACACATGGAAACAAGTGACAAAACACAACAGTCCAAAACCCTCTGGAATGCAGCAAAAGCAGTCATAAGAGGGAAGTATATTGCAACACTGGTCCACTTCAAGAAGCAAGAAAAATCTCAAATATGCAACCTAAGTTTACACTTAAGGAGCTAGAAAAGGAACAACAAATGAAACCTAAATCCAGAAGAAAAAGGGAAATGATAAAGATTAGAGCAGAAATAAATGATATAGAAACAAACAAAGAAACAAAACACCACTAGAACAGATCAATGAAACCAGGAGCTGGTTCTTTGAAAAAATTAATAAAATTGATAAACACCTATTCAGATTTATCAAAAAGAAAAGAGAAAGGACCCAAATAAATAAAACCACACGAGATAAGAGAGATCACAACCAACACCACAGAAATACGAACAATTAATAAGAGAATATTATAAAAAATTATATGCCAACAAATTGGGCAATCTGGAAGAAATGGATAAATTCTTAGAAACTTAAAACATAAACTACCAAAACTGAAACAGGAAGAAATAGAGAACTTTAATAGACCAATAACCAGCAAAGAAATTAAATCAGTAATCAAAAATCTCCCAACAAACAAAAGTCCCAGACCAGATGGCTTCCCAGGAGAATTCTATCAACCATTCAAAGAGGAGTTAATACCTATTCTTCTCAAACCGTTCTAGAAAAATAGAAATTCATTCTATAAGGCCAGCATTACCTTGATTCCAAAACCAGACAAAGACCCCACTAAAAAAGAGAATTACAGGCCAATATCCCTAATGAACATGGATGCAAAAACTCTCAACAAAATACTTGCAAATCGAATCCAACAGTACATTAAAAGAATAATTCATGACGATAAGGTGGGATTTATTCCTGGGCTGCAAGTGTGGTTCAGTATTCTCAAATCAATCAACATATCATACCACATTAATAATAATTTTAAAAAAAGGATAAGAACTATAAGTTCCTCTCAATAAACGCAGAAAAAGCATTTAAGAAAATACAGCAACCATTCTTGACAAAAACCCTCAACAAATTAAGGATAAGAGAAAACAGACTTCAACATCATAAAGGTCATATACAGAAGAGCCACAGCTAATACCATTCTCAATGGGGGAAAAACTAAGAGCTTTTCCTCTATGGTCGGGAATAAGACAGGAATGTCTTACTATTTAACATAGTAATGTTACTATTACCCTTACTATTTATCCATTACTATTTAACAGAGTACTGGAAGTCCTAGCCTCAGCAATCAGACAACAAAAAGAAATAAAAGGCATCCAAATCAGCAAGGAAGAAGTCAAACTTTCACTATTCACAGACAACATGATACTGTATGTAGGTAACACATAAGATTCCACCAAAAAACTGCTAGAACTGATAACACAAATTCAGTAAAGTTGCAGGATATAATCAACATACAGAAATCTGTTGCATTTCTATACACCAATAACGAAAGAGCAAAAAGAGAAATCAAAGAATCAATCCCATTTACAATTACACCAAAAAATGTAAGATACCTAGGAATAAACCTAACCAAAGAGGTAAAAGATTTGCACTCTGAAAACTTTAGAACACTTATGAAAGAAATTGAAGATGACACAAAGAAATGGAGAAATATTCCATGCTCAAGGATTGGAAAAACAAATATAGTTAAAATATTTTTAAAAATTGTTATGTGTCAACATTACTCACAGTAATCTACAGATTTAATGCAATCCCTATCAAAATACCACCAGCATTTTTCTTTTTTTTAAATTTTTTTTACATTTATTTATTTTTGAGAGACAGAGACAGAGCGTGAGCCAGGGAGGAGCAGAGAGAGAGACACACACAGAATCTGAAGCAGGCTCCAGGCTCTGAGCTGTCAGCACAGAGCCTGATGCGGGGCTCGAACCCACGAATTGTGAGATCACGACCTAAGCCGAAGTTGGACGCTTAACCGACTGAGCCACCCAGGCGCCCCACCATTTTTCACAGCGCTAGAATGAACAATCCTAATATTTGTATAGAACCACAAAAACCCCAAATAGCCAAAGCAATCTTGAAAACGGAAAATAAACCTGGAGGCATCATAATTCCAGACTTTAAGATACATTACAAAGCTGTAGTAATTAAGACAACAGTACAGTACCGTCATAAACACAGACACATAGATCAGTGGAACAGATTTAAAAAACCCAGAAATGGACTCACAACTATATGGTCAACCAATCTTTGACAAAGCAAGAAAGGATATCCAATGGAAAACAGATAGTCTCTTTAACAAATGGTGTTGAGAAAACTGGACAGCAATGTGCAAAAGAATGAAACTGGATCCTCCCCCCCCCCTTTTTTTTACACCATACACAAAAATAAATTGAAATGGATGAAAGGCCTAAATGTGAGACAGGAAACTATCAAAACACTAGAGGAGAACACAGGCATCAACTTCTTTGACGTTGGCCATATCAACTTCTTACTAGATACATCTCTGGAGGCAAGGAAAACAAAAAGCAAAAATGAACTATTGGGACTTCATCAAGATAACAAGCTTCCGCACAGCAAAGGAAAGAATCAACAAAACTAACGGGGAACCTTTGGAATGAGAGAAGATATTTGCAAATGACCTACCTGATAAGGGTTAATATTCAAAATCTGTAAAGAACTTATCAAACTCAACACCCAAAAAATAAATAATCCAGTTAAAAAATAGGTAGAAGACATGATTAGACACTTTTCCAAGGAATATATACAGAGCGCTAACAAACACATGAAAAGATGCTCAATATCACTCATCATCAGGGAAATACAAATCAAAACTACAATGAGATATCACCTCACACCTATCAAAATGGCTAAAATTAACAACACAGGAAACAACAGATGTTGGTGATTATGCAGAGAAAGGAGAATCCTCTTACACTATTGGTGGGAATGCAAACTGGTGCAGCCACTGTGGAAAACAGTATGGAGATCCACAGAAAGTTAAAAATAGAACTACCCTATGATCCAGCAATTACACAACTAGGTATTTACCCAAAGGATAAAAAATACTGATTTGAAGGGACACATGCACCCTGATGTGTCAGGGTTGATGTATTATTATCAACAATAGCCAAATATGGAAAGAGTCCAAATGTCCATCAACTGATGAATGGATAAAATGTCACACACACACACACACACACACACACACACACACGCACACACTATGGAATATTATTACTAAGCCATCAAAAAGAATGAAATCTTGCCATTGCAATGACACAGATGAAGCTAGGGTGTATTATATCAGAGAAAGACAAATACATTATGATTTCACTCATATGTGGAATTTAAGAAATGAAACAGATGAACATAGGGGCAAAAAGAAATAAAGAGAGAGACAGAGGCAAACCATAAAATAGACTCTCAATTATAGAGAACAAACTGAGCATTGCTGGAATGGATGTGGGTGGGGGGATGGGCTAGATGGGGGGTGGGCATTGAAGAGGGCACTTGTTGTGATGAACCCTGGGTGTTATATGTAAGTGATGAGTCACTAAATTCTACTCCTGAAATTAACATTACACTATATGTAAACTAACTGGAATTTCAATAAAACTTGAAAGAAAAAAACAAAAAAAATGAAAAAGAACCCTGAGATTTTATGATCCCATGCATTGATGTTAACCTAAAGGGAAGGCTCAGAAAATTGCTGTTGCATTCTTCATTTGAACCTTTTTAATTCATTTTTACCAATGACTTAGATGAAGGTATGAAGTTATACTCATCTGACTTATGTACATATGTGTACATATATATTTTAAAATAATAAGCACTAGTTTGTGTGACCCATATACCAAGCTAACTGTTTTACGATTAGTATTTTATTCAGTCTTTTTTTAAATTTTTATTTATTTTTTTAGTAATCTGTACACCTAACATGGGACTTGAACACATAACTCAAGATGAGGAGTCACACACTCTTCTGACTGAGCCAGCTAGACATCCCTATTTTATTTAAATTTTAGAACAATAATTTTGTTGGGTAGGTACTGCAATCATCCCCAATTTATGGTTTATAGTAACTTCTTCAAGGAAGTTACTACTTAGCACTACTTAGTGTGGAGTTGGGATTTGAGTTCAAGCCAGCCCACTCCATATCCAGACCTTCCAACTCACCATGACTGGCACAATTGTAAGTGAAAGAAACAGAATATTTAAAGTATTCTCTAGGCAAATTTGCTAGTAAAAAATCAATACTATGAAATTTAAGAGGAATAAATGTCAATTACAGTAAAACCTTGGGTTGTGAGTAGCTTATTCTGTGAGTGTTCCACAAGATGAACAAACATTTCTAATAAATTTTAACTTGATAAACGAACGATGTCTTGCCATACCAGTAGTACGTGATGCCCAACATCACATGATCACTGGGCCAATGGTTCTTGAAATTCACTTTGATATACAAGTGCTTTGGATTACAAGCATGTTCCCAGAACAAGTTATGCACTCTATCAGATAGATTAACATGAGTCAATTATAGAAAAGATGGTTGAGGAAGGCCTGGCACATCAGAGTCCCTTGGGATCACCTCATATCCTTCCAGCTTCACCTCTAATACCATCTACTACGGCAGCACATGTCCTCAGAGACACTGCAGACCACCTGCAGTTCTGTAAAGAACCCACCTTTCTGCCCTGCAATGCTTAGGAACCACACTGGGAGAAGACTGCTCAGGTTACATGCAATAGCAATGGAAATAAGAGCTGATGGACAAATTTGCTTGTCAGTATTTTCATTGTGAGCAATTCTGGTCAGCATTCTACAGTCTCAGATGGTCCTAGTAAGATGCAGTCCCAGCTGCCTGCTGCCTGGACCACTCCATAAAGCACCGCTGATTGGCTTTTCTTTCCTCTCTGTTTCATGCTCCCTGGTTCTCGCTTCTGATCCCAGCCACACAAGTTCTGCACACAAGTTCTTGTCTCAGACTCTACTTTTGGAAAAATCCAAGTGTCTCGGTTCAGGCTGCTTTGACAAAAATACTATAGACGGGGTGACTTTTTTTTTTTTTTTAAGTTTTATTTATTTAAGTAATCTCTACATCCAACATGGGGCTTGAATCCACAATCCCAAGATCAAGAGTTACACGCTTTTCCAACTGAGCCAGCCAGGAGTCCCTAGACTGGGTGCCTTAAACAGCAAACATTTATCTCTAACATTCCTGGAAGCTAGGAAGACCAAGATCAAGGCACTGGCAGATTCAGTGTCTGGTGAGAGCCCCCTTCTTGGTTCGAAGAAAACTGTCTTCTCACTGTATCCTCACATGGCGGAGGGGATAAGGGAGTATTATCAGACTTAAGTCTGAAGTCTTTTCAATAAGGGCACAAATCCCATTCATGAGGGTGCTACCCTCATGGCCTAATCACATCCCAAAGACCCTACCTCCAAATACCATCACACTGGAGATTAGGTTTCAACATGGTGGTTTCAGGGAGGCCTTAATGCTCAATCTATTGTACCAGGTGAAGACAGTGGCCTGGCAGTAAATCATGTAAACATTAGATGGTAATAGATGACAAATTCAGCTGAAGACAGGAACATGATATGGTAGAAAGAAAAAAAGGAGAGGAGAGAGAAAGAAAAGAAGGAGGGAAAGGTGTAGGAGTTGGCATAAAAGCATTACCATCTGAAGACCTGGGAGACATCAGTTGGCAGTATTACCTACAATTCTCAGCATCCACAGAGACTCAGTCCTTCTCATGTTAGGGCTCTTTGAATCATTTTGTGAGTACCAGAACGGTTTGATTGACAACCCTCCAGACACACAACACACAACTTCATGAGCCCAGTGATTTAGTCCCCTTGCAATGCTATCCTTCAGCTCTGTGCCCAGCCCTGAGCAGCCTTCACAGGCCAGAGCTCCCCCACCCATTGAAAGATGCTTGGCTGGGCACTCCGGAACTTACTCCAGGTGTTTGCCATTTGCTTTGTTTGTGTTGTTTTTGTTTTGATTTTTGTTTTCTGTCTTTTGCTTATTGGGCTTTTTATGAATGGATCTAATGCCATAGTATCCTTTATGAAGAAGTCCTGCTAGAACAATCAATCTGAAGAATGATAATAATAACCTGGGTATATTTTGCATCTCTGTTTCTAATGCTTGATGTGTCTTCACGTCTATGGTCTCTATCCTCACGACATCCCTGTGGAAAGGGCTAAAGCAGAGAGCACACACACCAGGATCTAGCCCATCAGGTTTCCAATGTTTCTGGTAGAAAGTTTAAGAGACATTCGACTGAGTCATTGGCACTTTCAAAGTTTTGCATCTTCTAAACTAACAGATCGTTTGTCTAATTGTTTTCTTTGTTTTTGGGTTCTTTCCAAAGTTAATTACCAACCTTAATTAGTTCTAGTTATGAGATCTCTAAGAGTATATTCTTTGTTAATATATGCTACTTTATTAGCTAAGTCTAAATATTTACAAAATCTTCTAATCTATTAGTTTGGCTTCCTTGATAATGACTATTTTTATCTCTTTCTAAAAGGAGACATTGAGAGAGAGAGAGAGAGATCCGGCCTTAATCCCAAAGCTTGTGGGAAACAGAAGAGCTTCTTCTCCTTATTTTGTCTTCTGTTATTTATTTTTAATTGGAACCTCTGTGGGCGACAGACATTGGAACAGAGTGAAACAGGTAAATTGCCATGGCACTAGAGGTGTTGAGTGTATCAAAGATAAGGAAAGGACCAAATTTGTAAGCATAAGTGAAGGCCACCTAACGTTTTTCCACATTGATGGTTTTGTAGTACCCAAAAATGACAAATTCTTTTTAAGGTGCCCCTGAATGACCCATTCCTGCCCACGTCTCTCCAGGGTGCCTTGACTGTGCCTACACATTACACAACTCAACCAAGACTCTGAGCCATTTGTCTGAATCTGAAATTATTCCCCCATAGATGCTTAGAGAAGACCCATGGGTATGCTCACTTCAGTAAGAAAATTGGTCCATAGCTTAACTGCTGTGTTTCTTAGCTAAGGTCTTTGGATAAACTCCAAAGCAATAAATCATCACATGTGCCAGGAGAGAATTTTTTGTGATAGTTTGATCTATCTATATGACCCTTATATTTACTGTCACAAAATAACAATAATAATAATGGACACCTTGCATTTGTATACCACTGTCCATATTACAAAGTACTTTCTCACTTATAATAAACATGTCAGTAGAGGTACCTTGGACTGACCTATTAATGTAGTATGGTATAGGAAGGTTCTTTCTCAAGACTGTAAATGGAGATAAACAGATCATATGAAGGTAAACAGTAAATGCTAAAAAAATTGCAGAGCATATTATTTGGATAGGGGTCAAGGGCATGAGTAGTCATAGAAAACCAAGTTAAAGTTAAGAGACAGAAAAAAATTATGAATAAGCAGAAGGAAGTACAGAAAATATATACAGAGGACAGTGGCTGCAAACTCAAATGTTTTCATCTGAATGAAGTAACTGTGTGAACTTGTAACTATATGACAATAGCACATGCTTTGCCAAAAAACATTCATATTCAAAATTTGATCTAAATGTTGAGGTAGTCAGGGACGCCTGGGTGGCTTAGTCGGTTACGCATCAGACTATGGCTCAGGTCATGATCTCGCAGTTCATGAGTTCAAGCTCTGCGTTGGGCTCTGTGCTGACAGCTCAGAGCCTGGAACCTGCTTCAGAGTCTGTGTCTCCCTCTTTCCCTGTCCCTCCCCTGCTCATGCTGTCTCTCTCTCTCTCTCTCAAAAATAAAGAAGTGTTAAAAAATTTAAATGTTTGAGGTAGTCAAATAAAGCACTTCACTCTGTATTTGGCTTCTTGGCCTCCATTTTCTAAGCCTTGGAGGACAGGGAAGGAAGAAGCCAGTTGGTGTGGAAAGAGCAGTGGGTACACCAAGAGAACAGCAAGGTCACAGAGAACAGATACCATGAGGGCAAGACCATGTCACCTGCGTGTGAGAGAAGAGCAAAAAAGAAATGGCCAGAAGTGACCCTACAGTGCCCTCTGTCTTTTGGGACTCTGTTTTCCCTCCCAATCTATCCGTCCACATCTGATCCTGCAATAAATGTCTTTTCTGCTAGAGTCAGAGATTCTTCTTCCTCATCCAAACAGCCTAACAGAAACCACCTACATACCCTTTTGATTTTCACAAAACCCCAAATAGTAGAAGGCTGGAAATCAGGGCTTCTTGAGTCTTGTCTAATGCTGCTCTCAGCACACACACAATATTTACCTGCAGCATAGGATAACTGAGAAGCAAGGGTACATGTATTCTCCTCATATGGCATTACATTCCAAACCTACTTGGTTCCCAGTGGCCTTGAGATAATCTCTTTTCAGCCCTTTAAAAAAAATATGCTCCATAAAGAGGAATTAGTGGTGGTCCTACCAGTACTGGGAGAGTTACCCTCTCAAACTCATCCAATTTAGTCTTCAAAAAAACCACACAGAGGATCTGAACACCTAAATATGTCATCATGTGAAGAATATAAAGTAAATACGTAAAATAATACAGCCATACATTAACTTAAATAGTGCTAATAAATTGTTAGGCTTAGCAGGAAATGGAAAATAGCTAATGGAATAATGAAGAGTTTGTTTATTCCTGGAGCAGACCGCTATCATTCGTCATGTTCCCAGTTCCCCTGCCAAGAGCAGCAGCTAACAGGCTTGTTTGGGGTGATGAGGCGAGCCCAGGAAACTACTGTTTTCTAAATTTTAAAGGAAGTGCGGTTGTCATTCTAGGACTGAGAGGAGCAACAGGGAGAATAATCCACACAAGGGGCCTTTGTAATGTGAACCCACACTAAGGCAGGATTAGTGGAAGTTAGGGATGTGACATTTGGAGGCAGTTGGGTTTGGATTCATGAACAGAGTTTTGGAGCAGGGTTGGGTCCCTAACCCAAAGGAAATTAGTCCATAGGCTAGCAACTGACCTATTGTGTGGGTAGCCTTCCTAGTCTTGCTAAGTCCCACTTTCTCTTTTGTAAAATGAGAAAATAACAATACCTAACTCAAAGGACTAGGTACTGTCTGAGATCCAGCAAGCGAAGTGCCAAGCACAGTGCCTAGGACACGAACACTCAACAACTGTTAGTTACCACTAACATGTGGCCAAAGATGCAGCGACATAGCCCAGAAGCCAAAAAGCCATGTCTTTAAAGCCAAACTAGGAGGGCAGAGTTTTCCAAATTCTAGTCACTATTAGAGTGAAACAGAAGTCCATTAGTTTATGTGGGCAGATCACAATTCACTTATTCAGTCATTCAGGAAACAAAATACACTCTTGGATTAAAGTAGAGAAATGGACAACTGGGTGGCTCAGTCAGTTGAGCATTTGAATCTTGATTTTGGCTCAGGTCACGATACTAGGGTGGTGGGATGGAGCCCTGTGTCAGGATGAGCGTGGAGCCTGCTTGAGATTCTTTCTCTCTCTCCCTCTCCCCCCACTCTCGCTCTCTCTCTAAAATAAAAATTAAAGGGGTGCCTGGGTGGCTCTGTTGGTTAAGTATCCAACTCTTCATTTTAGCTCAGGTCATGCATGATCTCAAGTTTCGTGAGTTTGAGCCCCATGTCGGCTCTGCTCTGAGCCTGAGGAGTCTGCTTGGGATTCCCTCTCTCTCTTCCTCTCTCTCTCTCTCTCTGCCCCCTCCTGCTCATGCTCTCTTTCTGTCTCTCTTAAAATAAATAAACTTAAAAAACCTATAAAATAAAAAATTTTTAATAGAGAAAAACCTAATCACTGTTCAGAAATTATCAAAACTTAGTTTGTAGGATAATATTTTATTTTGTAACAAAAATTAGAGAAAGAAAATCATTTTTCTATTTGATTATGAAGGGAAAACATTGCTATCACATGTTGATGATAGAAGGCAAGATGCATAACATACACCAACAATCTTGCACTGATGTGTAAGTCCTTGCAAGTTAATGCCGACAATGCCGCCAGTGTATCGACGGGCACCGTGAGAGATTTCCCAAGCCCATTGTGAATGACGCGCACCTGTTCCCCACGCTCCCATCTCCCCTGCAACAGTGTGACATAAAGAGGGATTAAAGGCTGAGAGATTACTTAGAGGCTATGTATTTTTGTTATGATTTTCAATTTTAAGGTTCTCGCAGGCAGGAACTGTATCTCATTCATGTTCTCCAGGGTATATTTATGGGTATCAATTACCAAATTAAAGAAATCTTGGAAATAAAAAATGTACAGTTCTTTACTGCAATAACCTTAGTTTTCAGGAGACATTTTCTTTCTTCGAAGTGCTATATGATCTTGAGGCAGGTGTTCATATAGTCCAAGGTCAATTTGAGGGCTAGGTTTTTTCAGCTTGCTTGTGGTGATTACAAGTGAGGCAAACAAACTGGACTAGAAATAGGGGATTTGGGCACCTTGGCCTCCACACTCTTTCTCCCCCCGGCCCAAGGCCAACTCATCACTCCAGGTAGTAATGGAGGCAGGCAAAACAGAGAGGCCTGACTAGAGGAGAGGCTGGGCATCTTCAGACCTCACTGGAGGCCACTTTCTTTTCAGCTTGTCTTCTTCCGATTCTTTAGAGCCATTGCTCCAGACCCACAAGAAATAGCCTCATAAAGTGCTGGTTGTCACTGGGCACAGATGGGGCGTGATGACATTTTCTCCCTTGTCACTGACGCAAACAGCAACGACTCTGTCAGGAGATAATACCTAGTGCCACATTATTGTATCTTGGAACTCAGATACATGACCTTTCTTATGTCTAACACACAGCAAGAACACATGGAAACTAAAATAAATGCTCCTAATTAACAAATGAAAATACATCTGAGCCAAGTGAGAGCTGTCAGCTGTTTAAGAGGCCTCCTTGGCTGCTGGGGTTGCCCATGACAGATCAAACCATCTAAACACATTATAACCACAAAAGGCATGGGATTTTCAGACTCATATCCACGGAATGGCTTTTTAGTTCACTCTGCAGAAGAATTTTTTCCTTACTTGTAATAAATGAGTTTAAGCCAAAATCAAATTTTGATACTGATAAAAAAAATCAGCCAGTACAATTGATAGCACCAGTTTAAGGAATGAAACACTTCTTCATGGAAACAGTGATTCATGAGCTGCTCTTCCCTATAGGAGATGAAGCCATTTGGGCTTTCCTCAGAGATGCTTATATTACTGGCAACGTTTAAAAAAACTTCATTATATAGAGAAAATTCCAGCCTTCAGTTTTTCTTCTTGAGAGGGTTCAGCGGCTGCTTTGGTATATGTGTGTCTCTTGGTGAGTTGTGTGTGTGTGTGTGTGTGTGTGTGTGTGTGTGTGTACGTGTGTGCGCACACACACACACACGAGTGTGTTTCATAAAATTAGATTCTAGCAAAGGGAAAGTGCATTTATGCAAAAGCAATTCATCAACCACTTCTGCGCTCAGAATTCACCGAGGTAATTTAGATACTTTAATGGCAAGGTAGTTTAGGTAGGTAGGAGGCGATGTCCCCTCCCCCATCCGACTGCTATGGTAATAGAAAACGTGTGCTCTAAATGAATCTTTTCAGAAAAGTAATTCTAGTTTTAATTATTTATCCACTACCAAATATAAAATATAATTACACAGCCAATGTCCATGGGAACAAATCCACAGCCCAGTGTAGAGCAGAAGAGCTTTCTGCTTTTAGAAATTTTCCATTTAAAAAAGAAGATATTAAAAAAAAATAAGATTAGCCAAATGCAGCTTTTAGTGCTAATCTGATTTTCATGATGTTAGTGTTTAGTAAGAGCCCACTGCTTGCTCAAACACAATGGCTCCAGAATTTGCAGTGTTTTTACCATGGCCTTGACCTTTATGATGTCAGACATATATTACTTCTCTGCTATAATTTACTATTGACATCATGGATTAAATTTGTTGTTTCAGCTAATGTAACTGAGCAAGCAAGGTAGATTGTGAAACCAAAGCCAGCTACTGAAATACGAGGGTTGTCAAGTATAAATTTACAAAAGATATTCAGACTGGGTGTGGAAGACAAAAATAAATGGACAAAGAAGCTGTTTTTGACAGACTGCAAGGGGCTAGAGACTTCAACTTGAACATTGTAAATCCAAATGTCATGAAACACTGCTGCGGAGTGAGAGACACATCTATTCCTCAGGAATATAAATGGTGATGGGAAACCAAACTTTCAAGACACTGTGCATTTGTGAAAAGTATATCCCTGCTGCCTGGTAACAAACTCACTGATCTCTTCTTCCTCTCTTCCCACCCAGCTTGGAAATCATTGCAAGTCCCTACCCTGGAACCAGCAATGACCACAAAGCCAGTGTTCCTCAGGACATCATTTGGACAAGAAGCCAAGATTATATTCCCTAACATGAGCCATGACCAGTTTTCACATCTCTGACAAATAATGTTTTAACATCAAAATGTAAGTGGCTTGAGAGGGAATACTGTAACCACCAGAACCTATAAAGGTGTTTCATCATCAGCATTGTGACCCCCCAGAAAGTAACTCAGCCACCCCCATGCCTGGTCTCAGAACAACAGTCTGGCCTCCAGGACTGTGTCTGTATGAGACTGCTCATTCATAGTCAGGCTTTCTTTGTAACCTTCCTAATGTATTTTCCCAGATACTTTGCAAGCTAAAAGCACTTCAGAATAACTGAAATCAGGACACAATAAATGTGGGCTACACCTGGATGCATTGATGGCTGGGTAACAAAAGAAGAACAGAAGCGTATGAAGTAAAATGCTTTTCCACATCAGAACTTATTACTATGGATAATGCCCACTTGGATTTCTCAATCTAGTCCAAGGTTAGACTAGATGTTATGGATGGTATACAGTGGTTATACATTAGGGGAAATTTTAAGAGGATGGAGAGCTTAGGGTTCCTCTTGTCCCTATAAAGTCACTTAATAAGTTGGCTGTTACCCAGCCTTTTCTATGGAAGGTGAGAGAACACCATCTAAGTCCATGAGTCAGAAATACAATGAGTATTTATGGAATAACACATAATACTTATGCTGCACTGGGCTTTAAAATTACATAGTCATCATTACAAATAGACTTTTCCCTCAAGTTGACAGTCCAATGTCCCCGTGTGTCTATGTGTAAGAGAGAAAATACAGATTCTAAGAGCAATGTTAATGTGGAAAATGAGCACATGAATACATTCTTTGCTCCTGATTCAAATTATGCCTTTGAATAAGCTGTTAAAAGCCTCTCATGGGGCCAGACAGTATTTTCAGGTAGACATGAAAAAAAAAAATGACACAGAAAGCTCTCCTTTACATCTACTCTGGTTAGCCATGGAGATGCCACGATTGAGAATGGGGTGAACTTCAAAGACCAATCACCCTTTTGGGTGTGAGAAGCTGGAAGGAAGATGTGCTGTGAACCTAATCCAAAAAAAAGGGACCAAGAGCCCCTGGAGCTGACTCTAGATGCAACCTTAGAGAGAAATCCACAATCCACAAAGAAAGCTCTAACTTGCCTCAATCTCCTGACACCTCTTCAAATTAATTTGTGGGTGATTGACTGCAAGTTAATTGGACACCCTCTAGAGCTCCCTCTCTTGGTGTAATTCAAATGCCCATTGTCCCGTGTCTCCTTGATTTTCAGGCCTTATGTGGGTGGGAAATTTTATTGTATAAGTTGATGGCTTAATTACTCCTGAAGAAAGTACCACATTTCTTTATTTAGAAAAATAGTCCCTTTGTTTAGGAAAATCAACTCTTCCTTTGCCTCACCCTAGCACTTAGTTAACATCCCATGTCATTTTCATGAGCTATTGATATTGGGTTGCAGCCACCATATATTGATTTATCTCTGTCTCCCACCGAGACAGTGACTTTGTTAGGATGTGTTCAGCTACATTAAAAAATATATAAATACAGTGGTTTGATCAATATCTTCTCATATGTCACAAAGTTCACAAGTAGTATCTGCACAATTGGTATGTTCACTTTAAACCATCAAGGGCCAGGCCCCTTCCAGCTCTTTGCTCCACCATCTTAACATGTGGCTTTCATCCACAGGGTTTCATCAAGGAAGGAGAAAATGACAGAGATGTAGGAAGAAGTGGAGCCTTTTTTGGAAAAGGAAACCTTTCCCAGAAATCCTTAGCAAAATTCTACTTCGTCAAAACTAGGTTATCCTTAACCGCAAAGGAGAGTAGAAAACAGAGATGTTATAAGGGTAGAATGCCATCATGAACAAAATAAGGTTCTGTGGGCAAGGAGAAAGGAAAGGACCAGAGATTAGGTAGATGGTGCATTGTATGCCACAGCCATGTACCTGGTAACTCTGCCATATGTGTTTGTTGAAATGAGTTATAGATGATGCAAAGATGATGCTCTCCATTTTTCTAACACACACACACACACACACACACACACACACACACACACACACAGCAAAGCTCTCCATAATGTTTTTTCTGAAGACTACGAAGATGATAAACTTTCCAGATGCTCCCGTATAAACAGTAATTAAAGTTCCTTGGACAGGAGCGCCTGGGTGGTTCAGTCAGCTAAGCAGCCGACTTTGGCTCAGGTCCTGATCTCCCAGCTTGTGAGTTCGAGCCCCACTTTGGGCTTTGTGCTGACAGCTTAGAGCCTGGAGCCTCTTCAGATTCTGTGTCTTTCTCTTTCTCTCTGCCATTTCCCTGCTCACACTCTCTGTCTCTCAAAAATAAATAAACATTAAAAAAATTTAAAGTTCCTTGGACATTTTCTTATTTGAAAAATGACAAGCACACTGGACCTTGAGGAGAAAACCTGGGTTCTGGAACTGATTCTGGTACCAATGATGTTATTTTCCCTCTCTGGGCCTCAGTTTCCTAACTGGTCTCACTGCCTACAGTCTTGCTACTTCTTCAAGTCCATTCTCCATCTAACAGATACATATCTCTCCACTGCTCACAAACCTTCAGTGGCTTGGGTTGAAACCAAAGTCTTCTGGATCTATCCTTGTCTATGTCTCCCACATCATCTGGTACCACTCTTCCCTTTCGTTCCTTCACTCTGCCACACTGGCCTCCTTTGTCTCCCTAACTACTTCAGGCTCACTGTTGGCCTTTGCATTTGCCCCCCTCTTCCGAATGTTCTGCCCCAACGTCTTCAGTGACAGGTCTTCTTCTTATTGTTCATTTCTCAGTTCAGATGTCACCTCTTAGCAATGATATCTAAACTACAATCTTCCACCCAAACCTTCTCGATCACCCCATTTATTATAGAACCCTGTTTATTCCCTTCAGAGCATGTATCACAGGCCCTTAATTATCTTGATAATTTATTTATTTGTTTATTGTCTGACTCCCACTGAGAACGTAAATTTCTTAAGCACAGGGACTTCCTCTCTGTTATTCGCCATGGGTAATTCTGGCATGGGTCCTGTCAAGTCCACATACAACAAAATTGTTGAGTGAATGAATGAAGAATGAAAATCTCAAGTTTGATCTCACAGTTCCTTTCCAACTCTAAAACCCTATGACTTCTGTCTCATAGGGTGACTATGTGCATGAAATGAGGTAATATACGTAAGCGTTTAAGCTAGTAAACAGTAAACTAATGTTAAGGCTATTTTAAAAATAGTGTGATATAGGGCAACTTGTAAACCGTTAAACAAAATTCGGCTTTTTGAACATTGTTTACAAAACAAAGCTGGAGATGATAAAAATTAGATCCAGAGCAAATGAACCATTTTGAATCAAAGCGTTTTCTAAAAAGGTGATATTCTGGAAAACAATACCAACAGAGTAATTTTTCCCTCAATCGGCTCTGTTGAAAGTAATATTCTTCCCCTACCCTATAATATTTGAGGTAGTTCTATTTGCAAGTCATTTCTAAAGGGCAGCAATTTATTTTGTATTAGTGATTCTGTGAACTGCAGATCCCACTCTGTGAGACCATAAATCTCTGTAATATCTGCCAGATATGAAACTGCATTGATGTGAGTTCAAGATTATAGAAGACATACCCATTTAAAAACTTTCATTGGCCCAATTGTGTTTCCAGATGGAGTACTGGACAAGAAATGGAACCTGAGAGTCTGCCTAGATGTTCTTTAGTGGTCTGCCAGACTTAGCAGGAGCCAGTCAATACTTATCTTAATGATAGAACAAGTGTGTAATGATTCCCAAGCACTGATTTGAAGTAGTCACCTAATTTCACTTGAATGCTCATTAGAACATTCATCAGAGAACTTTGTTAGGCCTCATGTCACTCTCTACATCTAAATAGCCAGTGGCTCCCCCAGCCCCTATCTTCTGGCCCTCAGGACACCACAACATGGCTCAGCCTAATTCCTAAGCACATGATGTCTCTGCTCCTATGTGTAACCACTATATTCCAGCCAAAGTGAATTGAATTTTCAGAATATGTCTGATACTCTCTTACCTGCCTGGCTCTGCCATGCAGTCCCCAACTCGAGATTCCCCTCTACAACCCCCACCATCCCTACTATACAAAAAAATTACCTCCTTCTTAAATCCTACAGTCTTCCTCTTGGAAGCCATCTCTCCATCATCTTTGTATTTAATTATAATAATTACAAGTTGCATTTATTGAGATTATGCACCATATTATCTAAATATTGTCCATAGCTTATCCTACAGCCTTCAGATAACTCCATAAGTACTACTGTAATTCCGCTTTCCAGATGAAGATGCTGGAGTCAAAAGGAGTTATGAACTACTACATAGCTAGTACATGCCACGGTTGACTCAAGAATAGACATATGACCTCTAGAACCAGTGATGTGCAGGTGCCAGCTTGGACCAGCTTGAGAGAGCCAACAGTATCTCCTTCCAGCTCTGCATTGGGTGATGTCGTACTGGTAGCTTAACATAGGCTGTAGTGAGAATATCTACACCATGGAAAAGGCATGAGCCACAAACCATTACAACCCTCATTTTATTCCAGACCATCCGTTGTTAGACATCTACCAGTACACCACTGCCTAAAGCTTGCCCTCTCAACCATTACACCACACTGCCTCGCCTATTTGCGTAAACATTTTTCCCACTAGACTGTGAGTTCCTCCAGGCAAGGGACTATGTCATACTCATTTATATCTCATGCTTTCTGGGCACATTGCCTTCTTTTCCACAGTAAGTATGCAATACACAGTTATTGGAATGATTCATAATTCATTGCCAAAGTAGCTAATACCAATTATGAGATGAAAATACTTACATACTTAATACTATTATAAGATGAAAAACATAGTGGTAGCTTCTCTTCTAGTTAAACAAAATATTTCTCACTTTAAAAAATATTATATACTTTACATATTTATGTCTTTATTATAAGGGACTGACATGATTATGGAAGCTGAGAAAACCCATGATCTGTCTTCTGCAAGCTGGAGATCCAGAAAAGCCAGTGGTAGAGTTCCAGTCCAAGCCCAAAGCCCCAAGAACCAGGAGAACCTGTGGCATAAGTTCTAGTCCAAATTGAAAGGCCTGGGAGTGAAAATCCTATCAATGGTGTTTAAGTTCCAGTCTGAAGGCAGAAGACCAATTCCCAGCTCGAACAGTCAGAAAGAAGAAAATTTCCCTTCTTCCCTCTTTGTGTTTTATTCAGTCCTTCTGTGGGTTGGATGAGGCCCAGTCACATTAAGGAGGTCAATCCGCTTTACTCAGTTTAAGGATTCAAATACTACTCTCCTTTCTAAACACCTTTGCATACACACCCAGAAATAATGTTTAACCAGATAACTGGGCATCCTGTGGCCCAGTCAAATTGACAAATAAAATTAACCATTACACTAACCAATAAATAGGAGGGATGCTGGGTAATGATTGGCCTTTTCCCAACCTCATCAGACCTCTGGGATCTTACCTTACCCCAAGAACTGCTCCCTTCAGGAGTCCCCACCGGCAGGATCTGCCTCCTCACCTTTCTTTGGCTCAGACCCCTCAAACGGGACCCTATACAGGTCATATCTGAGCTTTCTGTGCCTCTAGCATTGGGCAGATTAAACTGTTGACTTCTCCCAGGAAGGGGCCTGTCTGTAGGCCTCCCATGCCCCCCCACCCCCACCCAGTGCCCACCCCATCCCACATGCCCAAACTTGTTCTCCTGCCCCTACTGGGGACTCTCAGCGTGCCATATGACAGAGACAATGTTTTCTGCTTTGTTTTGTTTTGTGACCAGTCTGAAGCTCTTTGAGGGCAAATACTACATTTTTCATCTGTTCTTGTCCTGTTGCCTTTAGCACAGTGCCGGCCCCAAAGCGGGGACTGTCTGAGAATAAAAGAAATTATGCCATATCAGAAGGCAATCAAGTGTTCTGACAGCCTCTATGGGGCACCTAAAAGGAACAAGGAAATAGCAGCAGCAAAATGTCTACCTGGAAGAGTAGGAAATGGCATAATCCAGAGGGGTTTCACTTTATTTAATTAGCACTCAATAATATTTACTATGTACCAGGCGTGATTCTATGCACTTCTAAAATAATAAGTCATATTTAATCTTGAGGAAACAAATAGGTTGAATAACTTGCCTGCAGTCAACAGCTGAACTGCACAAACCAAACAGTGTGGCAGCAGACTCCTGCTCTTGACCAGGACCTGCTGCTGTTTTTGTGAACCAAACAGTTATGAGGGAAGCCGGCAGTCAAGCCAATGGGGCAGATTCAAGTTTGGGGAATGACTTCTGGACCAGGAGCCCGGGAGACAGAGTGCTAGGGAAGCCTGGGACACACAGAGCTTGATGGAAGCAAAGATGCAGACTGTTCTCACCAAACACAGGTGCAGTGGGGACCAACAGGGGCAAAGCCAATGGAAGTAGGTTCCTAATGCCAATCTCACTGTCCTTAGAGAACAGAAAGCAACTGACCCATCCTTCTCACACTGTTTGGTGGCTAGGGGCAGGCTCTGGGGGCAGACAGCCCTAGCTCTGGATCCCAGTTCCACTGCTGAACAGCTGTTGACCTTGGACAAGTTACTTAGCCTCACCGAGCCTCAGTTTCTACCCTGAGGGATTGTTCTAAGGACTAAATGAGATAATGCATTGTAGAAGGCCTTCAACTTAGTAAGCACTTACTAAATGTTGGTTTATATTATTATTACTGTTGTTACTCATTTCAAATCCCCTTTGGCCTTGTCTGAGCTGATGTAGCAAATTTAAAATTTGTAATTGGCTCCTACAGTATGTCTCGTCCTGGCCTTGGGCCAAGTATATCTTCATTATGAGGAATTTGTTCATTCTCAAATTTTTTGTGTGTGCTTACTGTGTGTATGCGCCAAGAACTATCTTTGATGCTTAAGAGACAAAGATGAATAAAGCACTTTGTGCTTTAGGGTAAATAAAAATGCAAAAAAAAAAAAAAAAAGACTTAGAGGTCATTGTAATAAATGGTATCCCAGTGGTATAAATGAGTCACCATAGAATAATGGAGAATAGAGTGCCAGCTGATGGGAGGGGCTTGGGATCTTCATATTTGAACTCAGTGTTGAGGGGTGAGCAGGACCTCATAGGTGGCAGGGGAAGGGAGTGGCTGGCATTCCCAAGGAAGGCACAAAATGAGCAAAAGCATAGAAGTGAAAAGGAACAAATTATTTGGCATGGTTGTGAGTAGGATTGTAGCAGGAAATGAATTTGGAAAAGGAAGCAGGGGTCAGATCCTGTAGACAGTAGAACAGTGCTGAGGGACTTTATGTAGTTTTAACTTGATTTAATTTAATTATCTCATGTTAGATTTAATTTAATTTGCATTTTAGAAAGATTATTTTGGCAATAGTTTTAAAAATTGATTAATAGTGTCATCTCAACTTCAGTAAAAACTTTAGTGATTTGCATATGCCAATCACAACCTTTGTCCTTAAACATGTATCTCCTGTACTCTAAATTCCTTAATATTTTTCTTTTAATTAGCTGCCTTTTTCCCCCCTCAAAATTATTTTAAAATAAGCTTTATATCACAGGCATAAGTGAGAAGCCAGTGTCATTTGCCTTAAAAGTGAACACAGTAGTAGTCATATTAACCAAATAATATTATAAAATTTGATCCAGATACTTTTCAAAAGTGTTGAGTCTGAAGACTGTTCTGATTTTGTCTTTTAACGCTTGCAAAGTAGCTTCGCTAAAATGCTCCCCAGAAAAGTTGTAGTGGGCAGAAAGATGGGTGACATAGAGGCGAGGGAGTTGAAGAAGCTAAAAGAATGAAGTGGGAAAAATAGAAATAGAGGAGGCAAAAAGACAGTTCAAGGCATGGGGGCTAATGGATAGGAGGTTTCCACATGGACTATATTTTCACACCTCTGAAACTTTGCTTCTGCTGAAATAGTCATCCCAAACCCTCCAGTGTCTTCTTTCTTTCATCCAAATTACTGTTCTCTCCCACGTGTTTCCACAAAATTGTTTTTATAGCTGGTATGTCTCTGTAGTCCTTGCCAGTGAAGTTGCGTGTTGCAAGCTTTGTATTTTTGAGAACTTAGCAGTTGCCTACAGTGAGTGTTCAGTTGAAATAAAAATGACAAGAACAAAAATTAGTTCAGCACATGTCAGATGGATGTGACAGATATACTAGCACCAGCATGAGACTTTCTTCTTGGTCCAGTTAGATAAACTGGGTAAAGAACAGAAAAGGCAATAAGTTTCTGATCACATGACCCAGTTATGAGTCCACATTGCCTGGCAGCATCTTACACTTTGGGAAACACGGATTAGAGCGGGAGTTTTAAAACTTCTTTGATCAGGACCTATAGAAGAAACACATTTTATATCTGGAGCCAATGAGAATAAGAGCATGCACACACACACACACACACACACACACACACACACAACTAAAGAAAAGATAATTTAGGCAATAATAGTCACCCTTACTCTGTATACCGTGCTGCAGTATGCTTTATCCCATGTTGTTGTCTTTCCTTTTTTTCTTTTTTAAAATGTTGATCGTGGGGCGCCTGGGTGGCGCAGTCGGTTAAGCGTCCGACTTCAGCCAGGTCACGATCTCGCGGTCCTTGAGTTCGAGCCCCGCGTCAGGCTCTGGGCGGATGGCTCAGAGCCTGGAGCCTGTTTCCGATTCTGTGTCTCCCTCTCTCTCTGCCCCTCCCCTGTTCATGCTCTGTCTCTCTCTGTCCCAAAAATAAATAAACGTTGAAAAAAAAATTTTTTTTAAATAAAAAAAAAAATAAAAATAAATAAATAAATAAATAAATAAATAAATAAAATAAAATAAAATGTTGATCGTGGAATGCTAAATTGATTTCACCACCCCCCCCCCCGAACTGGCTTGTGAAAAACTCATACTTTGAATATTTCTGAATTAAGGGAAGAAGGACTGGTGGTAAGGAAACAACAAAAGAGGCTATTATAATCATCCCAGCAAGAAATGATGGGTCCTACTGGATGCTAGTGGCAATAGAAACGAAATAGAGATAAAATTGACAGTGTGATTACACTCGCCTTTAAAACATTGTAACATTTCCCATAGGGCGGTGGAATTTATAAATCCATTTATTGCGAGTTAGTTTAATGTGATCGAGCTCTCTAGCAATTGGTCAACTTTGGGGTGACTTTTGATGGGAAACTAGCACTTCTGGGAAAATTGGCTGGTGGCATCAACCTTGCAAAGCAACACATTCGATCAGATTCAAATCTGAGCATTTTTTTTTTATGTTGGAAAGCTTTCTATTTGCATATTCCCTTCACATCATGCTCTTCAAGAAATCTTCAACCGTGGGCACACTTGGGTTTTTAAGTCTGTACAGCAATTGTTGTCTTGGATGATAGCTTGTTTTGTAACCCTCTGGTAGCCACACGAGTGTGACAGTGATGAAATTAAAATTGTAATTACATTGTGCTCATATTGTTTGTTCGAGTGAGACTTAATGACTGAGTTCCCTTGAGCGAATTGCCAAATATGAGAACATTTCAAGTCTTAAAGCAAGGAAAAATACACTTTCTTGAACGGCTCTGGAAAGGCCACCTCTATTTACAAGTGTGGCTATAAAATAAACAATCTTCACCTTTAATTTACGTTCACTACCACACCAAGATGCTTAGGTGTTAAGAAAGGACTGTACGACGATGCATTTGCCAGACAAAAAGCTTTCCCCGTTATTAATGACTGGTGGTGCCCCAGTGTAATCAAAGGGCACAGCTGCAGTGATATACAGCAGTGACAAACCTCAGGATCTTTCCTTCTCGATGCTAACCTAACAGCTAGCAGCCAAGAACTTCAGTGCTGTATATCTACAAGATAAATAGCGCAAGATATGAATATACGTATTGCTTACAGTCTTGAAAAGTATTGTTATATCCCCCTCCACAATCATTCTAAATATGACGCAAGTGCATTTTTCACCATTTCAGTACAAAGCTTGTTGTTTGTAAATGGCAATAGTTTTCTAGTGGAGATTTAAAACCCTCCAACTGTCCCACTTACTGCAGGCTGATTTGAAAACTGGTGCCTATGCTGCAGATGGTGTCAGTAGAGCAGGTTTCCAGAGATTCATAACCCCTTTTACGTTGACAGGCAGCATCAAAAGAAGGAATCACTTCAGGAATATACTAGAAATCATTTTTATTTTTACTCCTCGATCATGCCAAGATGATCTAGAGGGAAAACTGAAAGTCACCCATGATATGAATTTGACATGAAGGAATCCGTAAGAGGAATTCACTGGTGTTTTTATTTCCAGCTACTAAGCCATTTTTTTCCCTCTCTCTCCTGCTTTGAACTTGTGACCAGTAAGTGCCATATTTTGCTTTGCTAAGAGTTCAAGAAATGCATTTAATTGGGAGTTATGGCCAAGGTAAAACACAGACTAAATAACCAACATGAAAAGAGGTTAGCTTTCTGCACTTACTCAGGTGTGAATTCCTGCGGAAAAATTCTATAATCACTGATCAGGTTTCCATTAAAAATAAAGTGAACAAAACCACTGAATGGACAAAGCAAGGTCTTTTCCCAGATCAATAGCAAAGACACGTCCATGCACACACAGAGGAAGTCAGTGCAGCTCCATGACCTTTTCATGAACTTTCTGGGAGACGGAAAGATCATTCAAAGGGCAGAGGTCAGCGTTCATGCTGGTCACAAACAAAAATCAGATTTAACCTCGTAATGAAGGATTCAGGGCTCTCACCTACTGATGCAAATCAAATACTAACATTGTATATTTTCCTACATTATCTACTGCAGAAGAAACTGCTTTTGTATTTGAAGCATATATTAACATTTATTTACCAACTCATATTATTTTGCTATTTTTTTATCAAGCATCACCAGATTGAAAACTGGAAGACCTCAGTCAAGATGGGAATCTTTAGCTCATGGAGAAGAACAGATGCTCAAGATGTCCTCTCTGGGTGCTCCCCCCAACGAGCTCCAGGGCACACAGCACAGAGGAAAGAGCAGCGTTCTCGAAATGCAAGATAACAGGGAGTTAAGAAGAGAGCTCCAGCTAGAAATAAATTGCATAGGTCATGAGGGGAAACCTGAGTGTTGCTACTCTGTGGACCCGACCCACCACACAAAGCTCTCAGTTTTTGCTCCAGAGATGTTCAGGGCAGAAGAGATAGCAGTGGGGATGACTAGGACTCTAGGGCATTTGACAAAAGAGCCATGTTTTCAGTAGCCCAGACTCAGGTCAGCATCACTGGGAAAACCCAAAACTGACATGGCTTCCTGGGTGGAAGATGTCCACCCGAAAGTGCTAACCAGTAACTTTTCTTGCTGGTATTCTTCAACAAAGGAGAACCCAAATAGACCAAAGTTTTTCAGAATCAATTAGTGATAAGGCACTTTGGGGGGCTTTGAGAAATCAGGCAAGTATCAGAATATAGGAATCCTACTATTCAGAGAAAATGAGTATCTTAGCTATCAATCCAGAAGAAAAAGCATTTTCAGAGAAACCGATGCAACCACTATATGTCACAAATGGCTTTGCGTCTCTCTATGGATGGGGCGTGGTAGTTCAACGTTAGAAAGTTCCAAAGCCTTTAATAAATGCACCTGTAACATAGAGCAAAATCTGGGCACTATCTTGTATTCTAACGTGTCCTAAAGATACATGCTATTCTTGCCTGTCCATTGTTATGTTTTCCTGGGTACAACATTTAATTTTCTTAATCAATTGACATATGACATAAGCAAATTTCAACACATCTGAAATCTATTTCTACCAGTGGTTTTTCTGTGAAACTTTAATTCTCAATACTTCGTGTTAAGTTGGAAATTAGCTCTTAGCAAAACAAGTTTATGTGAGCATGTGGGGAGTGGGATGGACCAGAGAGAGTGGATGCCTAATAAGCCTATAGAACTTGACATCTAGAGAAAATACTTGAGAGAGCATTCCAGCTTTCCCTCTTTGTCTTCCAGAAAAGAGACCAATGTTTGGTGATAGAGTATGTATGTGTGTGGGGGAGGAGGGTTGAGGGATGCCGACCAATCAGAACAGAGACAGGCCCTGACCAATCAGAATGAACTGTGGGTCTAGTGCTGCGGCAGTATCCCAAAACTGTGCCTTAAGTACCAGTTAAAATGCTTTGGTTGCTGAACCGTGGGAGGGTGGAGGATATACTGGAGAGGGACTGTTAGCTCAGGTAATAGATAACATACATTATCAGACACAGAGAATCCTCTTAGACTGGGAAAAAGATGGTGTTTGGTTAAATACCCATCTGCCTGGGTTAGAATCCTGACTCTACCACTTACAATATAAATACCCTTGGACAAATTAATTAACTTCTGTAGGCCTCGCTTTATTCGTCTGTGTAATGGGGATAATAATGGTAACCTCATAGGACCATATAGAGAATCACATAAAATGCTACACTAAATGCTTTATGTACACTCTTCATCTACCCATAGTGACCCTCTTAGGTGGACAACCATTTACTATCTGCATTTTACAGATGAAGAAATGGAGGTTCTGGAAGGCTGAAAAACTTGCCACCATCTCACATTTGGTAAGAGGTAGAAAAGGGACTCAATCCAGGAAGTCCTGCATGGAGCCCTGTGTCAACCTCACAGTCTGGCCCCAGAAACTATTCTATGTTGGCCTTAATGGCTCTGCTTAAATGGCCTCCCACTGAGAGCCATAGTATTTATTTAAAATAAATAAGCTGCTTATAAAAGGACTTAATGTAATGGATTTCTGCCTAGCTTTTTCCAGAGAGGCCAACGTGTCCAAGTTTATACAACTAATTAGTGGCAAAACTGCATTAAAGGTCCATCTTCTGGCCCTTAGTGCAGTGTTCTTTCTACCACACACGCAGTCGTGAATATAGCTTTCAAAATAGATTGTTAAGACTGCTCTGTGAAGGACGGCATAGTGGATAAAAATGAGGACTCCTGAGTTAGACTGCCTGAATTAGAATCCTGATTCAACTGATGTGTCTCGGTGCCTTATTTTGTTCATCTGGAAAATGGGTATGATAATATGATCTATTTCTTCAGGTCATTGTGAAGATTAAGTGAGGAATGCGTGTAGAAAGAACATTTAGAACAATGCCAGGGACTTTAAAACCACTCAATAAATGTTAGCTATTATTATTTTTTTATTCAAGCACATAGCCGCTATGTAATCAGATCAACAACCAAATTTCAGAAACTTTGCCTTGCACTTTCCAGAAATATGCTGGGTCAAGAGGACTAAAGTTGGTACATGGTGGACTGAAGTACTAAATTAGAAGGATAGAGAGTTATTTAAAGTCTCCTGAAGAAGAATGGTTAAGTCTTAGTTCTGAAATCAGATAATACTTCAAAGAATCTTGGTAACATTATAGAGAAGGAGGTCTGAGAAAGTATTATAGTTGAAAAAGGAAAAAAATTAGAGGGGAACCCATGAAAGCATATCATACCCCAGTGACAGTAAATTTTACTAAGGGAAGGTTTAGGTTTGCAAGAATCCTGATATTATTCAGATCAGAAATAGAAAGCAAACTCAGCTAAATATAATTTATCTGAAACATTTTAAATGTCAATTTTTTAAAGGAAATATATTACGGAACATAATATAAATGTATATTGGAATGAATGAAGAATTATAATTAACCTGAAATAAATATTAAGTCCAATTTTGAGGGGAGAGGGCATAAAGATTTCAAAAATCTATTTCCCTTTCATCGACTTCCATAAAATTTTTTTAATTCTTCACAGAGCACAGTGAGCAAGTTTCTGCTTCTTCTCCCTTTTAATGTGTTCAACTTGGTTTTAAGCACGCATCAGAAAGCAGCTTACAATGAAAGCCTTTTGTCGTCTGTAGACAGAAATGTCAGAAGCTGAGCCCTGGCCAATACAAGGTATAAAAGAATTCCCCCTGATGCCATCTGTCCTTCAAGGTCAAGCCCTGCACAGCTGCATGCTCAGGATGGCCTAGGATCACCTGGGTAACCTCTGGGTGACGTTCATATTTGAGATGTGACCTGAAATGGGGAAGAAAGAGGAGAAATAGCAACATGATACTTAACAGATTCTGGCCTGAGTGATCACACATTTGGCTTTCTGCAAGGCATAAATCTATTATCTTCAAAACTGGCCTGCTTGCATTGCTGACATTCCTCCTAAGCAGCTGCAAATGATAAGCCTTACTCTACATAATTTTCTTCAAAGTACCTTAGCGATATGATTAACCATATATATACATGTGATGGACCCTATTTTCCCCGTTTCAGTGTGGAAGGTTCAGAGATTTCAGTGACTCACTCCATTGTTTACTGACTCTACAATGAGTCCTGCAAAGCTGCCTCATTCTACAGAGATTCAGATTCCAATAATGAAACCATATCTTAAAAAAATAATAATAAACTTCAAAAAAAATTACACAACTGGATTATGCATTATAATCTACCATTCTATTTTTCCTCACGTGGGGATTTTTCCCCCCTACAACATTGTGTTAAACAAAGTGGTTTTAACCAAGAGCTTCCGGACAAAGAAATATGTTGGCACTGGTTTCTGGCAGTGCTTGAATAAGGTTAGCACCTATCAAGAACTAGGGGCCTTAGATAAAATTGCTCTCAGGGCTTTGGGGTAAAGAAAAACTTTTAAACCAAATGGAGCCCTCCTTTCCCAATCTATTAAACAATCCTAGAATCAGAATCATGTAATTTAGAGGGGTCTATGGTAATGTGCTGAGGCCGATGTGTGACTGGTGGCAGAGTCAGCTGGTCCTATCTCCTCCCACTTTGGTAGCATCAAATTAGGCATGGCACTTTTACACTTCGAACACTGTGAAAATGCTTCTTCCTCCTACCTTCCCAGGAGCTGGTTGCTATGTATTTATCAAGTACCATGGGTTTAACAGGGCCATGGATTCAGCCCTGGGCCCTAAAGCTGGAGAAGGTTATTTCTGTGGACACCAATCATTAGATATTTGAATAGTATCTGTTATGCTCATGCCTTAAATAGATAGGAATGGATGATATGATACCAAGGAGGAAAAATTCAAATGATTATGCTTGCTAATCTAGTTTTTTTCTTTAAAAAAGGTTTTTTAAATTTATTAAATATAAAAACTACTATTAGGGAGGATAAATTGATCCTCACGTGGTGATGACTGACAACTAGGATTTTGTAGAAGTGTGGAAAAGTTGAGAGTAATGAATCTTCTGAAAACAACTTTTATAATCAAAATAAAAATATCTCTGTATGTGTGTTTGTTCCTTTTTCCTTCTAAAGAAAAAATTTTCCTCATACGTTAAAAAAAACAAGAATCTTCCCATATGTTTTACATTAATGAAACAATTTCCTCTCTGAAAAAAAAGATTGTTAAATAAAGTGGATTTAACTTTGACTCATCATTAGCTCTGTCTCCTCCCCTGTTCTGGCATTCTTGACTTTTAGTACTATACATCCTTCCAGGAGAGTCTAGTAGTAAAATCATGGAGGGAGTTTAGCTTTTATTGATTCTGAAAGAACAATATAACAAGATACTGACAATAATAAACAGATACAAAGTTGTTTCAGCCTGGAAACAATTGCAGCCATATAACCCTTGGTGGCCTCTTTTATATGAACTGTTATTTTTCTCTCCACAATGACTAACACGGGAACTATCATCCATCCAATCCAGCAGGTTCTATTTGCTCAGGAAATGGTTAAACTACTACAGGTCAGCCCTGCAGCCTCATGGAAATGCTTTGATTTGTCTCCCACACAAAACCAATTTGAGTCATTTATTTTACTAACAACTCCCCACAGAATCAAGACACTGCCCAAAGTCCCCTTTTAAGAAAAATTTACCCTCACAAAATGTGACTTTGCCAAGAAAGTTTCCTCTGGAAAAGACACAGATTTCATGCACTTTCATGAAGTGTCTATAGAGCTTATACTTAATATTAAGGATTTGCACAATTCCTTAATTTGGCAATTTTCTCACAGGAGGCTCACAATTCCAATCTAGTTTGATTTGATGCTGTTTCTGACATGTAAAATAAAGATTTGACTCAGAAATTATCCAGGGTAAACAATTCAAATGTAATATTACTCCAAGTGCTCCTAGCCTCAGAACAGGAAGATGTGGGTCCCTGACCCTTGTCTTGTGGTTATCCAGTCAGTCAACAAATAAATATCCGTGTCCTCTGGATGCATAATATTATAATAGGTGGTTGTATGAGCTATTCTAGTTCAAACACTGCAAATATTTCTATATCCTATCTTCCAAAACAGACTCTCCGAGGGAAAGAAATCAAACAGTTAAAAATATACTTCTCAAGTAACAACTCCTTTTCCAAAATGGGTGATTCATAATTGAGTCAGCTTCTCCCTGATGGAAGGTCACCGTAGGAGCAGCCAAGAGGGAGGGTGACTTTCTCCTGCGACGCCTCAGGGTCATCCTGCAGCTAACAAGCCACAGGCTTCATACATACACCTGAGTGAGCAAGATTTGGGGTGATGGCTGAAGAAAAGAAGAAGAAACGGAAAAGAGAAAGAGGAATAAGAAATCCCTTTGAGAGAAAATAAAAATCTCTTTTGTATTCCAATTTCAAAGTGAACTAAGTTTCACACATGACGCTCTCAAACTGTAAAGCTTAAGAACACCAGCCTGCATCAAGTCGTTAACCTTTTAGGACCTACTCAAAGCAATGTAGTGTGACTTTATTAATGAATGCTTTAATGTGGTCTATAAAAGCTAACAAACACAGACACTTGCTATGATTCATCAAATTTAATACTCCATCAAACCTTTCAGTTTAAAAACCAATGCTTTTTTTTTTTTTAAATACCCAATCCTCAAAATGGGAGTCCTGTGTTCCAATTAAATTTAATGCATCAAAAAATAAAAACCATAAGAACTTAATACTGGTCAAAATTTTTGAATAAACAATAAAATAAATAAATGCTGTGCAACATTAATTAATAAGTCCAGAATATATTTTATTGAAACCATAGACAACCAAGAGAAGTAGCTCTTGAGAACAGATTTGCTGTTTAAGGCACACATTGTCTGCTGTGTTGTCTCTTGCTAGGAGGCAAGAGACCCCATTGTAAAACAGCTGGGCTTCTTGCTTCAGGCAAATGCAAATTCTACAGTCGAAAAACTTAAATAGATACTTGTAGAATTTTTGCACTATTGTACTCAATGACTTTTATATTTTGGAAACCCATACTTATGTGCCTGATTTTGTAAAATCCCTCTTTGTAATTTCAATATATATATATATTCTCATTGATGTTTTATAAACCGCGCTACAAAAGAACAGCTCACCTTGCCTGTATTCAGTGTCCATCTGCAAGAGTTCTTGGATGAAGTTTTCAAAATGTCAGTTTGCTTTAAAGACACCTTCTTATGGTTTTGTTCTTGAATGTTTGTGTGCTGTGGCATTTATCAGAAGATAAATGAAGAGGAGAACTTTGGTGGTCTCACTTGATTTTGTGTTCAAAATCTAGGTTATGGCCAATGCCTGATGTGTACCAAAATTTAGTACAGTTCCAGGAAAACACTGTCCCAGGTCCTGAGAACCCTTTGTGGACAAAGAAAGGGGCCTATAAACTGTGTCATCAGGACCATCTGCCGTGTCATCAAAAAAAAAAGTCCAAGTGGATTATTATCTTTTTCTCTTTAGATCATCCTGTAGATGTCTTAAGTGCTTTGCAAACTTTATTCCTCTTTATCTGGTTGTCAGATAGGTTATCTCTCATTTTACTAATGAAGTATCAGACATGGTGAAGTTAACTGATGAGCTAAGACTCCAACAAAACTAAATCAAGAGGCTACTGACATCAGGATCTTTCCATCATTCAGAATGCCACTTCTTACCTCCTGGAACAGAGAATGCCAAGTTATGTGAATTCTACCCAGTTCAGTTAATTTCTCTTAAACACACTGCACACAGTGAAAAGTTCTCAAGCACACTCCAGAACAACAACAACAAAAAAATGTGAATGCTCTTTAGATTTTTTTTAATGCAAACATAGAATCTACAAGATAGTTTAAATGATATGGGAAGTGAAAAACTACTATGTTGCTGCTACAAAATGTGAATAATTCACTTACATTATCTGAGATTTGTGTGGCAGACTGACTCATGAATCATAGAGTAACCATTAAAAAATGACAAAAAGTAGGTCAATTTTTAAATTTCAGCTATATGTCAATCTATCTTAGAAATAAGTGAGAAGGCTACATTTTTAGTGAGAATTAGACTCATATACAGGGAAAAAATTTGGTATGATTCAAAACCACAGAAGTTATATTTGGCCAGGACCTTTAAAGATGTACTTCCAACCATTCACCTTAGGGATGAGTAGGCTAAATTCTGACAGGTTAGACAACTTAACTTCTTTAATCCTAATTAGGGTCACAGTTGACATGGTCAAGTTCATCTGTATCATTTCAACTATAAATTGGGCCTCAGTAAGGAGAAAAGTTTCTATTAGCTATATTCTGAGTTCCCTTCTAACTATAATGTCCAACTAGTCATTACCTCGTATCAGAGAATATCCAGGTCTCCTGTTTCCCATTTGATGCTCTATTCATCCTTATTTCATTTTTTGAACATTGGGAGACACATGAAGAATGATGTGTAAGGTACATCACAAGCCACATTATTGTGAACTCTTGGGTTTATTGGTGGGGATTGTGGATAGAAGGGTCAAGGTCATCCTAGAAATATAGATCGTGGCTTTGATATCTTTCCAGGAAACAAGAGGGCCAAGGACTGGTCCAAAGGAGTGGCCACTGGATGGTGCTGTAGAGCGTGAGTGACAGTCAGGTGAGAGAGAGCCTGGCTGACTGCGTGGTGGCCCTGGCTGGGAGGCAAGTGCCCACACTTAGTCTCCCACTTGTCCTGGGTGACCCTTACCATTCCAGCTCCAACCATACCTGTAGATCTTAGTCGCCACAGATGCAGCCAGGATGTGACTTTTTTGGCTGCAGATAGAAAACTAGGCAGCCACTCTTGGCCAGGAACATGGTGGTGGAGACGGATAAGAGTCATAGAAGACTCTGCTTCAGGGGTTGACTGAGCATGTTCTCAAGGCAGTGGGTGCCTCACAGAAAGTGCTGTAACATGCTGCATTAAGAATTAGACCCAAAGAACTAGAGTTCCTTTAATTTCACCCTCATTTAATACAGCACTGTGCTGAGTCCTGCAGACTCTACAATGAGCAAAAACCCAACAAGGTCACTATAGTCTGGTCACATGTCTTTACTGGTCAAAGCTGCCTCATATAATAAACTCATTCAGAGTGGATTTCAGCACAGCATCAGACTCTTTTAGGAGTGTTTTGTCATGAGCTCATCTCTGCTCAACTCCCCAGAACTGTCTATCCCCTTTGACCTCTGTGTCCAGCAATAGTGAAATAGTAACTGTTCTCCAAAACCTCCACAATCCCCCTCATCTGTACATCTTTGCACTTACTTTTCTTTCTCACTAAAATTATCTTCCCACTAACTCTTTCATTATTAATTCCTTTGACTCTCTTCTTAGATAGCCAGGAATCTTTGTCTTTTCCTCCAACACCATCTCAAACTGACCTGGGCCCCCATCGTGCGTTGCCATGGCACCAGGTACCTCTCCTATCAGAGCTTTAAATTGCCTTTTGCTTGGCTGTCACTTCCACTGGGTTCTAATGGATAGACATTACCCATAAGGATAATGTCCCAGCTTAGTTCCTATTATTTTATATACCAGCACCAGCATGGGTTCTGGCCACAAGGTCCAAAGGTAAACTGCATTTCAACTTAATTGGTTTCCTTTGTAATTCTATTTTTTGGAATGATCTTAAAAACATTACTTTAAGAAGGCATCTTTAGGTTTCATCTGGCTGTTGAAGGAGTCTGTGGCATAAGAAATTTTTAAATTTTTTTAATGTTTATTTATTTTTGAGAGAGAGACAGAGTGTGAGTGGGGAAGGGGCAGAGAGAGAGAGACACACACACACAGAATCCAAAGCAGGCTCCAGGCTCTGAGCTGTCAGCACAGAGCCTGACGCAGGACTCAAACTCACAAACTGTGAGATTATGACCTGAGCCAAAGTCAGTCGCTGAACCAACTGAGCCACCCAGGCACCCTTGTAGCATAAGAAATTTTAAGAACTTCTGCTGAATGCTCAATAAGTGTATGATGAATGATTAGTTGGACAGTTAAATGTATGAAAGAAAATAAATTAAATGAAAGAAAATTCCCTATGATCCAGCAAAGAAAGAAGGCTCCAGGTCTGGGAGTTGTGAGAACTTGCTGCCCATGAACATATTTTTATTCCACAAGATGGACCTTTTCTTCATGAAATTTTAGAAAAAGTTCAAAGTTTATTGAATACCCAATACATTTGTGGCCTGTGGAAAACTCTCCATTGCCTACACTACCACTAATCCCCTCCCCTTTCTTTTTTTTTTTTTAATTTTTTTTTTCAACGTTTATTTATTTTTGGGACAGAGAGAGACAGAGCATGAACGGGGGAGGAGCAGAGAGAGAGGGAGACACAGAATCGGAAACAGGCTCCAGGCTCTGAGCCATCAGCCCAGAGCCTGATGCGGGGCTCGAACTCACGGACCGCGAGATCGTGACCTGGCTGAAGTCGGACGCTTAACCGACTGCGCCACCCAGGCGCCCCCCCTCCCCTTTCTTCCATGCTAGCAAAGCTTATCTACTATAATAGTGCTAAACTAGCCCAATATTCCTTTGTGGTTAGTTCTGGCCATGGCTCAGTTCTAGACAATAAGATGTAAGGGGAAGTCTCTAGGAGTTTCTGGAAAATAAGTACTTCTTTGGCAGTGATCTTGGAGAGAAGCTTTCTTACCACCCTACCTTTGAGCATAGCTTTGTGAAGGTGTACAGTCTAGAAGTATGGCGGCCATTGTATGTCAACGAGGCAATAAATTTGAGGATGAGACAAAAACTTGCTAAGGATGGCAGATTGAAGTGGAGGAGGAACCTGGGTCCTCACTAATAGGATTATCATTAAATCATTCATGGCAGCACCCTATCCCAAACATTCTTATTTATAAGATTGTTAAATATCATTATTATTGAGCCCGTTTTTTGGTGGGTCTCCTATGACTCAACGTCTTCCCATCTCATACAGCAACACAACCTACTGACAAATTTGGCTGCCATAAGGCTTAGGGCTTCAGACCTTAACTAGCTAAGCACATCATTCTTTGTTCTCAGTCATCAGTTAGTATTTCCCCCTGCAAAGATCAGATTCATCCAATAATTATTTTAGCCCTAAAATACACCAGAAAGAAAAGAGGAGCATTGGTTCTCTAGTAGGGAAATGACTTCATGATCCTATAATCACCATCACCAGCAGACCTTGCTGAAACATTTCTATATACCTAACTCTCCTGTGTCCTGACCTAACATGCCAGGCCTGGACTGACAACAGCATACAGAAGAGGCTAAGTTCTGCTCTGAAATTAGAAACTGCTTTGATTCACACCAGCTCCAGGCATCACTTTCCCCAGTTCCAGCCCATCTCCTCCTGTACCTCCTGACATCGCTCACTTTCTAATTCTCTCTGGGGATTGACACACCTTTCCAATGGACTGTAAGCTCTTTTGAAGTCAGGGACAGTATCCAGGGGTTATTGTATCCTCCTTCAGTATCCAAGCAGGGAGTCAATAAATGTTTATTTTATGATACTTTATAAAAGGTTTAGGCCTAGGCATACTTCGTATATATTGGGGGTTCAGTTCCAGACTACCACAATAAAGTGACTATTGCAATAAACTGAATCAAAAGAATTTTTTTGGTTTCCCAGTGCAAATAAAAGTTATGTTTACCCTATACTGTAGTCTATCAAGTGAGGAATAGCATTATAACTAAAAAAGAAAAAAAAAAGGCATGTACATACCTTAAGAATATTACTAAAAAGTGCTAACTATCATCTGAGTTTTCAGCAAGCTGTAATCTTTTTGATGGTGGAGGGTCTTGCCTGAATGGTGACAACTGCTCACTGGTCAGGGTGGTGGTTGCTGAAGGTGGGGGTGGCTATGGCAATTTCTTAAAATAGGATCCATTTTAAAATAGGAAACTTTATTAGTTTGCTACATCGATTGACTCTTCATTTCACTTGAATACTTAGAAGCCATTGTAGGATTACTAATTGGCCTAATTTCAATGTTGTTGTGTTTCAAAGAATAGGAAAACCCAAGGGGAAGGAGACAGGGGAATGGCTGGTCAGCAGAGCAGTCAGAACACACACAGCATGTATCTACTAAATATACTGTCTCATCCTGATCACAGATCACCACAACAAACATAATAATAGCGAAAGATTTTGAAATATTGCAAGAATTACCAAATGTGACACAGAAACATGAAGTGAGAAAATGCTGTTGGAAAAATGGCGCCAATAGACTTGCTTGACACAAGGTTCCCACAAACCTTCAATTCATAAAAATAAGAAAAATAAACAGTATCTGGGAAGCACAATAAAGTGAAGCGCAATAATATGAGGTATGCCTATATTCATGAGAGTTGAGAGTATATAACATGATCCCTGCAGAGAAAGCACATGTATAAAGAGATACTTATGATGCCAAGCAGTGTGCACTCTAACAGCTGCATGAAGGAGAAAGTCAAGGTCCCTTGGGTCTGAGATGGGAGAGGAAGCCTCTATAGAAGAGCTGCACCTCAAACTAGTCCTGAAAGTGGATAAGACTTAGACAAGAAGAGGAATGAAAGGACCCACCAGGCGGGTCACACAGGGTGAGCAATGACAGAGGCAGAAGGAGAGTGAAACTTGCAGGAGAGTGAAAGATGGATGTAAAGAAAGTAGGAATAAAATGGGAGAGGCAGTTTGATATTAGACGGCGGAGAGCCTTTATTGTAAGCTCAGGCGTTTAGGCTTCATATTATATAGGTGAACCTTTGAAGGTTGTGGGAGAGAGCTACAATTATGTGCTTTGCAGATGCCATTTACCACACATCTTGCTGTGAAATCTGAGTCATTCATTGATGACAATGCCAGAGACTCTATACTGTCAGTCAGGAGATTATTAGATAGTGGAATTATCTGGTGAACAGGTTGTATTAGGACAGACTCAAAAGCCTTCCTATTTATGAACTGCTGCTTCCTGCTAACAATCATACTTGATTTGAAGGAAGGTCCTTCCATCACATTCCCAGAGACATGTTACAATTATCATCTTTTATTCTTCATTTTTGACCTCAAGGGCAGAGGCCTATAATAATCCTACACCTCACTTTATAGCACATCGCCACATTATTCCCACAAGGCCCATCTCTCATTTCATTATTTTCTCCTCCTCACCCCAGAACCCTCATCACCATTTCTCTCGTCCCCACAGAGGCATTCTGATGTTGTTAATATGTGCATGTATCTTTGTAGATCTAGTGTTGTTTTGTACTTAACAAATTTGAATTTGTTTTTTAAAATTTGGACAAATGGCATTACACTGTACATCTCATTTTCTCTTACTTGTTCACTCAAAATTTTTGCTTTTAAAATGTATCCATGTTGCATTATCAAAATACTGCATGTCTAAAAAAATATTGCATATCTAAACATTGAAAATATTGCCTCTGTTTGCTGCATACTTTTCCATAGAATGCAACCGCCCCACTTACTTATTTATTGTCTTATGAAGGGCATACATGTTAGTTCCAACTCCAAATTACCACAAACAGTGCTAAAAAGACCTCTTTGTGTGTTATCCCTTTGCGAAAATGTCTCTGGGATGTGTCCAGAAGTGGGCTTGGAGAAGCAGGATGACTATATAATTTATTGTCTTTCCTAAGAGGAACATTTTGGGAAGTAAAGGGGGCACTAGTAGTATATTATGCCCAAACCTCAGGTTTTCCCTGCCTTCCTGCTAAGCGGGACCTCTTGTCATCTTTGCCTAATTCCATTAAGATTGTCAGATTGCTTTCTAAAATGATCATACTCCTTTACTCTTCTCCCAACAATCAAAGAGTTCCCATAACCCCATAACTTGTAAACACCTGGCATAATGCAACTTTCCTGTTGTGACATGCTAATGTGTCTGAAATGGTCTGTGTTGTTCCACGACCAGTGAACTTGAGTACCCCTTCTGGTACCAGTTCACCACTTGAGCTTCTTCTCCTGTGAACTACCCCATCATATCCCTTACGCATTTTTCTTTGAGGTTTCCTGTCTTTTTTTCTTGTCAATTTGCAAGAGTTCTTTGTATATTCTATGTAATAATCCAATGTCATTTTTTTAAGAGATAGTTTCAAGCATTGCAAATTCTTCTCCCAGTCTGTCAGCTGTCCATTAACATTGTTTATGAAGCTTATGGTTTACAGTTGCCAAGGTCACCATTTTCTCTTAAAAAATAAAAAGACACTACTATCTTCTTCTCCAAGTTCTGGCTGACTCTCTAGCTCTTTGCATATTCTCTATAAAACAACAGCAAGATCGATAGGAAACACAAAACATGGCCTAGGATGTAAGACATTTGGGCCTGCAGAATGGGGTAATAAAGCTGAAAAGGACCTTGGACATCACCTAGTTCAAACCCCTCACAACATTCCAACTCACAAAAGAACAAGTGCCTTGATTGAGGGCTAAAAGCACAGGTCTCCTGCCTGATTCCAGGCTGGCTCTTCTTAGCACATCAGACACGCTGTGAAAGTGTCTGTTACTCCAGCCGTTCCTTATCGACATTCCTTATGTCAGGACTGACTCACCCTTCCATTTCCCATCCTGTAGAGCGAGTCCTGTTTTTGTTTCATGGTGGACTTCTTACCAAAGGCTTGGGGCACTAAAAGGCTAAAATGATTTCATTTTAGGATCTCATTATTATCAGCACATGTTTATTTCCTGCATTTTCAACATTTTCAAAGTAAAGCAAAAGACCTCACCTTGCTGTGGGCAGCATGTCTGAAAAGAGCCCACCAAACCTCCTGAGTCCAATGCCAACAAAACTCGGCTCCATGGCTTCCCCTGTTTCATATTCACACGATGCAAAACACATGGGCCAAATTTATGTCACTGTAATTTGCCTGGCAGCCTGCATTTAAATCACCAAGGTTTGCAGCTCCACGTTTTAGGGTGTCGTTTGCAGTCCTGTAGCCAAGAGCTCTGAAGAAACAAGCACACATGAAGGCTTGTTAGCCAGCCGGATGTGATGGGGCTCTCCTGGCAGACTAATTAGTATGCTGCAGCATATCTGCATATCTCTCAAATAGACATTGTTTGTGTCTTTCCTCAGTGACAGGGGAGACTGTTCAGTAGGACACCTTACCTTTTAATATGCAGGGTTTGTTAGAAGAACAGCTCAATTCATATTTCCCTGGTTTGATGGTAAGTGAACAGCAGTGGCAATATTAATCTGTAGTAACCTGTCAGTGAACTCTACAGCTAATATGATGTAGTTATGATTTTACCATCAATCAGGACTGAACAGGCTCTGGGCAATCCTTACAGCACAGCCTCAAAAAATCTAATTGTGCAAAAGCTTCATTGGTTTCCAACATTTCTTTTTTATCTGTCACAGGCTTTAGGCCTAGTACACAACCTTTTATTATTGGCCTTATTGCATTAGCTTGTTGGACAAAGGAGAAAAGGCTAAAGCAGAGGGTTCCCCTGCATTCCATCATTTGTTTGCATGCAGGATTTTATTTGACAGTCTCATATTGTTTTAGATGTAGATAAAAATTATTAGGACATATGGCATCATGTGAACTTTTGAACTGCCAATTGCCAATGTGTTCTAAAGGACTAGAGGCATTTAACAATTCTGATCTACCTACAGAGGCGGAGATGCCACATGGACGAGCCAATGAGGTCTCCCAGGGAATTGCATTTAGAGTCAACATAACCTTGCATGTCTTCCTTGACCAGTTTTTATGCGGGGGAAGAGTAAAATCACTCAGAAGTGGAACATTCGCAACTGAGATGATCTTTAGCCAAAATTAAGGCTGACTCTTTGTGATATGATGATAAGCAGTTCACTTTCTCCGAGAACCTGCACACACAGTATGAAGTAGCATGGAGCCACATGGCCTCCGTTCATATGCAGAACATTTCTCCCGGTGTCTGGGACGCAATCAGATTCTATTCCAATGAAAGCATGTGCATAAAACACAAACCCACATCAAAGTAGCTCCAGCTCTTGAGTCTACGGGGTTGGAAGGGACTGTAAGACTTAAAACATATAAAAACATTTACAAAGATGAACTATTAACTTTATCCATTTAGGCATTTTAATCTTTTGCATCTTAAATGCGATTGAGCCTTTTGGAACTGGGAAACTGCTAATCAGCATGTTGGGTAAATGTTTCTATTTTAAAATGTGCACACTTAGAAATAACAGCTGGCCATAAAGTACATATTTATGTTTGTGATTTAATGTATCACAAACTTTATATTTTATTTCATTTAGCTTCACAAAGAGACCACACTATTTTTTGCAAGCATTATATAATTTCCACAACAGCTTTACGAGTCAAGACACACATATGACAATAAATCAGATATGTATACAATGCCTAAATTTTTTCAAATTTGAAATGACTTTTAATAAAAGAAATAAGGATTATATCCATTTCTTACACTGTTCTGACTTATTTAAAGATTCAGTTGAAAATTCCTATTCATTAATCAAGAAAAATCTGCATAGAATTATAGTGATTGTCTTTTGAAACTCTGCACCCTTGCTTCAAAGGAAACATATTGTGAGTAAAGGCACATCAACAGCACAGCTGAGTGTTAACTCTTCACAAACCAGCGTGCACATTGTCCACAACCTAATAAAAACATCTACACAAAATGAGGAAATGGCTGTGACATCCTGCAATAAGCATGCAGGAACGCGCCTTGGAACTACCGAGGCGGCTGCTGGAGCAGAGAGACAAAAACAGGATGTGAAAATTATTGCAGGAGTGGTGGTGACTTTGAGAGTTCTCTGGCTACCTCTCCATCATTGGTGAGATTTGCTTGTTTTAAAAAAAACAATTTTTTTCTCTAGAAGACTCTTCTCAAATACCTAAATCTAAATGATCTTTTAGACCACCTGAAAACATTTCAGCTTTGACAGACCTCTTGGAAATTTACAGCTCCTCATGTAACCATTCCTTACAATGTGGTCTGCATACCCGGTAGCAGGAGTTTTCGTCAATACAGGAAAATGTTTGCATCTGTCAGAACAAGTTTATTTCCATAGTATCATAGGTATAAAGCGGGGAAGAGTACTAGATCCTATTGCGTTGTTATTAACAAGCAAAACATGACAAAGAACATTCTCATGAGCAGGTTCAAAGTCTGAAAACCAAAAAGATCCCCAAACTGAGTAATTATCCCCTAATAAGAAATCAATGTCTAACCCAGACATTGCTGAACACTCAGACAACTTTTTAAATTAAAAAGCATGTACAGAGGCATAGCTACTACATACACGCAATATTCATGACAAATACCAGTGACAGTGGAAAATTCTCTGCAAAAGCAAAAAGTGCTAAGCAAACGAAAAGTACCATTTCACCAACATTCTCCTTGGGTGAGCTGGAAAAAAGATCACTGGATTCATCTCATTAATGTCTCAATAAGTGTATATTGAGAAAATATGTCTTTCAAAAGCACTGAAAACAAGGGCACAAGGTTTATTGAGGAGAATGGGAGGTAAAGACATGCGTCAGAAGGATGGTGAACTTCCTTAAAAAAGACTATCTGGGGCGCTTAGGTGGTTCAGTCAGTTAAGCATAAGACTTCAGTTCAGGAGTTCAGGTCATGATCTCATGGTTTGTGAGTTTGAGCCCCACGTCGGGCTCTGTGCAGACAACTCAGAGCCAGGAGTCTGCTTTTTGGATTCTGTGTCTCCCTCTCTCTTTGCCCCTCCCCTGCCTTCACATACTTTATCTCTCTCTTAAAAATAAATAAACATTTTTTAAAAAATTAAAAAGACTATCTGGCCATAGTGATAGGTAAAGTTACAGAGTTCTGGGGGAAGAAGAGGGAAAAGCTGATGAATTTTAATTCACCACATATTAATTAACTAAAATTGGAACATAGATAATAAACATTACTATGCAAATTGTTTATATTTTCAAACATTCATCTCTACACATATATATTACATATAAATGTAAAATATACCTTCTCATGCTGTTATAGTTTTTTAAAGAAAATGTCTATTCACGTACATCTTAGGTACATATAATTTTGGCCAGGTTTGTCCTCATTGAGAATATTTCCTAGACCCCAGACAATTTAATAAAGTTTCATATAATTTACGCTTTTTTCAAAAAAACTGTAGTCTTGTTTGGAGGGTATAAAGAGCAATAATTATTCTGGAAATCTACTGAGCATGGAAAGAACTGAAAAATATAAAAGTCATAATGGCAAAATGTGTGAAGTTCAGCAACCAACAAGAGGGAAACACAATTATAAGCTTAGTTGGTCAGAATACAAAAAAGCTAATAAAAAAATACAATACAAAGATTAATTTCAAAATTATTAGAAAAACATCAAGTAGTACATGAATCATTGAGGTAGGATTAGTCAGCTCCTCTTGTATTTTGCAAGCAGAAAAAAGAGGAAATGAAATTCAAATCCAATCACATTTACTTGCATTCTTTTTTGGTTAACATTATGTTTAGATTAAGGCTGTAGGTCAAATGAAATATATGCTGTGGGTCAAATGAAGTATTTGGTTAAACCATATGAAACTGACATTTTGTAGGTCAAAATTGGTTGACCTTTAGCAATTCCACGTGGTTCATGTATCTTAATACATGTTGTAATGTAGATAATTTCAGATAGTTTTTGAAGTCAAATAGGCATGTTTGGATGTCATCTTAGTTCTACCACTTGATTATCTATGAACGCTTAGGCAAGTTACATGCTTTTACCTCTCCTGTAGTATCCTCACCTAGGTAAAGGGCACTGTGGTATCTACTCTTAGAGTGTTGTGTAGATTAGATGAGTAATCCACATATAGTTCTTCATATAGGGCTTTGTCCCCACCTAATGAAAGTAGTTCCCCAAAGGCCTGTACCAAAGTCAATAGTTTATAAATGAGAAAGGAGGGACCCTAAGGTTTTACTGAATCTTCTGAGATGCTCCACGATTTTAAGTGTTCTGGGCTTCTGGGCACCTTCCAGAGAAGCCACACCTAACACAAGCCAGCTGTCCATATAGGTGAGGGCATCCCACCAAACATCTGCTTTGAATCAATGTCAGCTTCATCTTTGAAAGATATCCTGAATCTTGTTTCCACACCTCACTCTGCCAGGGACAGTAGAATTTAAAATCACCAGGAAAACACGGAGAATAATTCTTTGAAATTCAATAGCTATGAAATTGGAAAGTGGAGTGGGTGGGGAGCTTATGTCAAGCCCCTCACATTTCATAAGCAATTTAATAACTCCTCAGTGCCTGATGGTATTAATCCCACTGGCCTTACATATTTGGGTTAATTTCCTTTGGGGTAAGCTTTTTCACACCCCATCCAACCAGAGAAGCAAGTGCTTATCAAACTCTGGAGGATGCTGGTGGGTGGTTTCTTCTCAGTGGAGTCCTCATCTCCAACACCCAGTGTGCTCTTCCTACATAAGCCTTCAGAGTGAATTCCATTGCCTATCAGCTTTCTGGAGGAAGGACACAGAGCCCTGAAAGTACATCTAACAATTAACAATAAGCTTGTGGCTCTGATGAATGATTTCCATGTAATATTTCACTTCATTCTCACAGGTCTAAGGGAGTTATCACTTCCATTTAGAAATGAGGAAACAACTTCAGCCTTACCAAAGTCACACCACTAAGTACCAGAGAATTCCAGAGTTGGACTTCTCTGTTATTATACCCTGATTCTTCTGAAAATCAAGAACAGCCTAAGAATAGGCATGTTATAGATGGTTTTTCTTCCTTATGAGTAGAATTTCTATATCAAATAATCAGCTAAAGACGACTATTTTTCTTATCACATCCTCCAGCTCATTCCCATTATCCCTCAAAATGGGCCAACATCACCCTGCCTTCCATTAATGACTAAAGAGTGGTCCTCTCCTATATGGTTCCCAGTGTTTTACCTTTAAAGGGAACCCCTTCAATGAACTGATGCATTGTTTTTAGTCTTAGCTTGTCACTGGGTGTCTTTCAACTCCAGCACCAGTTCTCCATATCACAGGTTTTTCTGGTGTTAAAAATATCAGATTTTTCCCATTGCATATTTAGAATCTGTGCAAGCCCAGGATCCCTGGCACAAATCAATATTCTACATTAGAGAAGTGCAGGAATGAGCCAATAGAATTAGCAGAGTAATTTACTGTGCCTCGGCTACAGCTGGTAGGGACCACAGAGGGAAGCAAGCAGATGTTTGTTTGATAATGGCAGTTTCCTCCAGTGGTCAGAGCCCAATACCCATACTCTGTTAACAGTCTGTCCGGCTTAACAAAAAGGGGTAAGGGAGATCTTGAGAGCTTGAGCTTCCTCAGTTTGTAATGCCAATTGAGTTCTCCTTCTACTATTTCATTGCATTGTTCTGTATTTTTCATGGTTATAATATGGAATAATATCACATGAAGGTTTAGATTTGTGGTGGTGAAAAAAGAAAAGGGTTTGGATGCAGACAGGTTAGAAACTGTTATTGGGATCACAATTTCCTATAATTGTAAGAATTTCCTATAGTTGAAGTGTTCAGGAAATCTTGGCCAATGATACCCCACTACAAGCTTGATAGAAAATAAAATGGCAGCAAAAAGCACATGGAAGAACATGTGGGTTTTCCTCTGTTTCTTTGCAATGTAGTAGTTTACAGAAGTTTTGTTTTCTTTTTTCAAAAAACAATGAATAAACTTGTAACAATAAAACATAGAGTCAAGGAAAACCCTGTTTCCTTTGGATTAATTTCTGTCTTTACATTCATGCCCAACCTCCTGGGAGGGAGATCAAAACTTCAAGGGTAGCAATGCCCTCTTTTGAGAGGCCACTGAGGAGACGACCATACATACACTATGAATCTACAGTAAGTCTTGGTTTCTGCTTTTGTTTTTGTTTTTCTTTTGGATCTTATCTATACCTTGAAATGTTTAATCTATCAAAAGTATTCAGCCAAGATATATTTTCTGAAGCTTACTATGGCAAAATTCTGAGTCAAGGTCACAGAAGAGATAATGTCATAAATGAGAGTAGAATAAAGTTACAAATATTAACAATATAGGAAGATTGACACAAACTTTAGGGGATGAAGCCAAAAGAGGGTGTTTAAAAGAGGAAATAATGAGACAACATTATTTTTAAAAGGCCACTTCTGCTTGAAATCTTAGTGGAACTTACCCCGCCAGAGATATGGTGAGGGAAAGGTGAAGGAAATAGCAGGCGCAGAAGCACAGACTTGGTGAAGAATGAAATTCTTGCAGTGAGAGAACAGAAAAAAAGTCGCTTGGGCTGGACAAGCCCAAAGATAAGCCTGGAAGAGAAAAGAGCCTGAAGCTTGGAACACTTTGAATGCCAAGCTCTACCATATAGGTATTATGTGGTAGACTACACCCTGAGGGGTGTCCCACCATTCAGGGAATCTGAGCACAGTCTGTCCAGTCTGTTCTGTAATTCAAGAAGGTCATTGATCATCAATGCGTAGGTTAAATTTGTGGGTACAGTTTAACAGGAAGTTAGGGGATAATGGAGGCATGAATGAAGATGGTAACATGAAATGAAATGGAAGTTAAACTGAGGATTTGGTGTTAAGGGGCTAGAAAATGCAGAACTTCCCAGATAATTGGGTGATGTGGTTGGAGGGTGGTAGTTAAGGAGGAAGGAAGGGCCAGGGGCAACTGAGGTTTCAAACCTTGGGAACTGGGTGCCATTAAAAAAAATCAGACCACAGAGAAAAGGAACTGATGGGAAACTCTGTGGAGTATCTCAGCATGTCAAATGCTTTTCATGCAGCATTTTATCCCATAGTCACAATTTTTATTAGAAACTATATTATTTCCACTTTATTCCTGAGGAAACTAGGACTCCAGTAATAACTAATTTGCCCAAAGTCACATAGACAATATATGAAAGAGTGAGGGTTTGAAGTCAATTCTGTCTGGCTCCAAAGTTTATACTCTATTCCAGAGATTTTCCATCTGTGCTCTAAAGAATTCTAGAAATCCTCGGAGGCTCCTTGGGATCTCCTGAAGGAGCATGAAGGAGCATGAAGCCTTCTTGGCTTTCACCTAGCTTAAGATTTCCTTTAGCAAAAGAGTTTTCCTACTAGCAAAACCAGCATGTCCTGTTTCATCTCAAAAGAAGAGAAGGGCTTGTTTTTGGACACACTGGATTTAAGAAGCGAACGGGACAGGTGAAGTTGTCCAAATGTTAAATATGAAGAACTGAGCTTAGAAATGAAGATACAGATTAAGGAGAGTGTGTATGGAGTGAATCAGTGCAATGGGTTCCCTTGTTCCATGCTGGTATTAGCAATACCAGCTTTCTAGTATAAGTAATCACATTCTTACATTTCTAATATTAGTAATCACATCCAACTGTCATGTGCGAAAGTGGCTAGAGGTTCCTAGTTTCTCTGTGATGCTGGATGCTGCTCTCTTGAGGTATGCTCTACATAGCTCTGCTCCCACCAGTTGGGTATCCAATTTATCAAGAGCACTTGGATTTATTCCCAAACCATTTTTTGCCAGTTGCATCTGTTTTTTTTTATCGTTCATAATTTTATTAAACAATATGTAAACCAATGCAATATGAATGCAAAAGGAACTGAAGTTTTTACTTAAAAAACTGGTTGAATTATTTGGATAGAATAGACAAGTTTCTTTGCCTTCAAATGAAATGGAAATGAGATTATTGTTCAATATTGCAGAAAACCATAAAAATCTAGACAGATCCTGGGCTCAGATGGATTTTCCAATGTCTTTAAATTCTTACATCACCAAGACTGGAAGTTGTAGATGATGTATTATTATTATTATTATTATTATTATTATTATTACTATAGCTTATACTATAAGAATGTTGAGTTGGCCTTCAAGCATCAGACCTTGGCCCTACATTAAAAGAGTGAGGAAATTAAGGTATATTTGTAATTTTAAGTGAAAATAGAATGTTACATGTGTTTGTATGTATCACTTTTATGATGCCTATTTAAAAGACTTCTTTATTAACCTACAACTACTAGTTCTGAGCAAGTAGAATAAGAATGTGTCTACCATGTATTTCTAGCCCCTGAACAGAAAGGGGATTTTTACCACTTGAGCACAGGTCAATCACTTGACTCTTCTGATCCTTAGGTCAAACCAACTAGAAAATTTGGCAAGGAACAAAGAAATTGTTGCACTGGGCTGAAACGTCCTACAACCCACCAATATGAGAGAGGGCAGGAGTGAGATTTTAGATTTTAAATGACTTAATTATGATTTCCACTTGGAAAATTATGTGGAAAGACTTTCTTCTCATTTCAAATATATGTAAGCTCACTTATTACTAATAGGCACAATTCTGCCAGTCTCCATAGTGACATAAAATAGGATTCCAGGCTGGGCTAGCAGGGAATGGACTGCTGCGAAGACATTTTTAACTGTGTATGCAAGGTCAGATTTTACTTTGCTGCCCTGGAGAAATACGAGGAGCTGCAGCAAACAGAAGGAGAGGCCACGCCGCTCCCCAGCAGCTGCTGCATCGTGACCCGGAAGCCCTGAGCGCTCAGCACCAGCCACGAGGCCTGTGTCTCTAATTGGCACTGCAGCCAGTTAAGTCTCCTCCCTTTGTGTGCCCTAGGCTGCCAGAGCTAGAGAGAGAGAGAGAGAGAGACGAGAGAGAGGGAGAGAGAGAGAGCAAATAATGTGTGTGTGGTGTGTGATCACCTGCTTCCCTTCTCTTGTTGCCATGGGTTACGGAGCCCAGAGCTGGAGAGTGGGGCCAAGCACTTGGGGTGGAAATAACTGCGTCAGCCTCTGAAAAAAAGAAACTAGAAATAGGGAGCAGGGAAACAATGAGCAAAAGAACAAAAATCAACATCCCAAGGCAGCCTGACTGTCAGCAAGGAAGCCAGGCACCCGAAACGAAAGCAGTCCTTCATAAATCTAGATCCCACAGGACACATTGGTCCAAACACTGAGGAAGAGAACAGAACAAATGCAAACGTCTACAGCAATACTATGCCTCCACCGCCTTGGGCCTTAGGTACGGGTCTAGGACCCACCTTGGAGAGAAAGTCTGTTAAGAGTTAAGGCAACAGCTGTCAGGGAGCCCATGCTCTGCACAGCATTATGGAGTACGAGGCACCGAGTGGAGAGACACACGAACCGGAAGGAGGCTATGACCTTGGGGAGGCCACTATTTAATTAGGCATCTTAAGTCTGTACGTCAGGCTTCTTGTGAACCCTACACCCAAATACTCATTCTTCTTATGTGATGGCCCATCAAGGAAAAGAATGTGTTTTCCCCTCTTTCCTATGGCTTCTGAATATTTTATATGAAATGTCATAACTTTTATTAGAGGGGCTTTTCAACGAAGTCCAATCTCCTAAATTTACAGCTGAAAAAAAACAGGTTCAGAGAGGTTAGGTGCCTTGATCAAGAAAACTCAGCCTGTTTGGGGCTTTTTTTGTTTGTTTTTTTGTTTGTTTGTTTGCTTGCTTGCTTGCTTTTTGCAGAGGGAGAAAATGGGGAGGGGACTGTTAAATGATGCAGATAATGTTTACTTATATCGGTCTCAGACTGGATGGCCAGGAGGTAAGAATCCTACATCTCTTCAGACTGAACTATCAAGAAAAGAGATAACTAAGATCCCTGCTTTTCTGATAGGGCCACCCATTGTCTTTGGATGTGAGGACAAGAGCTGCTTCCCACCAACATCTGGGTCCAAGCCTCAGGCATGGCAGGACATTTGCATGATCATTAGGACAGACATGGTAGTGAAGGTGTGATCTACAAGCCTTTCTAATTCAGACCATGACACTACTGTGAGCTTTCAAGAGCAATTTCTTCCCTCCTTGACCCTTGCCAGAGGGAAAGAGAACCCTCAGGTTATTGCAGTGCCTATTGACTTTGGCCATCCTTTCCTTCCTCAGGTTTGTGGCGAGCCTGTGTTCTTCCCTGGTTACCATCAGCTATCGGCCGGAAACTGATTCCATGAGAGGTTGTAGCTAATCTGTGTGCTGGAAGGGAACTAGTTTCTTGATGCCACATTGCTGACTAGCCATTTGCCAGTTCTCTTTCCAGCTCTATCTCTCACTTGCTAAATACAGGGAGGCAGCCACTCTCTTTTTGGCTTTCAGTGTGTCTTGAAATTTAAGCTCTCACGTTAAAACATGTGGAGACCTGTGTCACTTGTATGCTTCTGGCAGTCACTGTAAAAACGTACCATCTACCTGATGCCAGTGGAGTAGAGATAACTGTGGCTGCTTGACTCCATGACCCTCCCCGAGAAGGCTAACTTCAGAGAGGGATGAACATGACCCTTCACAGAAGTGTGACAAGTTTGTCCAGCTCTTTTGTCTCCCCTGAGCTCTGTGGGGGCAGTGTGGGCAGGACACAAGGAGGAGAGTATAGCCCAGGTTTCTCAAAGGGCAAATAAACTATGTCACAGCATCTGTGAAAGTTTATCAGGAAGCACTAGAGAGCTCTGATGCTGGGAACACATAGGGAGCTGAAGGCTACGCCTTGGAATGCAGACTGTCCCAGGATAAACCACAGGAAACAGGTGTGCCCAGGTTCATATCCCATTTGAAGTACCACAGCTATTCGAAAGGAATAGAAGGGAGTTAAACTTCTCTCTGCTAAACAAATTAATCCAGATCCTAAATCCTGCTTATTGTTAATGGCCAAATATCCTTGAGATGGATTCCTCGGCAAGTCTTTTGATCTCACTGGCCCTCTGGGGGCTGCAGATTTCTCTCACTAATCGAAGTCCATAGATCTTTCTCCTTCAGGGGTTTATCTATACTCCGTGAGTTTTTCAAAATCCTTATACCATGTCCTTCTTTATTTCCCTGTACTCTCTTTCTCTCTTCCTCTGTCCAAATCACTCTTTTATTTACTTTTCACTTTTGATCTCCACACAGAAATAACCTCTCTGTGTTCTGGGATTCAGCAACACACCAACAAAAAATGTTTACAGAGCCCCTACGGAGTGCCACCCCAGGGCCAGGGCTGGGGTACAGCTGCAAACAGCAGATGTGCTCTGTCCCCACCACACTTGTCGAAGGAGTCAGAGAAGTCAGAGGTGAGAAGTTTCTGTTGAGAAGAGGGAGAGCTGGGGATGGAGACAGGGAAAAGCAGGTACAAAGGTCCCAAGTCAAGAAAGAACGCAGCATGTCGAGAGAAACTGAGAGGAGCCCAGTAAAGCCAGAGCGTAGACAACGGAGGAGGGATGGTGAGAGATGATGGGAGAGGAGCCTGGCAGAGACCAGGTCATGGAAACCTTAAGACCTTCTAAACCACATCAAAGAATTAGACTTTATCCTGTGGCAAATGGGAGGCATTGAATGTCATAAGTAGGGGGTGGTGTGATCAGATTTAAACTGTAGAAAGATGGGTACAAGACTGGAGGGCACATGGGAGTGTCAGTGGGGAGACCACTTAAGAGACAGTGAGTGGCGGTAATAATTACAATGTGAACAAGAGTAGTGGCAGTGAGGATGAAAAATCTGAACAGAGTAGAGACTTATTTAGAAGTGGAAATGCCATCTGATAGCTGTGTGGGCTGGTGTATGAGAAAAGCATGGGCTGCTCTGAGAGGAATCATTAATTATGGAACAGGAATACAACAGTGACCTCCGACGTCAATCATGGTGTCTGCCCAATCACAGCCCCTGCTGAAGGGACAGGTCTACAGAAGCCTGTGTTAAACAGGGTAACCCTACCCCCACCTGGTCTCAGCTGATAAGACCAGGGGTAAGCACCTGACCCAAGGGCAGGCCATCCATAGGCTGGCCAGCATCCAGCGATGTGGTCTGGCCCATCACTGTAGTCCGGGCCAATTAAATTTGCTCTCTTGAGAATATAAACCATGAAAATGCCAAGAGAATGAGTCAGTTAGTAATAAGAGCTGAAGTTTTTAAAAGGATGAAGCAAGGGGGAACATGTGCAAGCTGAAGTTATAGGGAAGAGGAAGTAATGACTAAGCAATAGTCAGTCCACAGAGAGGATAGGATGGAACAGATGTCAAAAATAAGCAGATAAACCAATAGAGGGCATCCTTGTGGCTCCTGAGAGCAACAGAGAGCATAGGTGTTTTCCAGAACTATCTCTAGCCCTGAGCATTTTCTATTTCAAATGCTGTTCCACAAGCATCCTTGCAATAAATGCCTCTGTAATTTGAGTCTCTGTTCATGGCAACAAAAAAAGCATTCCCCAAACACTCACCTAATATTTTGCCCAGTGTCACAGGCTTGTCTCTGCCCATCTTGCTGTGTGTCTCCAGGGTGGTCCGGAGATGCTTGCCTGCCCTAGATTCCTTGGGAGGAAGGAATTCTGCCATTCCTGATGACTTTACAAAAGTGGCCTTTGGCTGCACTCAGTAGGTACATCGAAATCAGAAAGAATGTAAAGCTTCGTTCCAGAGATTCTGCTCTATGGCAAAATTTTAAACCCATGACGTGTTTCAGTGGGTTGAAAATGTCTTTGAACGTGTGCTCCCATATCCAGAGCTATGATTAATTACTGGTGGTCGCTGCTGGTTATGCCTGCAGCTCTCAGCAAGAAAATGAGTAACAAGTATTTGAGCTTTTACATTCTCTCTCTGACAAAGAGCCTCTTTAAAGGAAAGAAAAAAAGAAAAGAAAAGAAAAGAAAAGAAAAGAAAAGAAAAGAAAAGAAAAAGAAAAAGAAAAGCTGGATGTAATCTGTAATAAGGTTCCTATATTTTCTGGGCAGCCTGGGCCCGCCAGCATCTGTCCTAAGATGAGCTATGATGGAAGCAGGTGAGATGTGCTGCTTTTATCCCGCACACGAAGTTATCCTCATCATGCTCCGTGCACATTTCTGAATTAGTTCCAGCTAGTTAGTGTCACTGCAAGACAATTTAGACTGCCATTGTTTGAGTATTCAACATACTCTTCGATGATGGATTCCCAGAAAAGGCGAAATCCATTACTTACACACAGTAGGAAAATAAACCTTCTCTCCAGTCTATGACATGAAGATCGAGAAAGCTTTTCATTTTAGACAGTTGGAAATTGCATTCAAGTGGCTTTGTCAACTTTTTTACTCAATGTCTTTGAAAAAACAAATTTAGCAATCTGGCTTCTTTATTCAGTAGGGGTGAGGTGTAACTAAGGATATTAGCTATCAATGAATGGTTCATGGTCTGTTAGCTAGCACTGGCTTGTAATAAAGTGCCACTAACTGACAGCTGTGCCTTGAGGTAGCCTCACAGTAAAACAACAATAAAAACCTTCCAGAGTTGAAATGTACAGGTAGGGGAAGTTTGGTTCAAAGGGCATTTCTCTCCAGCTAGAAGAAAAACACCTAGTGGATTGAAGATGTTCAGGGTATAGTTACAATAGTTTTCAAGTCAATATAACAGGTTGGTAATGTTCTCAGAACTACCTTTCAACAGATGCCCAAACATTCTTAGCATGGGGCCAGAGAGGATATGAATGGTGTCCAGTGGACTGTGGGTCAGGAGGCGAAGAGACTTCTGCTTTACAGAAAGGGCTTTGCAGGACACCACTTCAGTGGCCAGGAAGACTTTGGGTGGTGGCCAATGTAACTGGATTGGAGCAAAAAACTATAGAAGAGTATTTCCCAAAGTGGGTTCCTAGGAATAGATCAGGTATAACATATGAAAAGGAGTCCAAGATCAGATTAGTTGGAAAAAATGGGGCTTAAGTAAAGCTACACAGGTTGTAGGACTTCTTGAAGCTTTTAATAAGCTAATTAATCTGTGTAAAAGAGTATAGCTTGTGGTCTTCTCAATTTCTTTTTAGCAGGGGGACCATGGGAACCTTTTGATGGAGCACCTCATCTCACTGGGCTAGTATGCTGTGAAAAGTCTTTGGGAGAGATTCTGGTACTCACTCTCTGTCCTCTTCCTGACTCTCCAAAAGACCCTATCATGTTGTCTCTTATAACCAACTTAGTTCTGATCTTTTCATCAGGCTCTTCCTTGTACCTGCTCCATCCTGTTTTCAGCCTTACTCTTTGACATTGAAGATCCTGTCAGTTGTCCCAGGGACAACACTGACTCTCATCCTGACTGGGTCCTCCTAGATTACAATCCTGGGTGCACTCCTCATGCTTGAACAACCCTCTCTCCTGTGCTCCCCAAAACAGGATTTCAGAGCCATGACTCATTCCATGAGGCCCTGCTCAGCCCCCTTTGGTCCCTTCAGCAGGCAAACTTGCACTGATTATCCAGTGGCTGCACTAAAAGGCTGTCTTCCCCCCCCCCCCCCCCACCTCCAGGCTCCTGATGGAGACATGTCCTGTGCAACCTCCATCCTTGATGGGGCTCTGAGGTGCCCTGAGGAGCTTACAGACTCCAGGAGGCCTGGAGGAAAAGAAGCAGAACTAACGTTCCCTATCCCCTGTACATTCCCTTCCAAAATCTGTCACTTTCTCCCTCTAATTAGAGTTCCTACCTGCCTTGCATAAACAGCTGGACTGGGGCAAAACCTTGAGGAAGCGATGCTGTTCTTCCAGCCACCACTGTTTCTTATGTCCCATCCCCCAGCCTCCCCCTTTGGAGCCTCTTCCCTCCCACCCACATCTAGCCTTTTTTCTCTGTACAACCTCCTCTTATTTGATATCAGTCATTTACACATAAGTATAATTTTAAGTCAGTTTTTATCCTCTCTGGGGACATTTAAAAAATATTAGGTAACTAGGAATGGAATGAGTGGCCTCAGGAAGTAGGTTAGGGAGCTCTATTCCCTGCATGCTAAAAACCACAAGATTGCCTTTACAGAATGCTAGTCCTGGCTATGACATTAAGTAGGAGAGCAAATTCAGGGGACTAAATAATTCTGCACCACTGGCTAGGCTCCCAGGTGGTAAAGGTGGATAAGCAGATCTCATATTTCGAAAAAGTTATACCTGGAGCTAACCATTCAGTACTGTGATTACAGCTCTTACCAGCTGAAACTTCATGCCATTTTTTATATTTTTATGTCTTGTACTGCACAATGGCATTATTATTTGACTGTGCAATAAGGAAAAGAAGATGAGAGAGTGACCCAGAGTTCTAATAATGCATTTTCCCTCTTAACATCAATGGGTTGGTCATCATTCAGAGCCAGGAACCCAACATCTACTGAAATTGAGGGGAGGTGACTGATGGAAACAACAGAAGGCACCACAGGCCACTGCCTGACTGGACAGAGATCCACAGGCCATGTATTGAGAACGGTGGATATGTGCAAACAAGCAAGCAAGCTGGCTAGCTAAGAGAAAACAAATTGCTGGAGGAGCGAGTATTTAATTTCCCCCGTATTACAAAAACACCCCTATGCTAACTAAGTTACAAGCCTTTTTTGGATTCCTTGGTCTCTGGTATCCATTGGAGCTCCCCCACAAGAGAAACTCATTTTAGCAGCCTCGCTTGGCCAACCAGCTTTGGCAGGGAATGAAAAAGAACACTTAGATTTAGTACCAGCTCCTTTCTGAGTAGGGACTGTCTGAGTTCTAGGGACTTTCTCAGTATGAGGCTTTCTTTGTACAGAAATTGGTATTTCTTGCAACAGTTGCATATAAGGTGACTGGGATCCATCAGCCATCTTTGCCTTTCAGACCCCTGTGCATGTCTTCCTCACAGAGGCCTGCCCAAGCTGCTCCATGTCTGTTTACCCTCCATAAATACCCTCATCCCCATCCTCCTCCAACACTTGATTCTTTCAGTATTAGCTTCTAATGAATTAAATACTCTGCTCTTTTACTTTGTCTACTTCTCTCTCCTCAACTCATTCCCTATAATGTAGGAGAAGGCAGAGATTTTTTACAGGTTTTGTTTGTTCTTTGCTTTTTCCCCAGTGCCTAGAATAGTGTCTGGCACATAGGATATGCTCAACAAAAATATATTGACTGAGCAACTGACTAAATTAATTAAAAATGCTAATGCTCTGGAAATGAATATTCTCCTCCCTCAAAATAGGAAGCCTGTTGTTCTACCTTTACCCACTTCAATTTCATGCATGTTTTTGAAATGTATCATGTCCCAAAGCAGGGTACGGCCAGTACTAATAAAGTAAGTGCTAAATTTTGGTGGATAGGAACAAATATTTCAAAGTCTATCAAAGGCTGTTTTTCTGTTGCATATGTAATATATTATACATCTGAGTTATGTTTTCCTTATAGATAGTATTGGGGTAGTATGCTACTTGCCCTCAGCTACAAAGTGTTTCCCTATATTCTCAGCTTTATCTAGTAAGCTTCCTGAAAGATTGCTTTAAAAACTTGGTATATAGACAGAAAACTGAGAAGGAGAAATGAGACTCACACAAGTCAGGAGAATTACTGGAAGATCATGCAGCTGGAAAGAGACATATTTAAATTAGGAATTCAGCATCACAATCCCCTCACTAGTAAGGTTTCCGTTTGCCACAAATGTGTTAGAATAGTGCTATGCATTTGCACATTGCTTATTAGTAAATAAATTTCATTAAATTTCCAATGTTCAAAGTTAAGTAAAGACTGAGTCAAGACCCTAAAGGATTTACAAGGATTTACAAGAATCCACAGCTTCTAAAGCATTCCATTTGAGATGGAAGTCTATTTTAAGCCACACAGAACATTTCTAATTAACTTTTATCATCTACCCAATAATTAGAAGCCTGTACCATCAAGAAACCCTTTTACCATTTACTTTATAAAGATAGCATTGAAAGGGACCTTGGTCATTGTCCATTCGGGCTCCTATTACAAAAATACCAGACTGAGTGGCTTAAATAGCAAATATTTATTTCTCACAGTCCTGGAGGCTAGAAAGTCCAAGATCAAGGTGTTGGCAGATTCAGTGCCTGGTGAGGGTCTGCTTCCTCGTTCATAGGGGGCTATCTTCTCATTGTCGTCACAAGGTGTAAGGAGTGAGGGAGAGCTCCTGGAGTGTCTTTCATAAGAGCACTGATCCCATTCATGAGGGCTCTACCCTTGTGACCTCATCACCTCCCAAAGGCCCAACTCCAAATACTATCACACAAGGGATTAAGTTTCAACATATGAATCTGGGGGGACACAAACATTCAATCCATATTAGCCATAATCTGCAGAATCCCCGCATTTTTACTTGAGAACTCTACGACTCTTGAAGTTTGCAAACCTCTAACTCCCCATCCAGTGATCCTCTGGGTCCCCTCTTCTTCCAGATAGCCTACTTGGACATATGAAGACAATCATTAAGTTACCTTTCAGCTTTTCTTACTCCAAAGTAGCTAATTCAAACCATGTTGGTGTCCATGATGTTCTATTTCCCAGCATGTTATGACTCTACAGATACTCAAGCATTTGAAAATGTAAAATGTCAAAAACATAACCAGGAAGGAGTAATTGAAAAGACTGAACCCAGTTTCCCTTCCATTCCTGTCAAAAGTGACTCTATGCCAAGCCATTCAGGAGAAACCAGCCTTGTCTTTGGTTCTGTCAAGAGCTGAAGCTGGCCTTGGCAATAGGAGGATCTCAGAAGGCCAACCTGGGGAACTGAGAACTGGCCTTGAGCAATGTACTTTGTCAACACCTGTAATCCCTTCACCACCTAGCTCAGTACCCATATTTATTGAATTGAGTCTGTATCAAATTTAAAACTGAGCTTGGAGCAAACTTTATCTGGTGTGTTAGGGGACAAAAGATCAGAGAAGCATCATTTTTCTTGATTTAATTATACCCTTGCTGTCCTTTTAAATGAATGCAGTTGCGCGCGCGCGCACGCACACACACACACACACACACACACAAAAGGTAAAGAATCTTTACCTCTTAAGATCACTGCAAAAACTAAATGACATAATTTATATAAAGCAATTAAAACAACACAGGCCATAGAGCTTAATAAATGTGGGTGATAACAATAATGATATACAAATACCTTCTTCCTGCCATCGACAAGGTCTGGGCTCAATCATTTATTTTAATATTATGAAGGTGTAACATGAGATATCTTTGTGGTGATAGAGCAGTTCTATATCTTGTGGTGGTTCATGCATCTACACACGGGATAAAATTGCATAGAATTACACACATACACAACTGAGTGCCAGTAAAACAGATGAAATCTGAATAAATTAAATTGATTGTACCAATGTCATTTTCCTGGTTTTGACATTGTACTATAGCTATGTAAGATGTTACCACTAGGGAAAGCTGGGGGGAAGTTACAGAGGACCTCTCAGCACTATTTTTGCAGGTGCCTCGGCATCTATTATTATAAAATGAAATAAGTTATCTTAAAATATTTTGAAATAATTAGAAATTATTTTAAATTATTTAAAAATAAAAAGTTTGTAAAAAAAGATTCATGGTTTTCCCATACTTTTATAAACTCTGAAAGATTTCATTAATAATATAGATGTTTTTATGTTTCCTCACTTATTAAAAAAAGGTTAAGGGAAAAACTCTCATCTCTTCCTGGAAATTACTATCATTTAAATGGAAACCATTTTTTGCCAGTAAATGTGGTTCCATGAGTTTGAGATAGATTTATGCAAATAACTGATTTATAATACCACTCACTTAAAAATACTTTATCTTTAAGTATACATTATAGGTGTTGAAATTTAAAATATTTCTAACAGCTGCCAACTATTAAAGTTATAATAAAATCAAGTGGTCATTACCTAAGGCAGGGGTGGGGGTGGGGGAAGAAACAAGCACAAGTCTATAGGAACTTCATAAACACAAGTGATAAAAAGATCTAATGTTCTTAAGGAAAATTATGCACTTGCCCATCCCCAAGTAATATATTTTAGCCATGCATTATAAGAAACCTATCTTTCTGTGCAGTCACAGAAAAACATAAAGCTCAGTCCATTTGCTTCCAAAGGAAATTCTATTTTTTGTAAAAAGCGGCTCAACTCAGAATGAAGGGACTGACTTATATTTGACCACTAGGTGTCACTGTTGGTGGTGGCCTGGGCTGTAAGGAGGGGGAGGGGAAATTGAAAGCTATCTCTTAGGGGATTTTTTTGGATTGTGAGATTGTTTTTAAACATAAAATGCTCATATTATTGCCATTTTGCTTATCTGTGCTATGAGAGATGAGGTGGAAAGGAAATAGAGAAGTATGAAGATAGAGCTCTTAGAAAATCACGGGCCATCACATCACTTTAGGAGATGGGAAGTGTGTGGCTTAACTATGGAGCTAGAATACCCAACAAAAATTGACTATTAAACACAAGCCCATTTTAATAATTCCCTAGCCACATGGCAGGAAAGCAGAAAAACATCAATTACTTCATGTTCAGAAAAGGAAGCATTCCTCAGTCATGTCTGCCTGGTGCTCAAGAAATTAGATGAATAATTTATATCACAAAGCAGAGTGAGGGTCAGCATGTGTGAAGGGGATTCGAGGAAGAAGCTATTGAGGCACGTCAGAAACATCCACGAGGCCACAAACAAAGCCTGTTGGAAGAGCCTCAGGAAGTTGAATGGGATTTTTTTTCCCTCAGCTATCAGTGAAGTATAATTTAATTCTAGACTTGGCTACAAGAAATGGGAACTTTTTCAAAGCCCATGGAAAATCAAACAATGAAAAAGAGATTTTCCTGGTGTTTTGCTTGGCACAGGACTCCAGCGATAGCAAGATGGGTGGTGCCTGTCTGGTCTCGGGAGGGAGATCGTCCTTTTCTTCAGAACAGCCCGGGCCTGCTGCCAGGCCTCAAGGTCAGGGGCCTGTTCCTAGGGACCCAGTGGCATACCCAGGATCTACAGGCTTGCTGGGCTCATTGGCAGAAACCCACAAAGGAAGCTGCTATGTGCCAGTGCTATTTCAGGCAAGCGTCTCTAGCTGGAGCTGTTATTCTTTCACTTTCCTAAGAGGAAAAAAAAGTTTAAGAAAACCAGGAGTTGGGATAGAAGTGAAGTTGGAGAATAGAGCCCAAATGAAGGGTAGAAATCCCTAATGAGCATCCAGAGGAGAATTTTTTTTAAATGGAGAGAGAAGTTGACCGCATGGCCCCCGATTTTTCATACTTGAAAATATTTCCTTACTCATTTATGTTATAAGCTAATGCATGAAGTGATCATTTCTGTCCTTTGCTTTAGACATTTCTCAGGGCAGTATTGGCGGTTTATTCTTAACCACACTTAACTGGAGGCAAGTTAGTGAGATAATCATTTAATAAATGAAGAAAAGAGGAAAATAAGCAGCTAACATTGAGTGCTAACTGTATGCTAGGTGTTACTCTCAGTGCTTTCCAAGTATTAACTCATTTAATCATCCAACAACCCTATGAAGAAAGTACTATTATTATTCCCATGATACATGAAGAAACTAAGGCAGAGAGAGGTCAAATAGCTTCCCCGAGGTCACAGAGCCTCTAAGTGGCGGTCTGCCTCCATGGTCACTCATCCAGGCAGTCATAAGACTGGAGCTTGAGTTCTGACCCTGATCACCCAGTCTCTCCTTATTGGACTACTTTTTGCCATCTTATGACTTGTGAAATGTCTTCCTCAAAGTCAGAGACCCACAAAATGTTTGCCCAGAGGGATTTCTCACTGGCTACATTCCGGCAAAATACTGTGGCGAAGGATGAAAGGCATACTAGAGTGGGAGGTGCTGGGAGGTGCTGGCCCTTGACCATCATGCCTCTCTCTTGGCTGACACTTTAAACACTACCTCAGGTAAGTCCTCATGACGTATCTCTGTCACTTACGGTCTCATTTCCACATAACGCCTAGCTCTATGAGACTATATATCGACCTCTCATTGTGATCTACTTGAAAGTGACTTCCAGAAAGTCTACGTAACAGTACTTGGTATGAAAACACATCTTTTCCAAGAGGTTTTAAATGCCTACTCTCCACCACACACATATATACTAAGCTTTTGCCAAAATAAGTTTAAACCAGTTGTGTAATTGTACACAAAATAGCTGAAGCTTCACAAAATGCTTGTGGGCACTGAGCAGGGGTGGGAGTGGGGTGGGGGAGAGACAAAGAAAACACGTGTGCTCCCTAATAACTCTGGGAGCTGCGCTGATTCTAATGGATAGTTTCTAGTCCAGCAACAGTATTGCAATTTGTCATTAATGGATGTGGGGAGGCCAGTTTCCTTAGTTGGAATGAAGCCACTATTAGTAGATAACCCCCTCCCCCTCCAAAAAAAAAAAAAAAAGAGGAGAAGCAATCCCAGGAAACAAACCCAGAGGAATCATTGGCTCTGTAAAGTAAAAACGAGTATCAGAGCACAAAATGTTTTGTGGATGTTCTCATTGTATTAATTTTAGGACAGACACTAAGCATGAACAATGGAATCATCCAACAGATTTCTCATTCCTTTTGTACTTTTAGTGGGCCAGCTTTATTTCATGATATGTCTAGGAAGCCAATTATGCAACTAAGGGAAGTTTAGAATTAAACTGCCTTCAATTCAAGTGACCAAAGAAACTTAACTTTCAAAATCCCCTCTCAAATCTGATCAATTTGTGGAAAATGTTTTCCTTTTTACTTTGCCACATACATATCTAGATACCCTTCCACATTATGGGAAACTACCATAGAAAAGGAAAAACTAAAGAAATAAACACAAAATGTTTATTAAGATGATTGCACTTAAATACAAAGTTCCAAAATATAAATTCTTCCATATTCATGAAACATAACACAATAAGCAACCGTTAATTTATCAGAAGTAATTTTTCACTAGTTGCGAAATGTTTCACTAGAATATGCAATATACTATATCGTATATTCATATTTTCAACAAACATTTTTGGGTTCTGCTAGGGACTGGATAGTATCCCCTCAAAATGTATACATTGAAGATCTTACCCCCCAACATGACTGCATTTGAGAATAGGGCTTTTAGGAGGTCATTAAAGTTAAATGAGGTCAGAAGAGGGTCCTAATATGATAATATTGGTGGCCTTAAAAGAGATACTCCTCTTTCTCACTCTCCATGAGCCTGTGTTGAGGAAAGGCCATGTGAGGACACAGCAAGAAGGTGGCCTTTTGCAAGCTAGGAAGAAGTCTCATCAGCTGCCAGACCTTGGTCTAGGACTTCCAGCCTTGAGAAAGAGAAATACCTGTTGTTTAAGTCACCCAGTCTATGGTAATTTATTATGGGAACTTGAGCTGACTAATATGGGCTCCTACTTTGTGCCAAAGATATTACTCCTTGCTGCTGTACAATGTTGTTCAGCTGAGATATGGTCTTTGCCCTCTTGAAGCTTATGGTCTTGTTGGGGTGACAGACATTAAACAGTTAATCATAAAAATAAGAGTATAGCTATTATTTGTAACAGTGAAATACAACAGTTAAGAGGGTAATTTGAAAAACTGAGAGGAATTCAATTTAGTTTGGGAGGTTAAGGAAATGACACTTAATCTAAGTCTTAGAAATGAGTAAAAAGTTAACCAGATGAGGACAAGGATAGAAAGTTCTGGACAGAGGAAACAGTAGTATGTGCAAAGGCCCTGAGGCAGGAAAGAGGATGTTGATTTTAAAATAACTGAAAGAAGTGAGTGGAATTACAGAATGATAAGCAAAGAAAAAGGACACAATATAATTCGTATTTATAAAATATCACTGGAGCTTCTGTACAGATAATAAATGGGGTGGGGGAGGGTGACAGTTGATGCAAAAAGACCAGCATGGAGACAGGGGACAGGAAGACAGTGGCTTCAGCTAGGGTGGTGTCTGTGAAAATAGGTTAGAAGTAAACAGATTCCACGAGTCCTTTGTAGGTGGAAACAAAAGGACTCGGTGATACACTAAAGGTGGAGGGAAGTGGTTAGAAAGCAGAAGTTATTAAGGATGACTCTCTGGCTTTCAGTGTGAATAACTCATGCCCAGATATGGCATTTACAAAATGGGGAAGGCTAGCAAAGGAACAGAATTGGGAGGTGAGAGCCACTGTCTAGAACTGCTGTTGTACTTGCTTCTGTGAGACTGATCTTGAGACTGACCATGAGACTATTCTCTGAGGTGAGATTTCAGACATATCATGCATACCATATTCAGTAGGTGATGAAGATAAATGACAAAAACCACGAAGACCAGCACAGTTCCAGTCAGACTTCTTGGACGTAGGTTACTACTGCAGGCTTGGATTAGGATCCTCTTGGTAATCTACTTCCAGGGTAAGTATCCATTGCTGGGCAACTATCAGGGGAATATCAGGAAAGAACAGCTCACAAACTTGTCCAAACTTCACCACCACACTGAAGGGCAGGGTCACAGATGAGGTGAGGGAATCCTTTAATCTGAGCCAATACATCACTCAAGAAACCTGGAAGAGGTAGCAGTTTTCTCTGGATCCCTGGGCATAAGGGGCTTGTAGAGGGGAATTAGGCTTCACTTGTTTCTCCCACCATAGACTTGGTGCCACCACCACTATGGTCTGGTAGACATAGGATGAGGAATGCTTTTGCCAAAAGCCTTGAGGATGTGAGACCCCTCCTTGCTCTTCCAAATAGACTACTATTAAATAATAACGTGCAAATTTGAGGAACATGTTGACTATTATACTACCCTCACAGGTAGGGATCTATAGCTATTTCAACAGAGACCATTGGTTTCATTCTAACTTCCATTCTTTCCTCCCTCCATAGCACTGGGACTGCAGTTCTTAACGTGGGTTGCTAGAAGCTGGGATTAGCCTTGTGGTGATGGAGATGAAGCAGTGTGGTGGGCTGGAGAGCTGCCTAAGAGGTAAAACCAGCAGGAGTTGGTGGTCAATGAATATGGAGACTGAGAGAGACACTCTAGGAGACCAAGACAATGCCCAGGCGTCCCATTTGCAAGAGAGCAAATAATGATGCTGTTTCCAGACACACAGAGAGAAGACCAGGTTTGGGATTAGAAGTCATGAGATCCACTTTGGATATGCTTATACTCATGAAGAGATCTGAAAGAGGCAGCTGAATACACAAGCCTGGAGTTGAAATGAGGGCTCTGGACTGGAAATATAAACTTGTGCACACCAATATTTCCTGATTAAGTAGTAAGGGATGAACCTCCAAGAGAGACTAAATACAAAGAGTAAAAAATAGAGGAGAAAACTAGGAGAGTGTGGTGTCATAAAAGCCATGGGCAGAGAGTATTTCACGCAGGAAGGACTGTCGATGGCATAAAGTGCTTCTGAGAGCTTAAAAGGAAGACTAAAACATATCCCTTGAATTTAGCCACATGGAGGCCACTGGTGACTCTGAGGAGAATTGTTTCCAATGACGAGGGAAGCCAAATTAAACCAAGTTGGACAGCAACCAGCATGTGTAAAATGGAGCCAGCAAGTATAGGCAACACCTCATTTCCCTTGCCAACTACCCCTCCTCAGTCGCCATTACTCATTAGCAGTGGTCAGAAGCTCCCCTCAGTATACTCTTCTACATAAACATCACCATCACCATCAAGAGTAACTCTACTCAGGGCACTATTGAAAACTTTGTTTTTCATTGTTTTTTAAAATGATGTTCACTTTGTGGCACCTGGGTGGCTCAGTCGGTTGAGCATCTGACTTCGGCTTAGGTCATGATCTCATGGTTCGTGGGTTTGAGCCCCGTGTCAGGCTCTGTGCTGACAGCTCAGGACCTGGAGTCTGCTTCAGATTCTGTGTCTCCCTCTTTCTCTGCCCCTCCTCTGCTCTCTCTCTCTCTCTCTGTCCCTCTCAAAAGTAAATAAACATTAAAAAATTTTTAAAAAATGATGTTCGCCTGTGATGGAACAAGAGTTTGAATGGTTTTTATGGCAACAAAGACAGATGCGGAGACTGGTCTGTTCACTCTCAATCCCTTTTGTAAGAAGGTTGAACATAGGTTGGGAGTGCAGCCCATGGTCATAGAAGTGACTAAGGCATCTGTTTGGGGTTGATGTCTGGCCCTCTTTGTTCTGTTCCCATCAGCAGTGGAAATCTCCAGGTGTGGGTAGCAAGTGAATAAGGAATCAGATGACAGGATCCCCTACTCGGCAGGCTATCGGACATAGAGGGAGAGGAAAAGCAAATGTATACATTAAGGACAAATCAAGGAAGTGCTCTTTCACCCAAGGTCACTAATACAAATCTATTCCTAAGACAGATAAAAGCTCAGACTTGGGGGGAAAGGACCAATAAAAGACAGGGGTGATTAACTGGGTGAATGGAATGAATCTACCAAGGAGAGGGTTCTGGAGAAATGGTTTTAAAGTGAGAACTCTGTTGTTTGGCACAGATTAGGAAGGATAATTACAGCCAAGGGGAGTAGAATACTTGGAAATGGCTTAGATATTAGAGGGACAGAAACAGAGACTGAGGAGTCAATTCTAGCTTCAGGGTTTGTACAGGTCTGCAACCACTGGTCAGAAATCCCAAAATTGAAAAAGCTCTGAAAACTGAAACTTTTTCCCTAAATTATTTGGCAGTCAATTCTGACTTGACCTGAACACATTTGGCTGCAAAACCTGATCTAACAAAATGTAAAAATATTCACAATTATCTCACTTCAAGGTGAATAGTCATATACTTTATTGCAGAAATATTAATGTGTTTGATTACAGAGTGCTGCCCACACTCCACTGGGGTGTTAGGCATTGTTATACAGATGGCACTGAGTTATCTTCCTGAAATTATGGAAAATTTTGAATTCTGAAACACATCTGGCCCCAAGGATCTGGATAAAACACTGTGCATCTACATGGGGAGGGGTCAAGAGGATTGTATTCCTGACTGTATGAGGATGATTAACACAGAGACCACAGCCTGGGTAAGACATCCACCTTCATGGAGCACATATGGGGTATGCAGGCACAATCGGGGGTTATGGATCAGCCTGGGGCTGAACCTAGCTCTGTATTCTCATAAGAGGCAGGCTTAAGGGGCCCTGATGGTCTCCAGCCAGGAAACCCATATTTTTTGAGGGGCTGCTGCAGGCCAGGCACAACATTACCTCATTTTATTCCTCACATCAACCTCTTGAGAAGAGAAAATAAGAATCACAGAGTCAATGGCACATTTGGGGATCATATCCCAACTGTGTGACTCCAAAGCCCATTCATTGCCCATTACACATGGAAGTCTCTCATTGAATACAAGTCAATAAGCTGAGGGCTAGAAAGGTCAATTATAGCAAATTCCTATGGAATATGTTCTACATGCAGGCACTTCGTTTAATTCTCAAAACAATCAAGCTGGGTTGGTGTGTTTTGATCCCATTTTTCAGAAGGAGAAACTGAGGCTTACTGCGGAGAAGTAACTTGTCCAAGGTCCTACAAACCTAATTAGTGGTGGAGCTGGATTTCAAACTGACATCTATCTGTCCCCAGAGTGGCCCTGCTCCCTGTATGCTATGCTTCCTCCTGAACATAGATTGCTGGTGCCAGTGGCTGGATATTTACACACACACACACACACACACACACACACACACACACACAAATACAAACATACAACTCCTTTTCTTAATAGCCATGTGATTACCCAGAGTTAAGTGCCAATGGCCTTCTGGGATCTCTCTGAAGGGTGAAGTGATAAAGGTCACAGTGATGGCCACAGAAACCTGTTTATTATCAGGAGATTACATTTCCTGTCACTTAAATGAGCCAGAGACCTCCAGACACTCCAGCAAGACTCCCATTACATAGAAGAACAGCTTCAACATCAAAAGAGAGCAAGATATGGGCAAAGGAGGGGGAGGCGTTCTTTTCTTCAGCTGTTGATGGTTGGTCAAGTGAGTCTAATGGCTTATTAATAAGAAGCAATTAATTGTGTAGCCAGCCCAGTAGTTCTAAGAAATGAAATCCCAAATCTGATACATGAAGGGCATCAGGGATTGAATAACTGTTAAAAAGCAGTTTCTGGCACTGCTTTGCATCAATAAAGATGTAAAGAACAAAGGAACAGTGTGCAACTGCACGATCAATATGCACTTGAAATATAAAAGCTGAAAAAGTGAAGAAGTGTGGAACCTGGTAAAATGTTAATATCTTCTTTCCAGAGAGGAAATCAGAATCACAAAGGCACAGAGTTGGAAAGGACTTCAAGAGGTCATCCTGGCCCATAGCTTAAATTCTCCTGGCTGGGGACAGCTAGTCTCTTATTTAAAACAGCCAGAGAATTGCAGTAGACCATATTCCAGAGAAACAGGAGAATGTGCATTTACTTATTGCAGGCACTGGACATCTGGCCCACTGGGAGCAGTAAATCAGAGTCCAAAACGATGAAATACAAAGGATTTCTGAACTCATCAGACCTCCTGTGATGAACAAGACTGACATCTGCCTGCATTCCAACAGAAATCGTGTGAGATCAAAATTTCAGCCAAAAGAAGTCTGGACCCCATAATGAGAATTCTTATAATTCTAAAGCCAGAATTCACAAATTTCAGCCACTGAAGTGAAGGGATGCAGAGGCCACTTGGGGGAATCCCTGGGCCTATGTGGTGGTTATGACAACCTGTGCTACTTGGCAGGAAATAATACCCATATGGAAGGGACGTTCATAGTTTATAGTCATAAGCTAAGAGAATTCTAATGCTCGACTGAAATTAAAACACACATACACCCATACACACATTTGGAGATTCCAGGAATGTGGGAGACATAGCATTTGTATCACAATGCTAATTTACTAGTCAAGCCCAAAATGTGTAAGATTTTTATCTTTAAATGAAGTTGCACTAGCAATGTCTCTGCATCCAAAATGTCCTCAGTTCCTATTAATGAGGCTAAAGGAAGACTCAGTAAAATGTTTGGAATGCTTTGAGATCTCTGAACCCCTTGGGAACACCAGACATAATAATAGAACAGATTTAATGATCTCTATATCGTGCAATGCTTGTTGCCTAGAAACATTCCCCATAGATTAGTAGATTCTGTTTTTGTCCATATTCCTGTATTTCTGAGTCTTTTACATTTGTTCATATAATCAAAGAGAGGATATGTGTAATTTATATCTGTTCAGACGTTGTTTCATTTCTGGGTGCTTTTTAGGGCAGTGCCAAAGAATTCAGGGGACCTAGGGAGTTGTTTCATCAGCTGGCAGAGCATTCTGTGAGGTTAAATACATTTCATCATAAGCATTGCCATAACAATGCTATAGCTGAGGAAATAAAATCAAAGACTCGGGATTGAGGCAAACATTTGTAGCAGTGGTCCTTTTCTTTCAGTCTAAGAGACTCTCTTGGTAAAAACAATCCCTTTTATGGGACCCAAAGCTGCCAAGCAAAGGCCATTTGTAACGAGACTATTCTTTTAGCCACAAGATTATCTTATAAACTATCGAATCCCATGGGCTTTAAATATAAAACTGGCTGACACAACCTAATTTTAATATGGCAATGTAGTATGCCATGTTGGAAATGTATGAACATGATTGGGTTTTAACTGTTTTTTAAAAGGGTTTGCTAGATTTTGCGCCTAGGCCATCTAACACTTGAAAGACTGGTAACTGTATAAGTCAGAGCTACACTCAGCTGGTCCCATGAAAGAGGAACTGGTGGCTGACTCAGGGATAGCATGAGGCAACAGGAGGTGCACTGCCTGTGTTGCTACGGTTATACCTTCTGTGATCCATCCTAGACTAAACAGGCAAGGCCCAGTTTCCTGGGGGCACCTAAGTAGTTGGAATAACTCATCAGGATGCACAGTACCCTGCCCGGATGGTGAGAAACCCTTCATGTTTCTCTTTGAATAGACATTCTCTCTTCTCCAATGGGTCATGGGAGAGAAGCGGGAGCTTTATGTCTTGTGCTTTATGTCTGTGAGTCTGTGACTCTGGGTAAAGGCCCGTTCATTATGAGGGAGAAAAACCTGGGGGCGCCTGGGTGGCTCAGTCGGCTGGGTGCTCAACTTCAGCTCAGGTCATGATCTCATGGTTTGTGAGTTCTAGCCCTGCATCAGGCTCACTGCTATCAGTGCAGAGCCTGCTTTGGATCCTCTGTCCTCCTCTCTCTCTCTGCCCCTCCCTCCCTCCTCTCTCAAAAATAAATAAACATTAAAAAAAAAAAAGAGGGAGAATAACCTGTTTCAAGTTCCACTTCTGGAACTAGAAACTCAATCCTTGATTAGATAAAGAGTAAGATCAGTGAGTAAAAATTAGAAACCATACCTAGAATGGATGAACACATCACATCATGTCTTTAAAGGGAAAAGGGATGATGAACCTACTCACTTCCATTTGGCCTATTGAGAAGGACCAAGAATAACATAACAACTCTATTTCTATAGGTGTCCCCCCACCTCCCATTGCTCTTTTTTGTTTGGTATTTATGTGAAATCATAAGGAAGAGTCACTATTAATAAATATATACTGAGTATCAGAGATGTGCTAAAGGAATTTTGAAGTATAGTAAAAAAACATGATATTGTGAACCAACAGATTAACATAGGAATATATTTTATGGTATGTATGCGATGATGTTTTCATGCATTGAGCCCATATTATTAATCAAGTAAATAAATAAATACAGCTGGCAATAGCTCATAAGCATCTGTAGACTATTTACACAATTGCGAAGGGGAATGAATGTCTTCCTTCCCATGTTTTACCAAACTTACTAATTTTATGATGCGGCATGCCTGCTTTTTCCCAGGGTTAAATGTTAAAAGTCTCTTGTTGAACACAGAATAAGTTAACTGATAAATTAGAAAAGAGTTTATGAAACTGAAGTACAAAATATGTTCTTTGCCTCGTGTACAATATAATATTGTGTTAATAGCCAGTAAACACCGAAGGCATTGCCGCGTGCACGCTAGATTGGAGAAACAGTTGAAACCTTGCACAGCAGTGGCTTTCTTCCACTGATTCACAGAATGGAAACAACATAAGGTATGTCTGATTTTTTTTTTAATCTAAGTAGAAGTGCTAAAAAAATGGGGCACCCTCCACTGTATCAAGCCTTCGAGTTAGAACCAGAGGTAATGACACACCTGGAAAACCAGCAAGAGGAAAGTTTATGAGACAATAACCCCAACCTACAATTTTAACAATAAAAAGACATGAATCAAGCACACAGGTTGTCAGACACTGTCCTCATGCAGTAGGCCTTCTGGCTGGCCCAGAACTTCCTTTCCTTTTTTTCTGACAACCATACCTTGAATTTTCTGTGAGGAAACCACCCTCCCCTAATCTCAGGGCACAGTGAGATTGGGTACGTTGGGCACAGTGGGTACGTTGCCACTCCTGAGGTAGAGATGTTATCCGAGATTCTACCATCAGTATATTCCGTCCCCCCGGCCATAATTATTGTCTCAAGGATAGGCACAGGACTCCAGTTTGACCAGCCATCACCAGGCCTTACAGCTCTTTCCTGAGCTGAACACGAATTGAAGAGGATATAAGTCGGAAGTAGCTGGGGGCCATCATATGAAGAGGATCTATCCAAGAGTGAAACCAATAAATGGGAGAATAAGTAAGAGTGAGACTGAGTGCAAAAAACTTGAACTCCAGGTTCCAGCCATGCCTAAAAGCACCTAGATTTTTAAATTACTATATTATGTATTAAATTCTTTTTCCTTTAACATAAGTCAGCTTAGGGGTGAGTTTCTGGGCTCTTATAACCAAGATATTCCTGAATAACACACTCTAAAATAGTGAGCATGAACTATAGTGGGCCAGTGAATATGAAGTCATTCATATTCACTGAGTCTGTCATTCTGGCAGATGATATAGAAGAACCCCCATCTGTGCCCCAGATGAACCAAGACCCTTCACTTGCTGAATCCATGTGCCAAAGACAGAGTCAGCCAGAGGTAGAAGTGTCCCATGAAAGATTACAGCGGTCATACTGGGGAGAAACCATCTCCAGGCTAAGATGATTTGACACAATTAAGAAACTAAAGTCTAAATTGAAACAAGTAATATCTGATTTATCCACTGCCAACAGCAAATGAAGAAAAGAGAAGACATAGATGGAGACCAGCCGGTGGACATGTTTTGGATTTGCAGAGCATCAGAGCTGTCTGCAATGAAAGAACACAATGGACTGTACAGGTTCTATATCAGTAGACCAAGCACAGACTTCCAGGAAGCTTTTGATAGACAGGCTTTCCTGGGTTGCCTCCATCATTCCATCAAGCTCCTTCTGACCCCTGTCGGATATGAATCACGAGTATCCAGAATATTACAGTTGAATAGAGGCAGAGAGAAAGAACTACTTTCCTTTGATCAACCGCACACACTTTTGTAACAACATGTTAAGAAAGGATTGCTTTAGGGGCGCCTGGGTGGCGCAGTCGGTTGAGCGTCCGACTTCAGCCAGGTCACGATCTCGCAGTCCGTGAGTTCGAGCCCCGTGTCGGGCTCTGGGCTGATGGCTCGGAGCCTGGAGCCTGTTTCCGATTCTGTGTCTCCCTCTCTCTCTGCCCCTCGCCCGTTCATGCTCTGTCTCTCTCTGTCCCAAAAATAAATAAACGTTGAAAAAAAATTTATAGAAAGGATTGCTTTGTAAAATAAAAATATAAGCAGAATTTGTGTACTAAATTCATACATGTGTATCATACATGTGTATGCAAAAGAACAAAGTTCTGTGTGGGAAAAATTGGAGGCCAGGTTAAGTGCATCAAAGGGTGACCTGTGTAGAAAATCTAAAACCTAATTCCTAAATGTTGACCATCTACAGAGAAGAAAACTGGAAAAATAGATAGGAACAGATGAAATTAAAAAAAGAAAGATTTTTAATATAGGTGGGAGGTAATTCAAGTCTCAAGAACATGATGTAGAATGATGATGAAAAAAAGAAGTGCCAGTGGAAGCTTAAAAATTTAGACAGGTTGGGGTGCCTGGGTGGCTCAATCAGTTGAGCATCTGACTATTGATTTCAACTCAGGTCATGATCCCATAATCATGGGCTCAAGCCCCATGTTTGGCTCCATGCTGAGCGTGGAACCTGCTTAAGATTCTCTCTCTCCCTCTTCCCCTCTCCCCTACTCATGTGTGCTCTCTCTTTCTCTCTCTTAAATAAAATAAAATAAAATAAAATAAAATAAAATAAAATAAAATAAAATAAAAT